>NC_056735.1:1074761593-1075076593 GCF_019279795.1 Protopterus annectens
TAGACTGGATATGTATGAAAAGAGGTGATAAAGTATGGTGAAGCAAAAAAAATTAAACTCCAATTCCATTGATGTGCTCCTTCAGGAGATGTTGGAATACATTAAGAACACTGAAGGTGTCAGGGTTGTAAATCCTACAGTGCACCATTTCATGATCTTGAAAGCATATTACTGGTAGTCATACCCAAAGACTAGCTTCCCCTTCTAGTCAGTGGTTGACAAAACCTGCTGGAAAACCAAGTTAGGATATGTCCACAATGACAGATCACAGAGGTTACCAACAGAAAAAAAAAAACTTATTTGGTTTAAAACAAAGGAATTTGTTTACAAGTTCAAAGGACTCTTTTTCTCTTCTGACACTGAAGTTTAAAACCAAGACATGTCTAAGGTAGCAACCCAGCCTAACACAAAAAGCACATCAGTCTCCCGGATTTACTATTCTTCTGTGCAGGATTAGCTTAGTCCTCCATGGAAGAAGCCGTTTAGGAGCAGGACGGCAGCGCGCCATGCATATTAATTAAGAGTGCAGGGGGCGTGTCTGAGAGCAGAGCTCTCAGAATATACACACCCCTGCAATGAAGAACAGCAGAAAGCCCTAAAAGAATGAG
This sequence comes from Protopterus annectens, assembly GCF_019279795.1. Lineage (NCBI taxonomy): Eukaryota > Metazoa > Chordata > Ceratodontiformes > Protopteridae > Protopterus > Protopterus annectens. The sequence continues at coordinate 1,074,762,202 of NC_056735.1, forward strand.
CAGACCACTCATAGGTGTCCACATACCCCCAGTAACATCCCCCACATGTACAAGAGCAATAGTAAACACAAACAATATAAAGATACTTTTTTTATGAAACAGATTAAATTTAACCATAGGTGTGTGAATTTGCCCATCGCTTAGCTATGGTTAATGTAGCTTAAATGGCAGAAGAGGATAAAAAGGAAGATATATGCAAATGAAGCAGTATAGCAATAGTGTAGCGGGCAGAGCATTCGCCTTACAAACAATCATTCACAGTTCGAGTCCCACTGCACCACATTCCATTTTCCATGTCAAATCACATTCTGACCTATATTTGTAGTTGTAGAACCTACTAAATAACATATATTTGTGAACTGGAGTACTGCATTAAATGCAGATGTGAGGTGTCAGTGTCATAATGTTGCAAAGTCCACAGATAATCACATGTTCTCCATACAGTATATGTACACAGGAATCGGATACAAATGTAAGGTAAAATGCATAATGAATGATAACTCAAAATCCCCTAACTTCCCAAGAACCATTAGACATTACTGTTTAAATTAGTGCAGTGGTAAGTGGGAGTAAGCACTAGTAAGCAAGTGTAAGCACTATTAAGGAGTAATAAGTGGGAGTAAGCATATGTAAGCACCAGTAAGCGGGTTTAAGCCCATTTGTGTGGAGGTAAGCAATGCGCACACAGGTTCAGCAATATGGAAGCTAACTCTCTGTAAGCATATTTCACTGAAGGTTACCATAGCTTACCCTCGCGCAAACCCGCACAAACCCGCTTACAAGTGCTTAAAAGTGCCTTAATTACTCTGTATCCAACAGCCCTTGTGCTGCCCAGCAAAAAAATAAACAGCATTTGCAAGGCTCAAACCCAGGACCTTGCACACATAGCGAAAGTGATTTACTACTAAGCCATGTCAGATATACATAACCCTGAGGTTATCACAAAGATATCATCCAGCCCAGTCATTCAACAGTACAATAAATGTATTTAAACATGTAGATGTATGTGTGTGTGTGTGTGTGTATGTATATTAACATCTAAACAGACATAACATATCTATATATGTAGATATATATATATATATATATATATATATATATATATATACATACATATGCATACGTCTATAGATATATATGTCTACATCTATATGTGTATATATATATATATATATATATATATATATATATATATATATATACATATATATATATATATATATATATATATATATATATATATATATATATATATATATATATATATATATATATATATATATATATATATATACATATATATCTATATAGGTATATACAGATATATATCTATAGATATAAAAGGGAACATAGCAAAAACATATATGTCCACATGCACCATTAATGGGGATGAGGAGGCCCAAACAGCATTCATTTTGTACATATAGATATTCCCCCCCCCCACAACCAAACACGTCTACCCTGCAATACAATACCAACTGTTGCAGATCCCATAACCAGGATCTGACACAACATGGGCACAAGATGTTAACAGTACTCCATCCCACCTGTATGATGTCAGGCTGGTATCAGTAGCATATCATGTAGTACAGTTTGGGTACCATAGGGAATGTACAATGTGGAAGCAATCAACATTCCTAAGGAACATATACGCAGACACATATATGCAGATGCATATATGCATATATATATATATATATATATATATATATATATATATATATATATATATATATACACACACACACATATATATATGTAACTACATATACACACACACAGATATGTATAGGAAGATACATATGTAAAAGGTGAACACTATACGGAACAGCCACTGTGCCTACATTTGCCACCTTACCAAGTGGATGCTGTATGAGGCACCCATACAAATGACATTTGCTGCTTGCAACATATACCCACAGAGAGGTCAAAGGATATAACACTACGCACAGGTTTGCATACATTGGAAAGCTTTATTTGCATACTATTACAGTTGTATATGCCATGTCATATAGCTGTTTAGACACTGACAGTCATATAAACATAGTAATGCAATTGTGAAACAGTTATAGTAATACAGTAGTCTGGAAAGGTTTACATATGTTGCTGTCCAGGCCGAGGCCTTCAAGTAGTAAAATAGTAAAGACAGACTGAGCCACAGGATACCAATCAATCAACAGTAAGTAATGCAGATGTACAGTCCAGCAGCCTCTGTCTACACTCTGTACACAATCCCTAGGAGGTAAAGACCACAGTTGACACAACGGGATGTATCTGTTACATAACAAGGCATAACTGACACTATCACAATCACACTGACAAACAGTACAGTCTGTATGGCAGGAAGCAATAGGCCTGCATTTACCCAAGGTGAATTGCATGGGTAATGTAAATCCAGATACCTTAAGGCAGCTTACCCCTAAAACCCCCACGTGTTGTAACAGCCTACGTTAATTATGGTGCACCACCCCATAGACTGAATAATACAGGGCCATATACCACTGTTAAATACACTGAACTCTGGAGTGCATAAGGGCACACATGTATTGTGTAGGTACAGCCCACACATATATGGATCCGACCCCACAATATGTGTGGGGGCTACAACAGCAGTGGACTGATGGCAGGAATGGCAGCATGACATACTCACAGCCCACTACATAACAACCCCTGACAGCATGTAATATGTACAAAGCCTGGTATGTAGATGGAGGACAGAGGCTGGAACACAGGCCCATATGTGAAATACTGTTGTCATACACTAAGCAAGTCACTGGTATTACATAATGGACTGCAACATACTCTTAGTCAGGAATATGAAGTTAGAAACAGAAACGGATGTAGCCATGTACTGATAGCACTCATCACACACACTGTCAGTGATATCTGACACAAGACCTGTGTGGTGGACAGACAAAACATAATAGGCACACCTCTGGCCATCAAGTGGCTAGGTCCACAGTTGAGAGCTATGCAGACAGACTGCATTCCAGGTTAAAATAGTATGTACACACAAACCCTGTAACACTGGTGCTATACAATGCATACAACAACACTACTCAAACTCTGTCTGTAGTTCTGGAACCTCATATAAATATGTTGCTGGCCTGAGTGTGCAGGTTCTCTTGTAAGAGGTATTGCTACCTGCTGTCTGTAACACTGCTGTCACACACAGGAAGGATGTCCACCATACAGGAAAGGTAAAGTGACCATGACCACATGATGTAGGGATTTAAAGTAGTTGGTTGCCATGACAGTGGGAATTGGAAGTACTACACAGCATGCTGCATGCAGGTAGGAAGTGGAGGACACTGATTGGTGCAGAGGCCATCACCTGATTATGTGCATCAGCTACAAAATCCATGCTGCAATCTATTCAAAGCAGTTCAATCCATTTACTGGAGAGAAACCAAGATAAAGAGAGACAGAAAGTGTGTGAAAGGCACAAACAAACAAACAAAAAAACATTGAGCAAACCATCCAGAAGAGACTTCATTCCCAGAACAGGTATGTGAAGTATATATGCATTTAATTGACCGTAGTACTTGGTCCATAATAATGGGATAGATGATGTGGAATGAGTTATATGTGCCTTCAGGTGTTGTTGTTGCAATGATGTTCAGCTAAACAACTGCTAAGGACAATAGAGTATGTCCCTGTGGGTAGTGGGCCATACCCACCAACCATGCAGAGCAGCACTGACTGATATGATGTAAGCCATCATAGTGTGTGTTGTGTAATGGGAAGTATGTATATTACTGTGGCCAATAGCTGATGGTGGAAGTAATGCCATAATGATGGACTGATGGACACGTGCATTCCACAGCCCACCTCTTGCAGGATACTCAGGTTAACCTGTATTGTAGCATGCAGGAATGCCATAGGTGTGTAGTAGGGTTACTTGCAATCTGGCCATACATATACACCAATAATGTCAGGCGGTGTCCATATGTGGCACATCTCTGTGTTGTAGCAAGGCAGAACAGTGCAGCTGTGCAGGAAGGATTTGTGGGATTGTGGACCTGATGTCTGAATGTACCTCATATATAGGCATGCATATGTGTGTATATATATATATATATATATATATATATATATATATATATATATATATATATATACACACACACACACACACACACACACACACACACACACATACACACACACTCATGTATGTCCACAAATATATAGATACCCATGTATACACATATATATAACCACATATATACAACATCCTATATATATCTACACATATATAGATATATACGTATATGCACATGTCTACATATATACAAGCACACACACACAAACATATATATATGTAAATACATGTCCCCTGTATTACCACCACAGTGCTGCATGCTATGTGCAAGGAAACAGCACACATAGCAATAGAGACAGATAGCTACAACTGACAATGTGTGCAGCATTGATGGGTATGTCACATGTGAACCCCTTGTTGGGACCACATTGACCTTGTCTGTGAAGTATGGAATGAGAATATGGGGAAGTATGGCAGGTATAGTTATGGAGGTGGTCAGGGTTGGTAGATATAGAGGACAGCCTACAGGGGTGGTATGTGACCAATGTGGTAGGTAAACACCCTGGATGGTGTGTGTGTGGTCTGTGATGTGGAAGCTCCATGGGCCCCAGTATGGACACAACGGGAACAAGCCTCCCACCCACTGCTACTCACAACAGCAGTCCACGTCCCGAAGGTGCCTGGCCTGGAGGCCGAGCAGGAGGATCATGTGGGACCTGTGAATGTGTACTGGGTGCCTCAAGGTGATGTAGCACATCCCACATGTGTCTGTGGAGCCTGTTATGGAACGGACCCTGGACCTGACCTTGAGGGACAAGAACATGTCTGTGTGTGCTCCTGGGGAGGGACAACCTCCCCTGAGTTGGTTCCACCTGAAGGTATTGCTGGAGCAGTACATGAGGAGGCCCCAGGGTGTGTCACACATGTAATGTGGCCTGGTAACATAAGCAGATAAGTTTGGAGAGGTGGTCCTGCTGGCCAATAGTACATACACATGCTATTGTGTCACTGTTATAGAATATACGTCGGTAGTAATAGTCTACACAATCCCAGAACATGTCCAACAGCATGCATAGATAACCAGAATAACACAGAATGTCAGATGTGCAGCAACCACATAGCAAGCATACCACAGGCATATATGGAACTATAGTGGCCCTGACAATGGCATGCAGGTGAATAGTCTGCAACAGGCCAGCAATGATAGTGTCCACAGAGGGAAAATGGCTGCAAACACATTGCACAAAGTGTGGTACAATACAATATCTGCCCCACTGGTAGGTATGCTGTGCCATACCTATTGAGTTGTGTGTACAGTTTGTTGTCACTGATATGGTGGGGGGTGACAGTGATGTGTATTAAGAACTGTGCTAACCTTGCTGCATGACTTGCTCACACCTGTGTCCATCTTTATGTCTTTCAGGCAAGATATCCCATGGAAGGTGTCCCGTGTACACAGCAGCTGAAAACAACATTCTGGTAAACCACCTCATACAGCACTACCCTGGCTTGTTTGGCCGGGCTACCCATGATCAGCAGGAGTGGACAGCTCTGTGGAATGACCTAGTCCACAGGGTCAGTGCTGTTGGACTGCACAACAGCAGTTATGAGCAGGTCTGGCATCATTGTTCTGACCTGCTTGGCAATGCCTGTCACCGTGCTGCTGCAGTCTGGGGGGTCATGCCATCCATCCCCCCCTGACACATGTGGAGGACCTCCTAGCCAGTCTCATGGCACCTGCCTGTCCACATAGCCAGCAACTGCCAGACATCTTTGTGTAGGTGGGTTCTACCCACACCGGCTGAGGAGCATGCAGGTAAGGCCACAGGGCACATCAGTAGACTACTGTTGCTTATACATCTGCATCTGTACAGGTAGATCATGCATATCTGACATGTCATAGATATAGTTTGTTGCTGCATAGTAGTGATAAACAGATGTGCATATGTGGTAGTATTGTGGACATGCACTGTTGATGTATTGTAATGCTGCACCCACCCTGTAGCAATGCCACAGGTGTGGCCACTGACTTTGCATCTCTCACCCTCTTATGTAGGTCCCTCTGGTATACCACCAAGGCAGTAGCCTGTAGCTGGTGAGTATGGTTTATGTAGATGTTTCCAATACACTGGGCATGTAATGGCTATGGTATAGTCCATGCACACATCTAACACAACTACTCAAAATGCATGCTCTACATGTGCACGTACTGTTGCTGTTAAATGCACGGCATCACAGTGGTAACCATGATGGGGTATTGGAAGGGCATGTCAGACGGGTCTATATTAGAACATCGAAAGTTCATTATTTCGAATGTTCTAACATCTAACACAGACAACATCTAACATTCAGAACAGCAATTTTTTCCTAGGGAAAAAATTTGCTGTTCCAAAACACATACACACAACACAAGCACACCAAACAAACAGCAATCCACACACATACACCCAAAATCTTGCAGCTAACCCTACACTAAACTGTACAAACACCACTATCCACTTACCTTAACCCAAACCCTAACCCTATGGTCCATCACTATCGCACACTCACCTCACCCGCGCCCTAACCCTAACTCACCTCACCCGCGCCCTAACCCTAACTCACCTAACCCGCCCTAACCCTCACGTCCACACAATCGCACACATATCTCCCACGTGCCCTAACCCTAACTCACCTAACCCATGCCCAATCACACACTTACCTGAACCCGACCCGTAACTTTCCACCACAGCACTGAAAATAGCGAAATGACAGAAACAGAAAACTGAATTCTTTCCCTGGGAAAAAATTCGTTTATCTGTTGTTTCGCTATTTTCAGCATTTGCTGAATAGGGTTTGATGTTAGAACATTCAAATGGCTATGGTATATTCCATGCACACATCTAACACAACTACTCAAAATGCATGCTGTACATGTGCACGTACTGTTGCTGTTAAATGCACGGCATCACAGTGGTGACCATGATGCTTGACAAGTAAGGCCTATACATGTGTGTCATTTTGCAGTGTCCCATACACTGAACACCACACATTGCAGCCTAGTCCCAGCTGATAATGTGGACCACAGTAATACCTTTTTCCACAGTGTAACTCTGCAACAGTTGCCATTGTCCTACAGGTATATTCTTGTCAGTGGCACAGGAAAATAATTTTCTTGGGTGGCAAAAGCCAGGGTACCTTTTTGGCTGGGCTTGTATAGGCCCCAGGGTCAATAGCTTAGTACCTACCTATGAACCTATAATGAACTTTCAACATTCTAATATAGACCCATGTCAGACACCTGCAAGATAACTAACATCCTGTCATTGCAGAATGTGTCCACAGGGAGTAACATAATGGTGGGAGACATGGCCTACAGTAGGGACATGTTTGGAACATGGGAGACATGGCCTACAGTAGGGACATGTTTGGAACAACACCCATATACAGTGCAACACCATTGTATATACCTGTAGGACAATGGCAACTGTTGCAGAGTTACACTATGGAAAAAGGTATTACTGTGGGCCACATTATCAGCTGGGACTAGGCTGCAACATGTGGTGTTCAGTGTATGGGGAACTGCAAAGTGACACACATGTATAGGCCTTACTTGTTAAGCATCTGTAAAAAGGCTGAAGGTGGGGTGTGTCAGTATGACACACCAGTGCACTGCAGCAGGGATCCTAAGGATGCTAAGAATGGCTGTATTTGCACATAGTCAGGTTCAGGAACTGTGGCAGATGTAACCCTACCCCCACAGCAATAGTGACAGCACTGTGTGAACACTAAAGAATGTGCACAGGAGTAGAACTTGCAATCATGCAGATTAGGCGGACATGTGTAGGGCAGACTGAACATACACTGGCAAATGCAGATGGCCCATGCTAGTATACCCCTGCCAGGAGTAGCGACTGCTGTAGTACACATAACAATAAGTACAATAAACCATCATGATAAGGGTGTGCACACATATGCCCACACGGAGTGTATGCATCGCAGTCAGCATCCACACACCTAACCCATTCCGTAGACACTGCATGTGAAAGTACAGAATATATGTCACATATCGGGCTCATGTACTGTTAAGATATGCAGTGATGTGGTCCCATGGCAGATCAAGGATGGGTGCTTCATATCAATAAGGGTGTGTACACCCCCCATAGCCATGGTATGCTCTGATGGTTGTCAGTGTAATTGTATTGGATTTGTCATACATGGTCTGCTGATGTTGAGCAGTAAATCAGACATCAAGCATTTACAAATGACATCTGTCCACATATCATCCCAGGTATGTGTTGCTGAAAAACGTAGGGGTGTGAGCATTAAAGCTGACATAACTGACACAGTACTACACATTCAGCAATGGGTTGTACACCTGTGAGGTGTAGTGCACAGAACATGGCATGGTGCAGAACAGGTGCACAGCAATACTGTGTACATGGGTGCAGTGGTATCCAGGGCAAGGGGACTCATCTAGTGACACAGCACATGCATCACACAAATGTATACTGTTGCTAGCATGAATTGACTAAAGCTGCACTGTATGCTGTTGTGTACCATATGTCATGCATGTTGAGAGATGGTTAATAGGAGGACTGTGTGCACTATCATTGTGCAACCTTACCTGTATGTGTGTGTGTGTGTGCATCCTGGTGGATAGTTAGTTTGTCTGTAGGGTCACTCTGGTGAAGTGGAGGGAGGTTGATGCATGTAGGATGCCTGTGTGCATGTATGTGTGTTTGTGTGGGTGGCCATTTATGCACATGTGTGATTGTGGTGTTGTTCATACAGCAGTGCCTCCTTTTGGGATCATGCAGTACATGCAACCAAAAAACGAATACAAAGCTCCGTTCAAACTAACAAAAAGGTCTTTAATGTTGCTTAAAATCCACGAAATTGAGCGCTTTCGTCTGCCCTAAGCAGACTTCATCAGACATGGACATGGACTGCCACATTACACACCAGGAATACTTGTCATGTATGTAATCACAGGACAGCTGATAGAATAATAAGGTCTGTAGCATGGAAAAGGCATTGAGAGGGACGGTAGACACCAGGTATACCCTTAATATCGCATTCAGCAGAGAGGGGACCAACAACCCATGTATGCAGCACTACAGATGCATTGGGAAAGTACTAGTCAACACCAGGGAGTGCATCCATATATTACAGATGTCACATGATAGGCTGATTGAGCAGCATATCTGGTGTGTACTGAGCAATACATACACATGACACTCCAGTGCGTGATATTATAGAGTGAACATAGTAGCCCTCACATATAGGGGCCATGCTCATGATGTCTGGACATACACAGGGCAAATACTGAATGACAGCAGTGAAGCCATCTAAAACCACAACACACAGGTCAGTCAGGTAATGTACGTCTTGTGTTGTGATCACTTGTCTAGGTATTTAGAGGACTGATATGTTAATGAGTGGTATCAATGTGTGTATGTTACCAAGTGTGATGCAGGTTTGCGAACACATGGAAATATACGTGGGACTGTCTGTAAAGTCATGGACAGGTAGGTATTACGATAGTATGTGTGTGTGTGTGTGTGTGTGTGTGTGTGTGTGTGTGTGTGTGTGTGTGTGTATGTGTATGTGTGTGTGTGTATTGTTATGCAAAGCTGTACAGGTTTTAATGTGTGTTTATTGTTTTCCCCCACAGGTGGCGAGGTGGGTCAGGGTTCCTCCTGCATGCAATTTGATGTTGGTGTCCATACAAACACCGAAGATGATGATTGTACTGTTGAGGGGGGGTTGTCAGGGACCAAAACAGTGCCATCATTTGACATCCCCCTTTTAGCCACCCCAACCCCACACACAGTTTCAGTGCCTATACTTACCCATTACCAGTGGCCATAGTGGAGTGACAGCTGGCATTTGGTGGCAATGCATAGGAAAGTGTGGTAACCATGCCTACTGTGTCTGGTCGCAGCAGGCATAGTCGGATGTCCAGCAGGGCACCACATAGGCAGATGTCCCAGGGTGCTTGTGATAGGGCCGCTGGTCATGATGCACCTGGCAGACGCAACACAGCTGGTATCAGCAGGTGCATGTTTCAGGCTGTCATGGCGGCTCAGGCATGTTATGGAACATTACACCAGACAGGGCCTGAGGCTGCAGAGGGCTGCTCTCACATCAGGAAGTGACAACGCCAGCGGATTGGCTGGTGCCATCCGTGTGTTAACTGAGTTCATGGATAGATGGTCTGGTGAAATTATGGCCCTCACTGACTGTGGCCTGACCATGCTTGAAGATGTGCTGGGAGTGCGGCGATGGCCACATGGATGCAGGCCAGCAATGCCAACAGCTGGCAGTCAATGTGTACATGCTGGGACACCAAGGGGCTCCCGTAGTGGCAGTACAAGCCCCGGCACTGTGGGGGGGTGCTGTCCACACCACATCACTGCAGGCCACAAACACGTGGTCCTGGCCAGTCCCAGGAGGGACCTGGTTCCATCGGACATTTGTCATTGTCAGATGAGAGTAGCACATCAAGGCCTGTACCTGGATGTGCCTATGGAAGCCTTGGCAGGCACAGTCCACATGTCCATGGCTGGAGGCAGTGAACTGCACACCCTGCCAGGTATGATCTGTAGCTGTCCATAAACACCTGTGCAGGGCAGTCACATGCAGAACTGTGTGCATGCATACCCACACACTATATGAACACACCTAGGGCAATCCAATACCTACACACACCACATCAGCTCACCCAGTTCACCTCATTACACCCTTCACCCACACACATGGTGTCAAATGTATGGCCCACCCTTGGCCTCTGGCAAACGAACAACACACCCTGTGCATATGATGATACCTGTGCCGCATCTCTGTCATCCATACTACCGATGCAGGGACAGGCTAATATGGTTCTGATGCACACAGTGACTGTACTACAGCATAGCACAGTACTGCAGTGTAACATGTTGTATGGAGTAAAGTGTAATGCATATATGTCAGGCAGTGTAGCCATCCAGCAATGATGCATTATAGCTGTTAGTAACACTGGTTGATTGTGGTCTCTATAATGATATCCATTTGTGTTGTAGGTGTACATGTGTCAGCACGAGGATGGTCTGCAGTCATATTCACAATGGGGTATGGCACTGTGGTTACACCATGGCTGTGACTTATTTGGAGTACAGTTGAACACAACTCACAGGTTTGTATAACAGTTATTGCCTGTGCCACATGGACAGGTGACCCACTGGGATGTGTACAATCTGCAACCTGATGTAGACCCATCCACATACATGCACACTCTTACTTGACAACACTGGGACTAAACCCTTACCTAAGTATGTAGTGATACTGAAATGTGTGACTTTCATTTTACACACCACACTGCATTTAGGGTGAGGTGTGTTCCAGGTTACATGTTACATGCAGAACATTCCCAGAAATGTACAGTATGCTAATGGGGGATGTAATGAGTGCATATGGACAATACATAGTGTGACATGTCTTCATATACACATTAACAGACACATAACAGACAGACACACATCCGAGAGACCTGGGCCTATCACTGCTAACTAACTTGACCATGTGTCCAATGTGTTACAAGTAGACTGCACACAGCACATGCATAACTGGCCTGAATTGTGGTATCAGTTACCTGTATGGCTGATGTGACAGTTGTGACCATAATGTGGTACATGGGACATATACCGGGTGTACCTTGGTGTAATGACAGCGTACAGAGCACTCACATACCCCAGTGGATATTGTACTCCTTGAAACCCATGAAGACACTCTGACATACCCACCATCACACATTGGCCATGACTGCTATACAACCCATTGCATATCCCAACCTTGGTACTACAGGGATATGTATCTAACGCACATGCCACATGCATAGTAGGGTGTTGCATTGTCATGTCTCACCTATGGGCAGCAATAACACTATCTGCACTACTGTGTCACAATGGGTATTGTAATAGGAGTATGTGACTTCGGAATGCTGTACCCTACAGATGCACGGACATGCACACATACACACACTTGTCAGAACACAATGGGTATCCATGCTTATCAACCCATTTGTACAACACTGTTGTGTTGGTATTGCAAGGCTTGTGTAGCCGGTATGGAGAGGATCTTAACAGGGTACATGTAATGTCCCATACAGCAGTAGCCGGAACTGACTATGGCAATGGGTGTTGTGGTGGTTGTGAAGGCCCTCATGGAATTCCCAAGTACAGGTGTGCTAACACACACAGACACTGCTATACTCAGTCATGCACATGTACACATGTGTCAGTACTGGGGTGCATCAATGCAGGTGGTCATAGATGTGTACCTAGCTATTGTCCAAGGAGAGATGAGTTGTGTAGCGGTTGTGTGTACAGTGGTATCCTGCCACCTGCCATGTGGCAGCAGGCAATCTATCGACAGACACTACTGTGGTGACCCTCAGGATGAGAGTGACATGCATCAGCTAATTCTCCAGATGCCTCCTGCATATGGCCACTGAGGTGATCAAGTTGACATTCATGCAACATGCATTACAACACATGGTTAGTGTCAGTGATTGAGACCTGTACCCAAGCATGTTCTGTTGACTGTGGTAGTGTAGTGGAGGTACCCGTGGCATGTGGTGCATACAGGGTGTTATCTCCTATATGTGCCAGTTCTTACACAGCTGCGCAGACATGTCAGTGTCAATCAAGCTTAGGTTGCCTGTACATATCCCAGCTGGATACCTGCCATCTGCACATCTGTACAGGGACTGACAGTCATTAGCTTGGAAAGTAGCTATGCAGTAGGATGAATGTGTTGACAGATAGACATTTGACAACAATATGTATGTCATAACTACATGTCAGAAGCCCTAAAATACATGTGCCGTACAGACGGTAGTCTACAGTTACATTCCACATGGTGGATCATTACACAGTAGGGGTTATGTACTGTGACACAATTCACACACCAGGGATACAACAGGGAGGCCTGAGAGTCCAGCTATGCCTGCAGGTGTGCCTGTTGTCAGTATTACATTTAGCACTCTACTCTTGCCTGTGTAAGCACTGTCAACAGTAGTACCACCATGATACACTACATGTCAGTGTGACACCACATACCCTGGGCTACTACCCCTGTATGTAACACATTCACATGGATAACAGTGCTGTACAGGCCTCATATATGTCTGTGTCCCATACATGACACTCACACCCCTTGCTACTGTAATGACAGCACATAGGTGCATGTATTGTACATGGCATTACATACACTTATTACAGATGTCATTACCCTGCTATGTTATCAGACTGGGTGGTGTGAACTGGTTACCAGGTCTAAGCCATGTTTAGCAGGTATCAACATTGCCACAATATAACAGCTAAGCTGATTTTTGCACTGGTAAGCAAAACCTACACTGTATAAGTACCCGCATATTTACCCATAGCTTAGCACTGCTTAGCTTCTTGCAAACCCGCGCAAATGTGCTTAACGCTACTTAAAACTGCCTTAACCATTCTGTATCTGACAGCCCTTGTTCTGCCCAGCAACAAAATGAACAGCCCTTGCAGGTCTTGAACCCAGGACCCTGTACACTATAGTCACAACACTTAACCACTACGCCAAGATCACTGTGAAGACAGCTGTTGTTTCCCAATATATCTGTCAATACACATATTGATTAGTATTAAACAATTGCCTTTACTTCTACAATTGTGTAGTACTTGTTATTAATATGACTGTTGCATCACATATGTAGTTTTACCATAATGTACACATAGCAGATACATACGGTGAGATACATCTGGGAGGGTATACACATCCGTGAGGTTTACACATGACAGGAATATGGATATCTACATATAATAGGTTGATATATGTTTACACATATATACACATGTATATTCATGCATATGCTTGTATGCACATCTGTATAGTGCAGCGTATATATCACCATGTGTATATCTCTTCGTATGTGTGTATGTATATATATATATATATATATATATATATATATATATGTGTGTGTGTGTGTGTGTGTGTGTGTGTGTGTGTGTGTATAGCTGTATATGTATGCACATCCTATGTGTACAGATATGCCTATTTATGTAGATATATATATAGGTAGATATCTATAACTATATGTGAATACATATATATTCTGATATACCTATTACTGTCAATATACATGTAGATATCCATAAGTATATGTGCATTGGTATCTCTATCTGTATATGTGTAGACATATATTGCTGTGTATATGTATATATCTGAGTGTTTATATGTATTATATATATGTACATATGCATATCCATCTATGTATGTTGATATGTATATATCTATATAGATATATAGATAATTATATATACATATATGTTCACCATATGTCCTGACCATGGAGTGGAGCACTACCTCAGCCCCAATAGTTCCAACTCTTAGTGCAAGAGGATATCAGGTATGTTCATAGGTTCATAGGTTCATACTAGGCTATCTGCCCTAGGGCATTTATAAGCCTAGCCCAGAGTTTTGTGGCTTTCGCCACCCCTTTAGTTTGAAGGATACTATGCCCATTATTTTGCTGTGCCTCTGTCAAGCAGTGACACTGAGGTTATCCCTGGGGTATACCTGCGATCTCCCATCCATTGGTCAAGATTTCTCTTGAACAAAGCCAGCGAGGTGCTCTGCCTCACATGTACCGGGATTTTGTTCCACAGCATAGGGAGTCTCTGGGTGATGAATCTGTCCCTCCAGCATGTCCTAGTAATAGCCGTGTTGAGGTTTAAGTCTCTTGCCCTTGTAGTTCTGATGGATTTAGATCTTTTGAGGTGAAGCATGTTCATTAATTCCGGGTTGGACATGGCCTTGTATGTCAGGCATAGGTCACCTCTGAGCAGACGGTAAGTGACTGAATAGAGCTGGATTTCCTTCAGTCAGGCTGCATAAGACATATTTTCGAGACCCTTTATCCTTTTGGTGAGAAACTTTTGGGGCCTTTCCAATTGCTGCAGGTGCCGGGTCAGATACATTCCGAATGGGGCATTGTACTCAATCATTGGTCTGATGAGTGATGAGTACAGGGGAACGATGACCTCCCTTGATCTAGATGTGAATCCCTTCATGATCAGGTGGGCAATGTAGAAGGTCTTCCTAACTACTTTGGCAACGTGAGTGTCAAACGAAAGGTTACTGTCAACCTGGGTCCCCAGATCCCTGATAACCTCTTCTGTGCTTAGTGGATTACCACCTATATGGTAACTAGGGGTAACCTGGTTTTTCCCGAAGGGTATGACTATGCATTTTTTGGCATTTAACTTTAGGCCATGGCTCTGGCACCAGTTATCCGTTTCTATGAGACCCTTCTGAAGGATGTCTGTGTCAGATGGGTTTTCAACTATGGTGCCCAGTTTGCAGTCATCTGCAAACTTTGTCAGCCATAATCCTCCTGTGTTTGCTTGTACTTCTGAAAAGTAGATGCCAAACAAAAGTGGGCCCAGGACTGAGCCCTGTGGGACACCACTTGTGACAGGCTTGGAGTCTGACATGGCGCCAGCAACTCTGACCCTGTGGGTTCTGTCGCTTAGCCAGTTTACAACCCATCTTGTGACGTATGGGTTTACATTTAAGCTGGTGAGTTTTTCAATGATACCCGAGTGGGGTATTGTGTCGAAAGCCTTTGCCAGGTCAAGGTAGGCTGTGTGGACTGCCTTGTCCTCGTCAATGGCCTTGGTGACTGTTTTGAAAAAGTCAACCAAGTTTAAAAGGCATGATCTGCCCTGGACAAAGCCAAACTGGGTTGGATCCAAAGTCTGCAAGTCCCCTATGTCTTCATTTATGAGTTCCATTATGATCCTCTCCATAGCTTTGCAGACCAGGCTTGTCAAGCTGATGGGACGGTAGTTTCCGGGGTCGGTGGAGGCACCACCCTTGTGAAGTGGGACCACCGTTGCCGTACGCCACTCCTTGGGTACGTATCCTGATGTGAGGCTAAGATTAAACAGCTGCCCTAACTGTGGGTTTAATTCCTCATTGAGTTCGTAGAGCACACAACCGGGGACACCATCTGGTCCCATGGATGCTGTGTTTTTCGCCTTGGAGAGAGCAGTTCTCACCTGAGCGTTAGAGATGTTTGGGGGGCTACAATCCTCTGGTATAGATATCTCTCCTTTTGGGGGGGAGGGGGGGGAGTTTGCACTGAACCTGTCTGCCAGTATGTTGGCAACGTCTGTAGGTTCAGTGATTTTTACATCATTTTGAACTAATTCTGAGCATATCTGGGAGTTTCCTCCCAGGTTTCTAACATAGCTAAAAAAGGCCTTATGATTGTCTTTTGAGTCCTTAGCGATTTTTCTCTCAAAATTTGCCTTGGATGATTTTTTGAGAGATCTCAGTTATTTACTTATGATGATCAAGGGTGTCTTCCCTTTTACGGATTTTGCTCTATCTTGTAGTAGCTTCCTCCTTTTGTTGTAGAGCTTGTTTATGGCTGGTGTCCACCAGACTGGACACTTGCCTTTGGTACAAAGAGTCTTTGTTTTGTTTGGGATTGCCTGATCCATGCAGTCCTGGAGGTGCTGGTAGAAGGCATTTGTAAGTGATTCAGCGGTTTGAGTAATGGTTTCCGCTGGCTCGGGGGCCTTGAAAGAGACCACACCAGTCTTTAGAAGTGTGAAGTCGGCTTTTGAGAAGTTCTTCACTGTAGTCTTTTTTATCTGGGGTGGGGCGGGATGTGGACTTCCAGTGAGATTAGTTTATGATCTGATCTCACCAATGATGGGTATACTTCTGGTGTTGAACATTGTGACCCCATGTTCGTGATGATGAGATCTAGTATGTTTTCTCCTCTTGTGGGGATGGTGACTAGTTGTTCCATGGCATTTGAGTTTATGAACTCTAGGAACCTTTGGGCTAGAGTGTTGGGGCTTGAGTAGTGATCCCAGTCTATATTTGGATAGTTGAAATCACCCAGTATGATGGAGTTTGGAGATACATTTATCCCCTCCAGTGTTTTCAGGAAAGCTGTGTGAGGTTCCTGAGATTGAGAGGGTGGCCTGTAACATGCTACAAATTGCAGAGCAGTCTTGCCTATGGTTAACTGCACCTGGATGGTCTCCGATGCATCGTGCGTTGCCACCAACCTTGAGGTGAGGGTGTCCTTGATGAATATGGACACCCCCCCTCCTTTCTTGGTGTTGTCCGGATTTTGGGGCCGCAACGCATGATATGAGGTAAAACCTGATAGTGCCGTGGTGCTCTCAGGAGCCTTGAACCAGGTTTCAGTCACAGCACAGACATCGATGTTCTCCATACTGAGAAGGGCTTCGAGTGCATGCATCTTGAGGTTGAGACTTCTGGCATTGAGCAACATTACCCTTAGTTTTTTTTCCTTTTTTGTGTTCTAGGGTGGTAGGTTTAGAATTTGAGCCTTGCCTAAAAAAAGGCACAATGGGGGTGGCAAGAGCCTTTGCCAAAATCCGGAAGCCCAGGGGTGACAGGTGCAAGCCGTCCCTTGCGAAGCAGCGTGGCTTGTCCAGCATGTCATCCCAGGCAGACAGACATTGGATCCCCTTTGAATGACACCATCGTTTAAGCCAATTATTAAAGCTGATTATCTTGTCTCTGTATTGCGGCATCATTCTTGGTGAAGGTAGGATACTGCTCAAGGTCAGGGTCATACCTGCCTGGGCTACATAATCAGAGAACTCCTCTATGTCTCTTTTCATGTAGTCCAGGTAGGTACATCTCAGGTTGTTCACACCAGCATGGACAAAGACTGAGTCATACTTGTACCTGCAGTTGAGTGACCTGAGTGCTTGCATTATGTGGTGGATTCTAGCGCCCGATAGGCAGCTTACTGTGACCCTCTCCTTACTCAATCTGGTGAGCGGGACGTCAGTGTGTCTGACTATGGAGTCACCTATGACGAGTGTGTCTAGCATTGTGTTTGGCCTTAAGGGCTGTGACTGTTTGGCACACTGACTCTGTGGTCTATGTGTTGCATGTGCTGTGCCCTGTGGAGGCAGTTGTTTGGGTGTCTGCTTTGGTGGCCTCTGCTGTTTTGGTAGATTTTTGATCAGAGCCTCCAAGTATTGCAGGTATATATGTAGACTGTTGCCACTATGATAGGGGTTGTCTTCAAAGACATGTTGTGTGTAGGAGGTCACATTTGCTTTTAACATGTGTGCCATTAGCTACTGACAGACATCCTAAGGACATCATAGTACAATACCACTGCTAGCACAGTAATGATCCTGTGGACTACAGCAGGGATATGGCCAATACATGTGGACAGTCTGACACCCTCTGGTCAGTCCAGAGGTATACACAGAACCCCTTAGTGCAAGATATGTGGACCAAACCTGACAATGTGGATGTCAACTGCCATGTAGATGGGTATATCACGTAAATACTGGTATACATTTGCCTCCATAGGTTATGCATTCACACACCCCTGTCCATCCTGACACATAATAACCACTGGTACAGAAGTGCCATGGCCACATACTACCCACTAGTTAGTGATATACATCCGTACAGCATCCCACTGCTTTGTCTGACATACATGATTTTTATGGTGGCCTGGCAGCAGTACATCTGGCAAGTATCTGGACATAACATCACACTAGGTAAGTACACTAAGTTGATAGTCATGTAACAAAGCACTGTGCAGGCTACAGGCAGGCTGCCACAACATTGGCCTACATTTCTTATGGGGGAATACACCTGTATATATATATATATATATATATATATATATATATATATATATATATATATATATATATATATATATATAAAACAGGCTCTGCAGGCATGTCACAGCACAGAGTAACAGACACCTGTGTGAAAGTGCATAACCACAGCCAATGCGAACATAGCCACAGCCACATATGGTAAGCTAGAGTAATATTACAGTATATGGACTATCTGATCAACACCATCCTCATATGTGCCACTCACACATTAACATTACATATACTGGGCCACTACACAGTGTGGTCTGATGCCTGTCTGTGGTATGGGACATGTGTGTGTTTGGCCCTACAAACATGTAAGCTGATAGGTTAACATACAGTGGAACAGCATGTTGCACCAGATAGCACAGGACCAAGAACAATGACATCTACCACAGTCTGTACACAGACCAACGTACATATTCACAATACACACACTGTCGATAATCACCATAAGTACACAGACCTCAGTACTCTACACACAACCACATAATGCCCAGGTTATGTCCTGATATATAACCCCTGCTATACATAACATGTGTAGCAGTCTTATATCTCACTGCTTGCTATCAGATATGATGTCAATAAATTATGGTGTACATAACATATGTGCCTCTTACTGCATGACATATGTGCAATGGTTGACAGAGTTGTGGCTGGAGGCACAAACATAGGGCCAATATTGACATGTTGCTGTGATAACCTCATACATTTACTGTTGTAACAGGGTTTGTTGTGACATATGTACTATGAGGGATATGAAGTCATTAACTCTCATGGCTGTCACCATGTACTGATTGCAACCCTCACACTATGCTCCTGCAGTTCACAGATAGGTGCTCTGTGAGTAACACAAGAAACAAAAGGCCCCACACACTGCCCAGTCTTCAGATGACCCTACAGATGGAGGTTTCCTCAGAAACATAGCACTGTCATGACAGGTATTAAAACATGTAGACCAGCAATATCCACACACACCCTGTTAAACCAACATTACTCCAAATACAGACTAGCAACACTTACATTCTGTAGTCATGTCAGACACATTCCACTCCTGTGTGTTGGCCTGTTTCCACAGTGTATGTTGTTAGAGGTGAATCCCAAGTCCATCTGTGATGCTGTTTGCCAAACACCAGATCTAGGTACTGCTCACAGTGAAAGTAAAGGCCCAACACCAACATGATTTTCCTAGATATTGGAGTGTGTTTCCATGCAAATGGCTATGGGAATGTTACCACAGCTGTTCCACATGCAATCAGCTAGAGGAGGGCTGCAATTCATGCAGAGGCCATCAGCTGATCATGAGCATCACTTAAAAAACACATGCTGCTGCCTAAGCAAAGCAGGTGCAGTTCTCCACATCCATCAGAGAGAGAGTGAGAGAGGCAGACAGAGGCAAAGATAAGTCAGGGAGGGGGTGTGAGAGTAAAACCTAAGCATGTTTGTGTCACACACCTACCAGTACAGGGTATCAAACCCCTGACTGACTATGCATTGCTATCACGTCTATACAGCTATTGGATGCACCACATAGCTTACATGTTGAAGAGCTATCCAAACATATATGTGATGGTGAGTGATATCTGCAACAGTGATATGGTAGTGATACGGTAGTTGTAGTACACGTGCCTATCTGCATGGACAGGTGTCATCATCAACACAGCCACACCCTCTCAGGGACTCACACACATTGACACACTTGGCAGGGTCAGGAATACACTTCCTCACTAATTAGCTTGCCATAATACAGTACTGTGCAGGTATCACATGCACCACAGGGGTTATCCGGCAGTTATATTGGCAAAGGGTATGGGGAGGTGTCTGACATCAGACAGTATGCTTCAGTATGCCAATGGGGGTTGTAGTGAGTGTCAATGTGGTCAAAAGCATCATACACCACACATACAGACACAGGGTACCAGTACTGGCATGCATGTGTACATTGCTTCATGGGTGCATAGTGGTTGACTGTGCCAGAAGGCTATACAAGACTAGGTGAAAGGTATACCTTGGCATCAGGTCACATGATAATGGTCTGCAGTGTGGCTCAGGGGTGTAGTGTCTGGATTGGCCCACACAGGTGGGTATTGTATTCACCATCCAGTCACCTGGGTAACAATTGTGTGTGTCCATTGCTATTCGATGCTTGCCATGTATGTGTTCTTTAGTCCATGACATGAATGCTGTCTGGGATGTGCACACGTCCCACATGCATGTACAGTGACATGTAGAACTGTACCTCGGGTGTCTGGCCCATGCTGTGTACACAGATTGTTATAATTAGATGTGCCGATTCTGGCCCCATGTGCTGGGAACAGGTAATGAACAGCAGGTTGACCCTGCTCCTACATTGATAGCATGATACAGATATTCCCTGGTGTCAGTGACATCTGTCCATACAGGGCATGTGTATAAGGCATGGTATGTCCTTTGTGGGTCACATTTGATGGCACCACAGGTGTTGCAAGTGTCCAGTGGGGGAGCATAGTGAAGACGCACTGTCTGCATGTACATGTGTATGTTACTGATGGACAGGGTGACATGCCCTCTGTCATCCACTGCAATCACACCATGGTTACTATCTGTGGGCAATATACAGGGTACTACCAATATAGCAGTTGTTGCTTAGGCAAGTGTGCTTGTGTATGAGACATGGGTTGAAAGTGTTCTCTGTATAATACAATAGTTGCTAACATTGTTCACCAGGCCTTGATGTCACATGTAGGGGTATGGATTGCCACCCCAGCTTCTTGGCTATTTCACATATGTTATCCTTGTAAGGTGGACATTGTGACATATAATAGGGCCACCATATAAGAAGTTTGCAAAACCCGCTCTACAATGCATCCAGTTGTTACACACTCACAGCCACCTCCACACAGGATACGAATGACAAACCCAGACACACACACACACACACACACACACACACACACACACACACACACACACACACACACACACACACACACACACACACACACCTGCCATGTCTGGGATTAGAACTCCTACCTAACTAGTTTATTATAATATAGCATTATGCAGTTATAGGATGCACAATGGAGCTTGCTAGAGAACATCTTCTCCAAAGGTGTATTTCACAGTGGATGACATCAGCAGCCTTGCCAAAGTAGGGCATTTGAATTGCAGTATGTGTGACTAGCCTAAAAAGCATTGCTCCCTACACAGACACACAAACATCCACACTTGGCATGTGTGGGAATAGACCCCTACCAAAGTACTATATCACACTACAGCATTATGCAGTTATAGGATGCGCCACAGAGATAACTGGGCTACACTTTTCCCAAAGGTATATTTCACAGTGAATGATATTAGCAGCCTTGCCAATGTAGGGCATTTGATTTGTAGTGAGTGTGACCAGCCTAAAATGCATTGTTCCCTACACAAACAAAGAAACACACACACAAGCATCCATACTTTCCATGTGTGGGACTAGAACCCCTGCCAATGTACTATAGCACACTATGGTATTACGCTGTTATAGGATGTGCCAAAGAGATTACTGGGCTGCACCTTTCCCAAAGGTGTATTTCGCAGTGAATGACATCAGCAGCCTTGTCAAAGTAGGGCATTTGAATTGTAGTGTGTGTGACTAACCTGAAAAGCATTGCTCCCTACACAGGCAGACACACGCATACACAGTTGTCATGTCTGGGATTAGAACTCCTACCTAACAAGTTTATCACACTACTGCATTATGTAGTTATAGGACATGCCATGGAGATTACTGGGCTACATCCTTCCCAAAGGTGTATTCCACAGTGAATGACATCATCAGCCTTGCCAAAGTAGGGCATTTGAATTGTAGTGAGTGTGGCTAGCCTAAAAACATTGCTCCATACACAGACAGAGACACACACAGGTACCATGTCTCAGATTAGAACTCCTACTTAACTAATTTATCTCACTGCAGCATTACACAGTTACAGGACACACCACAGAGATTACTGGGCTACACATTTCCCAAAGGTGTAAGGTGTGCACAAGCACACACACACAGTTGCCATGTCTGGGATTAGATCTCCTACCTAACTAGTTTATCACACTACAGCATTACGCAGTTTTAGGACATGCCACAGAGATTACTGAGCTACTTCATTCCCAAAGGTGTATTTCAAAGTGGATGACATCAGCAGGTTTGTCATAGTAGGGCTATGGGGAGGGCAGTGTGTCTGCATGGGCCATAACCCATTCATCTGGAGGTTGACACACCACATGCAGGCACACGCAGGGTTATATTCCACAGGTACGTGTATCCAGCTGCGAGATGACTACTGACTTGTAACAGTCATGTTGCACAGCTAGCACTTGCACCACATAGTCTGTAATACTGATGGATACCAGTGGCTAATTTCTACAGTGAGTGATATTTACACATCATGTGGTTGTAGCTATTTGGCTGTGTGCTGGGTTGGACAGGCCTCATGATGGCTGGCTCTTTGTCACAGTCACTCTCTTCCACACATCTATGTATGTCTACTACTGGTATATTATAGTGTGTTGTCCTTAGATATATGTCTGTATTTCAATCCAATGTGTGTGCAAAGCATGACTGGTACATACTGAGGAGTGTATACACTAACATCTGCAACTGTCACATATGCATGGTCCACTGTTGTTTGCGGATATGGGCTTCATTTGTTTGTGTGAGCATGCCCAGTATGCCCTTCTGTATTGAATGTGTGGATCCATTCCATGTAGTTTGTACTCCAGTGCAGACCTTTGTGTTATACACCTACAGGCAGAAAACTGTTTCTGCAGAGTATCCGTATATCATTTGGCAATATGGGGTCTAACTGTGTAAGGGATAATGTGTACTGTAGGTGATTGAGTCTGTGCTGCTTCTGCTACATGGTATTGGTGTTAGCAGAGATATTCAGACATGTGTACTGGTATACACTGTGATGTTTTATGTCCTTAAGTACTCTCAGGTGGTCATTCTGGCTCACAGTGATGTTCTGGGGAACAGGGGTGAATGCAGCTGCGTCTGGTATTGTGGGCAAACACGTACATATTCATGGAAAGTTATGTCATTCTGGAGGGGGAGCTACAGACACTTGCTGCTGGGTCTGTGTATCCAGTTCAGCACCTTGGTACAGTGCTGGCAGAGGATCCCATACTTGTACATCCACCAACATGACAGTATGGTCTTATCTTGCTGTGGCAATACCTCACAGCTGTACAGATACACACAAGTTACACAGAGGCAGGGGCCATAAGTTGGAACATTACCCCTAATGTGGTGTACAGGCAGGTTTTTAGCCACCCATTTATGTGTTTGTAGCAAAGGATAGTGTGTGCACACAGCTGTGTGCCCGACCTTGCACATTCCGTGCTGCACATGCTCCCACCCCCTTCTATTTTTCTATCCTCTCCCATACATTATGCATACATTCTCTGATACTTTCTTTAAGGTTATCACCTCATCACAGCTGTGTTTTGGTGTTGGTCCACAGTTCATGCAGTGGGACATGGTGGGCATGTTAGTTACTGTGGTTTGTCCACATGGCCTTGCATATGGCTTATGTGGAGTGTGTTATGTTGTTATTTGGGTGTCCATGCTATAACATGCATTGGCAGTATGTGTGAGACACAAGCCTTTGGCAGAGGCCTGTAGGCCATTTGGCGGTGATGCAGGCCAGCTGTGGCAGGCCATTGCATTCTGTCAGTCCTACATTCTTGGACTGCCATACAGTATATTCCCTTGGGGTGACAGGGTAGGTGTGCTAGGTGTTCATGCCAATACTTTCTATCAGTATTGATCAGGTGGTGTGAATTCTGGTAGGGTGCTAGCTACAGCTAGGGACACACCTGCATGGGACACCTGCACTGCATGCTGCATTCTTTTGCTATTGTCATATACAGGTGGGGGTCATATTGTACCCATTCTCAACAGCAGGGCATGTGTGTGTCATATGGACACATGTTGCCCAGTCACATTTCCTGCAGTGGGTTTTGTCACCATGTGTAGTACTGGCTACTATGGTGACAACCATATTTTTTACAGATCTCATGATGCCACTATAGGTGTCTACTATCTGCTGGCATCCCATTCAGCCACCCAGTTCACTTGCATGCTCACATCCATACCATAGATACAGGTAACAACAGATACTACTACATTCGGCAATTGGTAAGTTGAGTGACTTACATTGTGGGTGTGTCAGTATTGAGGGTGGTGCTGAGGTGCTGCCTGTGATGGATGCACATAGTACACTCCCTACACATGGTTGTGCACAGGTAGTGTCATGTTTGGCATCCCTTTTACTGCATGTGTGAGTCAGAGAGAGGTGTCATTCCCTGGGTCCATCCTGTGTCAGTGTACGTGCTATGCGTTGCCTCTTTGCCAAGGCCAGGGCATACTGGGCATGCCTCCTTCTGCCTACTGGGGTAGGCTCAGGTTGTTCCTCCTCTGAGTCACTCTGTCCCTGTGCAGGCCTTGGCAATGGTGGAGGGGGGGGCTGTGTGGCCCTGCCCCATGCCCCATGCTGTTCCTACTGCAGTTGTTTCCACAGGATCTTATTGTGTAGCATGGCACATATGATGACATGTAGCTGGTGAGTACTGCAAGGCTCCACCAGATGTGCCCAGGCACCAGAACTGTGACTTGAGCATCCCAAACACAAACTCTATTATAATTCTTGTCTGTGCGTGTGCCTCATTATGGAGCTCTTGTTCGGGTGTGTGCACATTTCTGATGGGTGTCATCAGCCACGGCTCCAGTCCATAACCAGCATCCCCCACTAGGTGACCGTAAGGGATGTCCCCATCGGCAAATCTCTGGTACAGCTGTGTCTGATGCCAGATGTGGGAATTGTGATAGCTTCTAGGGCAGCCAGCACACACATTCATTATTATGCCCTGGGCATCACACATGACCTGACAGTTGATGGAGGTGAAGCCCTTGTGGTTGATGTAGACCCTACCCTGCTCACCAGGTGTTTTTAATGCATATGTGCATACAGTCTATAGCACCCACTATGTTAGGGTATTCTGCTATTTGGTGGAACAGATGCATATTGCTGGCTAATGCCTCACAGGTGTTGGGGAAATATACGTGCTTACCAGCATGTGCTGACATGGCATCCAGGAACAGAAGGATTACATTGGATGCTGATGCCTGTAAGATCCCCATGATATCCCCAGTTGGCCTTTGGAAGGTACCTGTAGCTAGTATTCTTAGGCCTACACATACCTTGGTATCCACTGGGATGGGTTCCCCTCTGTTAGTTCTGTGTGTGAGGTGTGGCCAGCGCAGCTTAACAATTTGCTGTAGGTGGTCCCTGTCCACCATATAGCACTCCACTATCTCCAGCTCATGTAGCCCCTTGGTAGGTTACCCTGGGTTGATACACTCTTCTCTGTCTCCTCACTGTGGGTTGGTCAACAGCATTCACATCCTCACCACCTTCAGCCTCTTCCACATGTTGTTGTATTTTAGCTATTGAAGCCCCTAGCATTTTGTTGATTATTTTTTTTTTTGTTAAAAGTTCCCCGCTTGTATACACCAGTGGTGTAGAGTATGTGGGAAAAAACAGAGGGAAAGGTGTTTGCATAGTTTATAGTAGTGTTCTTGGCTGGGCTGGTCTGCTGACTGTGTAATTGACTGATTCTGATACATTACACATGCCAGCTATGCTAGTTCTCCTAGATTAACTTCCTACTGCTGTTTTCCCTTCCCATTGCCTTCCTGTTTAAGCCCGGGGACATGCTGCGCAAACACAGTGCTCAAATGTGCACAGAGCTGCTATTTCCTGGTTTACTTTTTTTTCTTTAAAACTCAGTGCATGACGCACACACCTGCTTAGGCAATGTAAAGAGTGCTAGGCAGCCTCAGACACACCCCCATGCTTAGCTCTGTTAAGCTAAGGGCAAACCTGAGCCACAGGGTTCCAATCTACATACAGTATGCCTGACACACACCCCTATGATGTCAGCTAACTCCTAGGCTTGCAACAAGCTATTCCTGCTCTTACACTGTTGAGTGCTGACTAGCATGCAGGGGAAATCTGGGATTCAGTATCATTCCCCTCATCTGCATAGGATTGCCCGTCATTGCATAGTTACAGGTCCCACATTGAGCCTCCCCCCTTAGCAACCACTATTCACTAGCCATGTTGTCTTCTGCCTGCCATTGAGTATAATGGCAAAATGCTGATTTTGGTTAGAATGCTTATTTTAGTTTTTTTTTCCTTATTTTTCACCTGATCCCATTTGCACACTACTGCTCCATGCTTAAACAGCCGAGATTGGCTAAAAAAAAAGTTGATTTTTTTTATTTTTGCAACTGTGTTCCATGCCAGTGGCCTTATACTTGGCCATTGGCATGCTTTCTACATAATATCCACCCTTTATTTGGAGCTCTCAATGGCTCCTTTTTGTTGTTTGCAGAAATGTACTCCATTACTGGTGGAGTACATTTCTACAGATTACACTAGTCCTGCATGGCCAGCTTCCAGCTTCCTGGATCACAGATTTACCTCATTTGCATGGATTTCTCCTGCAAATGGGGTAATTTGCAAACAGGGGCTGAGTCCTTCCAGGATTAGTGCAGGAGCACTTGTGCATGTCCCTACAGCTTATTCCTGTATCATATGGCAGACATATTGCCTGCTGGAGCTCCTGCACTAGTCCTGCACACCGTGCAGAGCTTGCTGAATCTGGGGGAGTGTCTTTAATGAATGAAATGCAATCCACAATTTGATGTCTTTCATTTATTTATTAGACCAACACTGAGTGCT
This sequence comes from Protopterus annectens, assembly GCF_019279795.1. Classification (NCBI taxonomy): domain Eukaryota; kingdom Metazoa; phylum Chordata; order Ceratodontiformes; family Protopteridae; genus Protopterus; species Protopterus annectens. Next base: position 1,074,789,702 of record NC_056735.1, read on the forward strand.
TTCATCCATTTTAATGCTAGGACTTCTTTAGAACTAGTAAGCATCAGTCAGGCACTACTTATATACTAAACAAATAAATAATTATTTAAACAATTAAAAGTCATTTGACCTCAATACAGTGGATAAAGGAAAAAACAAAATAAAAAAACATAAAATGAATAGTTAATTCATATTATATTTCAAAACATTTTTTTTAAGAAATTAGAAAACTCCTTTAAAAATATGGAAATACAAATATAAAAATACAGTACTTGACTTTATACTTTGGATGTTCTTAATTTAAGCATGCTTTTTTGTGACAGCATATTATTTAGACCTGGTGGGGTGCTGGCATCTAATCTTAGCTGCCATGATAGCTCATGGTACTCAGGGGTATCTTCCCATGGTTTATTATCAAAATCTCACACGTGCATTGTGTAATTGTTCAGATTTCCAAACTGAAATGTTGGAAATCAAATAAATGAACAAAACCAGGACCAAACGAGGTATTTCGGAAAGGTCGACTTCTCAGAAATGTCGACTTTACTAAAAATACCACACTTCCGGTCAAGAGCAAAGAAAGTTTTTTATACAAACTCCGAGATCACACTACAGTGAGGGAAAGGGTACATTTCCCAATCCCCACTGTAGTGGGATCTGCATTCAAAATGTTGAATTCACAACAGCGAATGCTAGTGTGTATTCACTGTTGTGAGTTCAACATGTTGTTTTTTCATCATTTACAAAGCTCGAATTAGGTCATTCGGTATTTCCAATTCAGATGACGTCTGATCGCCATTTTGATAGTAAAACTCTTCCCATGCCCCCCATCTCTTGAGTTAGGTAAACCTTGTTCTATAATAAAAATAAAAAAAAACTTTTGTTACTAATACAATGTTGCCTATGTTTATATAAAGCATTATTCTCCTTTTAGCATTTAATTTCATAGTAATGTTTTAGATGCACTTTTTTAATGCCCTTTCTGTTTTACCTACATAGACTGAATGACAAGGATTGCAGAAGGCTAGGTAAACTATACCAGTCTTATTACAGTCACTTGGTTTGTGTAGCTTAAATTCTGTAGATATTGTCGCTAATTTTAGGGAATCCACCTCAAAAATGTATTTACATTATCAGTATGAACCACATTTTAATATATCCTTGTTATGTGATACTTCACTATTAGGGTACCAATTTACAACTTCTCCTTCAGGTTCAAATGCCTTTTAATGATGAATATGGAGCCTTCTCCTAAAATTCTGTCGATGTGGTCATCACTTTATATAAGATTCCAGTTGTTCTTAATTATATTCTTAATAATAACAAATATAAACCAGCACCAAAATGCGACTGTTAACATAAAAACTAAGGTTTAATATAACAAGATAGGTAGCGCTTTCACACAATAAATGTGCTTCTTCAGACAACAAATAATAAAATCAACTGCATTATATAATACATTCATCATATGTAATAAAACAACCAACCAATAAAAAGCATTCTCAATAAATCAATAAAACAATCTCATTCATTTAAAGAGGCCTCTGGCTTTCAAAGCTGGTTTAATACAGAGTATAGTGTCAGGGACTTTAGTCAGTCTGTGTAAGGCATGTGCTGGAGTCCCTTGATCTAAGTTAGAAATCTTTAGGTCTCTCCAGTTGCTGCAGGTGCTTTGTACTGTACATGCCGAAGGTGAGTTATACTCAATTAAGGGCCCGATTAGTAATGAGTATAGGAGTTATAACCTAATTTGCTCTAGAGATGATGCCTTTGCCAATCAAGTGTGGTACATAGAAAACCTTCCTTACTACAATAGACGCATAGCGGTCAAATTTAAGATCACAGTCTACTTGTGATCCCAGATCTCTTGCCACTTCGTAGGTACATAGGGTATTGTTGTCAATTTGATAGTGTTAAAGGGCATTGTTTTTACCAAAGGGAATGATGATGCATTTCTTTGCATTCATGTCTGAGACTGTGACTATGACACCTGTCATTGGTCTACGTAACACCCTTCTGAAGTATATTGACATAATTTGGGGATTCAATAATTGCACATAGTTTGTAGTTGTCTGCAAACTTGGTCAGCCACAGCCCTAGTTTTTGCCTGAACTTCTGAGAAGTATATACCAAACAGTAGAGGGTCCAGCACTGAACTTTGTGGCACCCCACTGGTGACGGGTCTGCTAGTTGATGTGGAGTCATCCACTTTGATAGTGTGTGACCAGTTAGTGAGCCAGTTGGCAACCCATCTTGGGGTTCACATTCAGTTTGCTAAGTTTATAGGTAATGCCTGATTGTGGGATTGTGTCAAAGGACTTTGCCAAGTCGAGGTATTCTGTGTTCACAGATTTGCCCTCGTCAATGGCCCTGGCCACATTTTCAAAGAAATCCACCAGGTTTAACAGACAGTATCTTCCCTTGATGAAGCCAAGTTGGGTCAGATCCAGGGTTTGGAGATCACCTATGTCTTTATTTATGAGGTCCATGATGATATGTTCCATGGCTTTACAGATGAGGTTGGTCAGACTTATGGGTTTATAATTCTCTGGGTCTGTTGCTATGCCGCCTTTGTGGAGTGGAATAACTGATGCTGTTCTCCATTCTGCAGGAGCAAAGCCTGTGGTTAAGTTGTGATGCCAGTTCATGTGTTAGTGTGTTTAGAAGACAGCCTGGGATGCCATCTGATTCCATAAAGGGAGTGTCTTTTGCCTCAGACAAGGCATTAATAACCTGCTCTTCAAATATGTACAGTGGGGGGGGCAAGGTTTCTGATAAGTCTGGAGGGGATAAGGGAGTGAAATTTTTACCATATCTGTCTGCTAGAAGGTTTGCTATTTCTGCAGGATCAGTGTGTGTGTGATACTGTAAGTCACTAGTTCAACACATGCTTGGGTCCTACCATTTAGACTGCAGCAAAAGTCCTTATGGTTATCCTTGGCTGTGATTACTAAATTTTTATCAAAGTTACCCATAGAGGATTTGACATGTTGTCTTATTTGCCTGTTGAGTCTGAGGAGGGTGCTTTTCCATTGTTGGGGTCTCACCTTAGTTTTCTTAGACAGCAACTTTTTGCATTTGTTGTAAAGTTTGTTTATGACGGATGTCCAGCAGTGTGGCTTTTTTACTGGGGCTCCCTCTTTAAATCTCTCTGGAACAGCTGAGTCTATACACTTATACAAGTGATTGTAAAGGGCTTTAATGTAAGCTTTGGTGTAGTAATCACTTTCAGCTAAACTGGGGCTTGAAATACATTTATACCTTCCAGTAGGAGGGTAAAGTTTGCTTTTGTGAATTGTTTTAGTCTGACTTCACCATTTGTGAGTTTTGGTGTTAGTGCCAGTTTGAAGACAACTGCTTTTTGGTCAGATTTATCTAATGAGGGTCTGAAAGTTGTAGTGGTGCATCTGTTTGTCATGTTAGTGAGGACTAGATTTAGTATGTTATGTTAGTGAGGACCAGATCTAGGATGTTTGTTCATCTTGTTGGGGTTTAAACAATTTGTTCCAGGGTAATTGAGTTAACAAAGTCAAGGAACTTTTGTACCAGTGAGTTAGGGTTAGAGTAAGTTTCCCATTTGATGGTGGGATAATTGAAATCTCTCATTACCAGAGTGTTTGGCAATATTTGTACTGACTCCAGTTTGGTCAAGTAGGCCAAATGTGCATCATGATCCATGGAGGGGTATCTATATCTAGCTATGACCTGAATGGGGGTCTTACCCACAATGATCTGAACTTGGAGTAACTCCATTGAGAGATCAGGGATTCAAGATTCTTGGTGCAGATAATTCTCACACACTCTGTACTAGAGTCAGGTATTAGTAGAGGGTTGTCAGTGCACATGAGGTAGTTGCTACACTGTCTCAGGAGAAACAAGTGTAGTCTAACTGTCCATAATGCTAGGTTTGAATAACTGTTATCACAAAGAGGGTGTTTTCAGGACTGATCTAGGAGGTGCTCTGTCAATGGGAATTTCTGATGGGGTTTTTGGCTGGTGGTTTAATAGGTCACAGCTTACTAGCTGTACTTCTTAGACCAGAGATGTACTAAAGATGAGGACTATGCTAATGTACTACAGCTGTATCTGAGGGAAAAATTATCGAAATTATCTGTCCGGCTATGGTGCACAATTGCACATCAGTGCTCAAGGCTGTGTGATATGTAAGCAAGCAGAAACCTGCTCAAATGCAGGGCTTAAATACCAGAAACTAAAGTACTTAAAAAAAAATTAAAAACTCAAAAGAACCAATGAGGGTGTTTACTCCAAGCCCTAGAAGAATCACCCTTCAACAGACAGGTTCCAATCAGCACACTTCTCTCACAAGGGTGCAGAAGGCCCCCTTCCAATCAAAACTGGCTTGGAAAATGTGCTCAGAATACAACAGCCACTACAAACAGACACAGATGCAGCAAACCTGTATCTGGACTATGCTACAGCTATTAGCTACACTAATTTAGGTGGGAAACACTAAAAACATGTTTTGAACATCAGAAAAACAGCAAGAAAACACTAAAGAATGTTTTAAACAGCAAACAAATGAGTTATTTAAAACACTGTTTGGCGGGAAAACAGAACAAATGGTCTTGCAAGAAATATTGTTGGTGTAAGTCAATTTATCCACAGTGGGTAAAAAACTTAAGATGATGGCAGTGAGAGGATTTTAGTAACTTTAGGTTGGAAGATGCCACAACAGTTTTTCAGAAAACATTTAAAACTTGAAAAAAGTTTCCATGTTTAATCGCAATAGGACAAAATAAAGAGTAAATGTGGGTACTTAAAGCAAAAAAGTAGTAATAAATAAAATAAAATGAAATAAAATATGACAGTCATTGAAGGCAAATAATCAAAAAACAAAGGGAAATTCATTTGACTTACAAGCCACTGAGAAGAATGTTAAAAATTGGTAAACACAAGAGAATAAATACTAGCACTGAACATTAGGTGCAATAATTTCAGGTTATACCTCCTTTATTTGTGAAATCTGAAATAAAACCATGTTAGTTAGGTTATGAGGGTATTCAGAAAGAATGATAATGAGACTGTACTGAAAATAGAGAAAAAACAACGGCGTGACACATACTGATAGAGATTAAGTATGTATAAGTGCAGACATAAAGTGGACCTGCCAGGGACAGTGCTACACAATGTATTCACACATTCACAAAAATGACAGTCACCATGCAATTGCGATGACAGTGCTATGAGAAGTCAAGTAATCCAGGTTCATTGCCAAGTATGTGTATGGCTCAGGCACAATTCCTAGTGCAGCATATATGCAACACAAGCACTGCTGAGAGCCCATACATGGCTACATAAGTGTTATAGGGCAGTCAAAAATGGGAAGAACAATAGAAGTAGCACAATAAAGGACAATGAGAAGTGAAAAGAGGCATTGCTGGGGGAGTTCGTAATCTTTTTTCAGGACTGATGCACCATTTTTTTATTTCTAGAGTAGAATAAAGGTAAAGGCAGGGAAACAGTGGGAAGATGTATGAAGACACATCAGCAGTGAGACAAACCTATGACTCAAAGACTGGTAAGGGAGGTACTAATACAAAAGATGAGTCACAAAGAAGATACACAGACAAACAGAGATTAAGGAATTGTTGATGTAAAGAAAGGGGCAACAAAGAGGGAAGGTTGAGTGACACACAGAAGGGGAACATAATGATGGGGGAAAAGTGAAGTGACATCTGTGGCTGTCATCATGGGTGGTCTCTCCAAATAATGTTCTAATGGTTCGAGCCACACAGCTATGCAACTCTACATTACATGAGAATACACTCAAAGATGCCAATCTGGGTCTCAAGTGGCTGGTCCACTTCAGTCATGAGCAGCTTCTGCATCTCCAAGTAAGATACTCAAGCTGCCCCTCCTCTGTGCCACTCTCTAATGAAGAGTCTATGGCTTCCCACTAGAGTAGTAGCACTAGAGGTGACCAGAAATCCCTTTAAGTCAACTTCCATGGGATGACCATGGTCATCTGCAGAATGGCTGGCCTGGGGGTTGGTGAGGACCCAGCAGTTGTAGGGAGGCTGTTGTACTAGCACAATGGCCACTGCTGCACCACATCCTGTTCTATGGCTGATACTGAAAAATAAATGAACATAAATGGAGAGAAATAAAATAACAAATAGTAAAAGAAAATGGCAGAGAAAATAGCACAAAACAGCAACCATCATGATGTAGAACACTTTTGTATGACAATTCCTGTATGAAGAAAAATAGAGTCAGTAGTACAATGGTAATAAAATGCTTGGGAAACTGCAATTATAAGACTAGGGAATAAACCTGGGAATCATCGGATCATAGGAGGTTACTAGCCTAACAGCCCCAGGGTCCTTACAAACCCAAGTTTAACCCATGTTCCCAAGGTTGTCTGATTCAAGCAGACACTAAAATCAGCACCTATTGTCCCTGTCCAAGAGGGAAACAGGTGAAACCTCCCAGGGTGAATTTCCAGTTTCCCATCCAATTGTCCAAATTACACTTAAACAGGGCTAATGAAGGACTTTGTTTAACATGAATAAGAAGCTTGTTCCAAATGTGGGGCAACCTCTGTGTGACAAATCTGTCTCTCTAGCAAGTTCTGTTGATATCACATACCAGGTTAAGGTCCTTTGAGTGAGTGATCTGTGTGCCATTTGACTTGTGAATGTGCAGCATTTCCATTAAAGCTAGGACAGAGATTGCTATGTATGCAAAGCACAGGTCACCTCTGAGCAGTCTGTACAACAGAAAGTAAAGTGACAATGATTTCAATCTGTCTGCATAAGGCAGATCTTGAAGACCCTGAATTTTCTTTGCAAGGAACCTCTGTGATCTCTCCAATTGCTGCAGGTGTTTGGAAAGAACATACCAAAGAAAGCATTGTACTCTATTATTGCCTGATGAGGGAAGAGTACAGGGGGATTATAACCTCTTTTTCTCTTGAGGCAATGTCCTTAATTATGAGATGAGCAACATAAAATGCTGTTCTTACCACCATGGAGACATGGTGATCAAAGTTAAGGTTGCTGTCAACCTGTGTGCCCAGATCTCTCATCACTGACTGTGTGCTTAGGGTATTGCTATTGATGTCATAGTTTGCAAGAATATCACCCTTGCTGAAGGGGATGATAATGCATTTTTTTGCACTGAGTTTAAGACCATGACTTTGACACCAGTCATTAGTCTGCATAAGACATTCTTGCAGGTTGTTGACATCACTAGGGGTTTCAATATTCGCTCCCAGTTTGCAGTCATCAGCAAACTTTGTCAGCCGCAGTCCTGTAGTTTTAGCCTGTACTTTCGAGAATTAGATTCCAAACAGTAGGCGTCTCAGAACCAATCCCTGTGGAACACCACTGGTTATGGGTCTGCTGGAGATAGTGGAGTCACCTATTTTGACAGTATGAGTTCTACCAGTGAAAAAGTTTGCAATGCACCTGACAATATATGGGTTGATACCCAGCTGGGTGAGTTTATCAATGATGCCTGGGTGAGGGATTCTGTCAAAGGCCTTGGCTAAGTCTAGGTTGGCTGTATGCACAGATTTGTCCTTGTCTAGGGCTTTGGTGACTGTCTTGAAGAAGTCCACTAAGTTTAACAGGCATATTCTCCCCTTGACAAAGCCAAACTGGATGGTGTCAAGCATTTGGAAATTTCCTATATCTTTGTTAATAAAGGCCAGGATGATTTATTCCATGGCCTTATAGATAAGGCTGGTCAGGATAATGTGGCTATAGTTCCCGGGGTCCATGGATGCACCCCCTTTGTGCAAAGGGATGATGGTAGCTGTTTTCCGTTCTGCTGGGATGAAGCCAGTACTTAAGCTGTGATTGAAAAGTGTGCCCAATGATGATGCTAATTCCTGTTTTAACCCATGTAGAATACAGCCCGGAATGTCATATGGCCCCCATAGAGGCTGTGATTTTGGCCTTGGAGAGGGTATTTTAGACCTGCTCCTTGGAGATACTAAGTGAAGGAAAGGTATTAGGAATGCTTTGGGGTATATGTGGTGGGCACAAGGGAGTAAAGTTTTCACTGAACCTGTCAGACAGTAGGTTTGCTATATGCACAGGTTCTATATATGTAGTGCCACTAACTATGAGTTTAATGCAAATTTAGGCCTCACCTTTGAGGTTACGGATGTAACTAAAGAATGCCTTGTGGTTATCCTTAGTTAAGGAAGCTAATTTGGATTCATGGCTAGTTTTGGAGGACTTCACTAGGAGTATTATTTTCTTGCTGAAGTTGAGGAGGGAGTTTTTCCAGTTTTGAGATTATTCATTCCCACTCTTAGATAACAATTTCTTTCTCCTATTGTATAGCCTATTAATGGCAGTTGTCCACCAGTCAGGTTTGTTTTTCCTTAGAGATCTTGCTTTGGTTCTATTAGTTTCGGCAGAGTCAATACAATTGTACAGATGCTTATATAAAACATTGGTGTATAACTCAGCACAAGTGTCTGTTCCATCAGTGGGTGAGGAGCTATAAAGCTCTTTATGCTGTCATGTAAGAGGAAGTAATTGGCCTTGGAGAAGATTTTTATTCTAGTTGTCGTTAAGGGGTGGGGGTCTTGCGTTATAGTTACTTCTAGCAAGACTGATTTGTGGTCAGATCCTACCAGGGATGGCCACACACTGGGAGTGGTGAAGCAATCCCTCATGTTAGTGAGCACCAGGTCCAGGATGTTAGAGCTTCTTGTGGGTCTATCAACCAGCTGGTCCAGGGCATTGGAATTAATGAAGTCCAGGAAACTTTGGGCAAGTATTATTACTAGCTTTGGCTCTGTCGACACTGTTAAGACAGTGGCACAAATTATGGATAGTAGCTAGACTGTATGTGTGTGTGTGTGTGTGTGTGTGTGTGTGTGTGTGTGTGTGTGTGTGTGTGTGTGTGTGTGTGTGTGTGTGTGTGTTTGCTCAATGGGTTGTGAAGCAAAGGCAAGATAACCAAACATGTACAGCCTGTGAAAATCAAGTGTATGTGGTGCTGACATACACAAGAATGTATGGGACAGGCTGGCACAGTACCACAAAAAACATATCTAATGACAGCAACATGAATAGGTAATGGATACATAATCACTGTGTTAACATCACATGTTCATAGGTTCATAGGTTCATAGGTATTCACTAGGCTAACAACCACAAGGGCATTTTTAAGCCTAGCCATGCATCACAAAACTTTGACAAGTTCTGATATCCTTGGTAAGTGTAATCATGTGCTTCATAAATTAACCATTTACAGGTTACCTGTGTCCATTAGAGACATAGGTGCCAAACCAGGGATGAATTTCCAGTTTTCCATACAATTGTCAAAGTTGCACCTGAATTGGGTTAGGGAGGAACTCTGTTTCACATAGATGGGGGGAGCCTGTCCCGTAGATGGGGTAGTCTCTGCTCTACATACCTATCTCTCCTGCAGGTCCTATTTATATCACAGGCAAGGTTTAAACCTTTAGAAAGGGTAATTCTGATGCTGTCTGTTTTGTGGATATGCAGGAGGTCCATCAGAATGGGGTCTGACAATGCCCTGTATGCCAGGCATAGATCTCCCCTCAAAAGCCTGTAGGAGATAGAATACAGGGATAGGGCCTTGAGGAGGTCTGCACAGGGCATTTTACTTATGCCCTGTATTCTTTTAGTGAAGAACCTCTGTGGACATTCCAATTGTTGGATATGCCCAGTTAGGTACATACCAAAGGGGGCTTTGTACTCAATGATAGGTCCGATAAATGCCGAATATAGTGGAACAATGACACCCTTGGACTTAGATGCCATGCCTTTGCTTATAAGTTGCACAACATAGAATGATTTCCTCACCACTGTAGACGCCAGTTGTTTGTCTGTGTCAGCCCCTCCTGGAGAACATTTGTGTCAGTGTGAGATTCAATGACAGCTCCTAATTTGCAATCATCTGCAAATTTAGTCAGCCAGAAACCACTGACATTGGCCTTTACTTCTGAGAAGTAAATGGCAAAAAGGAGCCATCCATGGACTGATCCCTGAGGGACTCCACTTATGACTAGCATCTTTATAGAGGTGGACTGCCCAGTTCAAACTTTCTGGGTCCTGTCTATGAGCCAGTTGGCTATCCACCGGATGACATATGGGTTTGTACCTTACCTCTTCAGTTTGTCAACAATGCCTGAGTTGGGTATTGTGTCAAATGCCTTGGCCAGGTCAAGGCAGGCAGGGTAAACAATTTTCCCCTCATCCATTGCTTTGGTGACCTTCTCAAAGAAGTTCACCAGATTGAGCAGGCATGATCTGCCTTTGATGAAACCAGACTGGGTTGTGTCCAGTGTCTGGAGGTTTACTATATCTCTATTGATCATCTCCATGATAATTCTTTCCATGGCTTTACATATAAGACTGGTGAGACTTATGGGTCTGTAGTTTCCAGGGTCTGTAGATAGCTCACCTTTGTGCAGAGGGATGGCTGTTGCCTTTCTCCATTCATGAGGCATGAAGCCTGTTTGGAAGCTACAGTCAAATAGTAATTCCAGAAGCCCTGATAGCTCATGTTTCATGCTATTTAGAAGGCATCCTGGGATATTTTCTGGGTCCACTGATGCAGTGTTCTTGGTCTTAGTGAGAGCATTAAGGACCTGTTCCCTAGTGATAGTAGGGGAGTTATATTTGATGATATTTCCTAAGGGAAGGTTGAGGGAGAGAGAGGGGTAAAGTTGGAGCTAAATTTATCAGCCAGGAGGTTTGCTGTATCTTCTGGCTCAGTATAGGTGGCTCCATTTACAATGAGCTCTGCACATAATTGTTGCATCATCTTTGATGCTGTGGACACAGCTAAAGAATGTTTTGTGGTTTTCCTTGGCCCAAGAGGCCAAACTTACCTCAAATTTGGCTTTCGTAAACTTTATTTGTCCTCTAAGTTGTTTGTTTAGTTTGATGAGAGTACTTTTATCCTGCTGGGTGCTGCACCTCCTAATGTTCGCCATGATTTTCTTCCTCCTGTTATACAGCCTATTGATTTTGTGATTCCACCAGGGTGGCTTGTGTTTTAAGTTAGTTCTGTACTTCTTCCTGGTGGGTACAGTTGCCTCTATGCAGCTATTAACATGCTTGTACAGGGTTTCTGTGAGCAGTTCTGCATACTCAGCAGTGTTCTCAGGGTTTATAGGGGCTTGACATTTTGCCAGGTTCTCACTTAATAGCAGAAGGTTAGTCTTAGAATAGTTTCTGAATATTCCAGGCTTTTGCTGAGGGGGTCCAGGTTTTATTTTTACTTCAAAGGAGACCATTTTGTCATCTGACCTTACCAGGGATGGCACTACAGTAGGGGGTATGCAGCACACTTCCATATTAGTGAGGACCAGATCCAGTATGGTTGCACCCCTGTTTGGTGTATTGACTATCTGGTCCAGGGAGTTTGTGTTTACAAAATCCAGGAATCTTTGTGGATGTACATTTGGTGTTGTATATGATTCCCAGTTAATAACAGGATAATTAAAGTCACCCACGAATATAGTATTGAGTAGGATGGTTAGTGTTTTGCATGGTATGGGTTTCCTGGGTCATAGAGGGGGACCTATAGCTTGCAAGGAAGAGGTATTGGATTTTGCCTATGGTGATTTGAACATGGAGCAGCACGAGTGCATTGTTCTGTTTGACCAGCCTTGAAGTATATATATTTTTGATATAAATAGAGACACCTCCATCTTTATTCCCTGCCTGTGAAGTAGCTGGCCTAAATGTGTGGAAAGCATTATAACCTTGCACTGTTGGTGTGCTCTCTGTGGCTTTAAGCCATGTCTCAGTGACTGCACATATATCTGTATTCTCTAGGGTAAAGACAGCTTCTAGGGAGTGGAGGTTTTGTTTAGACTCTTAGCACTGAGCAGTAATACCTTTAGATTTTCTTGGTTTTGATTTGCTATGTCGGAAGTACTTTCAGTTGGCATTGCCTAAAAAAGTCACTATGGGGGAAGACAATGTTTTAAGTAATATTTGAAAACCTAGGGCGGAGATATGCAGACCTTTTCTGGCAAAGCAACGTGGTCTGTTAACTATCTCCTTCCATCCTGACAAATACTGCACCCCCTTAGAATGACACCAGAAACTAAGCCAATTATTAAAGTGGAAAATTAAAAAACTCAGTGCAATGCTACCCAGGTTTATGACTGTTAACACATTCATGCTATGCCAAGAATAACATTTTCAGTTAATAACAGTGGTACAGGCACAAATGCATTACTGAATGGCAGTCTGACAAAGGAAATGACTTCTCCTTAACAGAGTGTCTGATGCCTGTGGTAATACTCCTCACCATGGGAAGTTTGTGCCAGGCATCAGTCTTGTAAATGTGAACCTCAAATGAGTCCTGCATCAAGTGATTCTGGTGTTACATATGCAATGAATGCCAGTTGTCAGGTCAATTTCATGAGTTAAATGATAGTTGATGCATGATGCTGCATTCCATGGAAATGTGATCTTCATTAATGGGGAGCTCAGTAGTAATGACCATCTATGACAGCATGATACCTGTGGACATTGCTGCAATATAAATTTGTAATACTGAAGCCCTGCTGCAAAGCCATACGCACCTTATGTGAAGAATATGTACATGCTCAAGGCTGAATGGGACTCACAGCATGAAATAGAGCAGATGACACTTTACATTACTGCTGCAGTTCAGAAAACATCACACTATATTGTCTTATTAGCATGATCATATTGATAAAGTCTCTGAATGGTCAGAGATGAAAGCGCTTGTTGGATTTTGTTATAATTGTTTTTACTCATTAAAGAACATTCCTTGCCCATTCTGTGTGTTTCCTGCTTCCAGAGGCTTGTTTATGGTTTATGGTTTGGTGTTTCCTTTTTATAGTTTGTTGTTCAAAGTTATATCTTATATCACCACTGTAAGCATCAAACTGTATGGTTTTAAACAGTTCATAGAGACTCTGACCAGATACAATAAACCCCAAAACCCTTTAACAGGTATCACTCTAAGGCCAGATACTACCATACACCCTTGTAATATCTCCAATGCAGGACCTTATCCAATGCCTTAAGTGAACATCTACCCGCTTTTGCTAGTAGTATCCATAACCACTCCTCTAGGCAGTACCTGTATAACTTAGTGTGCAACATAACCTGCTTCTGGGCACAGGCATTACTTTTAATCTAAAATCTTACAGCTGTGTATGCTAAAAATACTGCCTTTAGATGAATTTAATAAAATCTTGCATGCCATATTAAATGAAAGACCTCTTTAAGAAAGAAAATAGTTAAATTGAACCCTGCTCCCTGGCGATCATGAAAAACTAAGCAGCTAATGAGACTAAGGAGCAAAGCCTGGAAATTATGGTAAACTCAGTCAAATTAGGAAAATTTACAACACTTCAGACACCTCAAAAATACAATTGTACTCAGCAAAAAAATGGACAAAGATTATGCTGTTGCAGCCAGCAGGAAACTCCCCAAAACAATCCAAAACTCTAATGGGCATACATCATAAAGTTAATAAACCAAAGACACAATTCACAACTTGAAGATATTGCACCACAAACAGATGACACTTTTAACAATCACTTTATAAAATCTATCACCTCAATACTAATAAACAAGACTATCCCCCGGTTTTACTAATCTTCCATGCAGGAATAGTCCAGTCCTGCACGGAAGCAGCCGCTTAGGAGCAGGACAGCAGCGCTCCATGCATAGTAATGAAGGAGCACTGCCTGAGCTCCCAGGCTTACACGGAACGTGTACGAGTGCAGGGGACATGTCTGAGAGCAGAGGTCTCAGAATAAAGATGCCCCTGCAATGTTGAACAGCAGAAAGTGGAAATAAGTGAGTGAGACCACCAATAGGTGTCCACATATCCCCATCAACTGTCCGCCATATGTACAACAGCAACAGGATATAAAAATCAAAAGAAGAAACCCCTGTATTGTTGTCTAAAACTCTGAGTACAGCTAACCGTAGGAACGCGAGTGTGCCCATTACTTAGCTATGGTTAAAGCAGCCTAAAAAGCTGAAGAGGATAGCAAGGATGATATATGCAAATGAAGCATCTAAGCAATAGTGTAGTGGGCAGAACGTTCGCCTAATGAGCAGGCATTCCCAGTTCGAGTCCCAGTGCAGCACAGTCTATTTTACATGGCAAAGCATGGTATAAGCAATAATTGTATTGCAAAACCTACTAAATATACATTTTTATGAACTGGAGTACTGCAGGAAATCCACATGTGAAGAGTCAGTATCATAATAAATAAGGCAGCAGTAAGCAGGTGTAAGCACAAATAAGCAGTAGTAAGCATACGTAAGCACTAGTAAGTGTGTGCAAGTGCGTTTGCAGAGGGGTAAGCACTGCCGACACAGATTAAGCAAAGGAGAAGCTAACTGGGTGTAAGAAACTGTGACCAGAAGTTAGCAGTCCTTACCTCCACGCAAACCTGCTTACAACCACTTTAAAGTGCCTTAATCACACCGTACCCAATGGCCGGTGTTCTGCCCAGCAACAAAACAAACAGTTTCTGCAAGGCTGATACCCAGGACCATGCACACCATACACAAAATGATTTATCACTAAGCCATGCCAGATATGCATAAATTGTATGTTGTCAGAAACATAACTCCAGCCCAGTCATGCAACAATGCAGAGAATGTATACCTACATCTAGATGGACGTGTGTGCAAATATATTACTATCTAAATGGATACAACATATCTATAGATGCAGTCACACACACATATATACATACATACATACACACATATATATATATATATATATATATATATATATATATATATATATATATATATATAAATATCCAGAAATATATACACACACACAAATATATATATATATATATATATATATATATATATATATATATATATATATATATACAATATATATGAACACATATAAATGCAAATGCCGACATCTACATATATATATATATATATATATATATATATATATATATATATATATATATGTCAACACCTATACGCCCACATATACACCGCAAGTTGCATATATGTACGCAGATATATGTCTCCATAGGTATATACGGACATAGTTAGAAATATGTAAGCAAATATATATATATATATATATATATATATATATATACCCACAGAGGTATATATGGTCAGACATCTGCAGATAGCAATGGTAGATTAACAGAAACATATATGTCCACATGCACTGTTAATGGGCTTGAGAGGCCCCAAACAATATACGTCTTATACGAATTGGCATACCCCCCCAGCTAAACACGTCTGTCCTGCAATACACTATCAAGCTCATTGTATTATACATGTTTCATTTAAATAGAGATTTAAATTAGCCCTCTGTTATGTTTCACATTGACATCACATTCCTGTCCCCCCCACCCACTAGGTGGACTGACCAGTACAGGCCCATCCAACCCAGGCCATCCTCGACCCATACATTCATTACCCACAGTTCCGCTCCCCCACCACCTGCTGCACACACACAGCCACCATCCCTTCCCTGGTTACTGGCTCCTAGTTACACACCACCACACATTGCCCTCCCTCCACTCCCCTCCCCCCTCAGGACCCATCCTGTATGTTGTCCCGACCCAAGTATTCTAGGTCTGGCACACGCTGTAGTCCCTGCACATAGCCATGGGTACCTTTGTAACTCTGGTTTTAGACGAAAGTTGAATACCCAGTGTTTGGGTTGTCCCGCATGGGACGAATGTTTTCTGGTACTAACAATAGATTTCACATGTGACTCTGTTTACACTAACGGTTTTAGTTGTAGGTATCGCAAAGCAGACGTGCCACACAAGGCTGGCAGGTATGCACACGAAACACAGTATCCAGCAATACCAGTCTACATCCACAAAGTCCAATTTTCCATCAAAAGCCACAATAACACCCCTCTTGAAATCGTTCCTAGTACCAAACTACTTGGCATTACCATCGATGATAACCTAAAATTCGACTCCCACATCCTCTCAGCAATCAAAAAAACCCACCAGAAAATCAGCCCCCTCTACAGACACAGCTACTACCTTACTCCATCTTCCCATCATACCCTTGCATCTACCTTCCTTCTCCCCTCTCTCTTGTACGGTGCTCCCCTATTCTCCAACCTACAACTCAGACTCCGTGCTAAACTTGAGGCCTGTTACAACAAAATCTGCAAATTTGCAAACAATTCTAAGAACTCTTCCCATCACTGTCACTCCCTACACACCCTAAACTGGCTAGAACTCCACAACCACCTAAAGTACCTACAACTTACAACAGCCCACAAACTCATCTTTAAACCAGCAGAATGCCCCTCTCTTGCTAAATCTCTAACACCCTACACACCTACCCGTACCCTAAGATCCACAGGCCAAAACCTCCTGCATGTACACAAACCCATCCACCCAACTGGTAAACTACTACTATCCCACACTATAGCCAAACTATGGAACAATCTCCCCACACCACTACGTAATATACCTAACCACAACAATTTCAAATCCATGCTTCTCTCCCATCTCTCCTCCAAATGGGAATGTCCTTCACATGCTCCCACCTAAATCTCCCACACTAGTAACTCCACACCTAAATCATCATTTCTTTGCCTACTTTAACTTAATTCAGAGATCTTGCTCAGAACACCTTTTTATAAATCTTTTGCATGCATGCCTCTGGCCTACCTTACTCATTTTCTCAAACTTTCATTGTTTGTTTTTCTTATCCATTGTACCCATAATATTGTTTTCCTCTGTAATATTGTTAATTTGTCTCTATTCGTATGTATTTGTATGTCTGTTTGGGGCTTTTCCCTTCGGGTCTCCACTGAAAAAGGGTAATTCTTACCCAGCTGGACCAACCCGGTTAA
The DNA here is from genome assembly GCF_019279795.1 of Protopterus annectens. Classification (NCBI taxonomy): domain Eukaryota; kingdom Metazoa; phylum Chordata; order Ceratodontiformes; family Protopteridae; genus Protopterus; species Protopterus annectens. Next base: position 1,074,806,517 of record NC_056735.1, read on the forward strand.
CAAATGCAAATAAATATATATATATATATATATATATATATATATATATATATATATATATACCCATGACTAAACAGATATATGCCTCTCCCTCACTGTAGTACAAATGTATACATACATAGACAGACATATACATAAATACCCACATATAAATATATACATATGCAGACACACATACATCCACATGTCATTAGATATATATACAGCATGATATATATATATATATATATATATATATATATATATGTATATTTATATATAAATATATATATATATATATATGTGTGTGTGTGTGTGTGTGTGTGTGTGTGTGTGTGTGTGTGTGTATATATCTATATATATATATATATATATATACACACTTATACATATACATATATATATATATATATATATATATATACTTATATATATATATATATATATATATATATATATATATATATATATATATCTGTAGAAGATATATATATATATATATATATATATATATAGATAGATATATATTTATATTTATATATATGTGTGTGTGTGTGTGTGTGTGTGTATATATATACACAGATATATAGCTATGATATGATACAGCCATAAGAATGACATATGTTCACAGGCCGTGCCAATGGGGGTGAGGGGCCCAATCAACAAACGTGTAACACGTAGCATTACCCCCCCCAGCCAGACAGGGGAAACATACAAACAAACACACAAAAAATGTAAATAATCCACTGCTCCTCAAACCACAGACAGGACACAACCAGTGGGGGTAACACTGTGGACCTTACAAGTCTAATCTTGCAAAAGAGACAGGAGTGCCCCTTGCGGGACACCCAAAAATTGTTGATGTTCAGAGTCCCATCCCTGCAACGATTTATCAAGGCAGGGAGTATACGTACTTGGACTACAAGTTTGGGAAAGCCTGATGACCCATGGGTCGAGACAACGTACAAGATGGGTCCTGAGAAGTGGAGAGTGGGCTGTGTCTAGTGGTGTGGTTAGACCTGACCTGCACCCAGAGTAAGGATGTGTGCTGCAGAGGAGGGGCGGGTGGGGGAAGTATGAGTATGCAATTATGGGCCTAGGCGTGCAGGTGTTGGCTGGAGCAGTTCTATTTGGACCACTCCGAGGATGTAAGCAATAGTGCGAATTGGGCAGAGCTGCCACCTAACAAGCAGCCATTCCCAGTAAGAGTCCCACTGCAACAGTCTATTTTACATGGCAAAGTACAGTATAACCATATGTGTTATTGCAAAACCCACTACATAACACCAAAGAACACATGGTCCCAACACCCCACTATAGGCATGTAAGCCGATCTAATTGGCATCACAAGTTATTATTGTAGTCCTCACCCCCACCCAGGGGTGTGAGTGTCCAACGTAACCTCCATATGCAGTGTATATGCACAGCTGTTGCTGTAGAAGACATGGCCAGCTGTGGACCTTCTCTTCAGCCTTCCTGCACATCCCTGGATAATTCCCCTACTATCTCTCCCTCTTTGTACCCCATGAACACCAATTACCTGTCAACCCCTGTTCCATTTATATTAATGTTTAAAGTTACATATAGGTGACACCCTCTTCCCCAACTATATTGGCAGAATCTGGAACCCCCTACCCACATGGATTACCTCAGCTGTCCCACAGGACACATGTAAATAACACATGAAGGAACACCACAAGCACAATTGGATCAGCACAGGCTCACCACCTTGTGAAATCCCCCCCAACTTACACTCTATGCCCCTACATCAACTAGTGAAACTGACACCTCTTGTCCTGCCTTGCATACAAATCCCAACATCTGACAAACCTTCCCTATTGCTCCCCTTCCAATTATTCCAACAGGCTACTATACTGTTACCATGTCACCCCCTCTACCTACCTACCTACCTACTCCTTCACTATTCTCTTCTACTCTATGACACGGGTATGGAATAACTAAACCTACCCCAAATACCTGAGTGTAACCTATCCAGAACTGTTAAACTGGAATCCAACTTCACCTTAAACTGACCTTTGTCAACAGTCATACCTGACATGTAAACCTGACCTAAGCATGTCTAATACCGACATGTTAACATAAACTAAGCATGAATAATGTGGTACGTAGCTATGTTATGTCTGTTACTCTCTATGAATTTGAACACCTCGGTATTACTTGAAATGAGTAGCTGGGGTTCATTGTGGAGCTCTACTCCCCTGTCCACCACTGAAAATGGACAAGCATCCAGTCAGATTGTCCCAGTCGACAAATGTAAACTAAATACATGAAGTAGCATAGGGCTATGCAGGAGCAAGTGGGTGTAAGCCTGTTTGGGCAGCGGTAAGCAATGCCCACTCTGGTTATGCAATGCGGAAGCTAACTCAGTGTAAGACGCTGCAACCAGAGGTCAGCAATGCTGAGCCTCGTGCAAACCAGCGCATACCCACCTACAATTGCTCTACAGTGCCTTAGTCATGTTGTAGCCAACAGCTGTCATCGTGCCCATTAACAAAATAATCTGCACTGCCAGGTTGCACCCCTCCGACCCTGCACACTGTAGTCTACGTGAGTTACCACTAAGCCATGGCAGATACACATTCAGCTGCTGTGATCAGAAACATATCATCCAGCACAGTCATTCAACAGTATAGGAAGTGTATGTAAGTATGTAGATTAATACCAGCAAACGTGTACATTGCTCAACCACAGTATTTCGAGCAGCCTATGTGCATCAAAGAACAGTGCCTGTCCAATCATACTGTGAGAACAGTAGTCTTGCATAAAACTGAAGAGAATAATGAAAAACGGCGCATGCCATGGGGGCATGTGGGCGGTCTTCATGCACAAAAAGTCACACTTGGGCCGTCGGTTCTGCGGAACTGGGAGATGAGGCTGGCCAGGTGTGTGAGCAAACTGCTGCTTCTCAAACCCCTGCCAGGATGCTACCAGTGGGAGAAACAGTGTAGACCATCTAAGTCTACTCTTGACACAAAAACAGGTCTGTCCCTGGCGGGACGAACCAAAAGTTGTGGGTCACATTGATGTCTCCACCAGTATCAGAGGAGGATCAAGGGAAGGCTCATATGTATGTGGACTAAACGGATGAAGAGCCTGCAGAAGCTTGGGTCAAGACAGTATACTGGAGGAGTACCAAGATGTGCAGAGAGGGAAATGTGTGAAGGTGTGGTATCGCTGGACTAGCAACTGGAGAATGGATGGATGCTGTGTACTTGGAGCTTGGGGGCTGGGGGGGGTGGGAACATGGGTATGACATTATGGTAAAAATATGCAAATGAAGCAGAACAGCAATAGTGTAGTGGGCAGAGCATCCGCCTAATTTCCGGTTCGGGTCTCACTGCAGCACATTCTATTTTCCATGTGAAATCTGTATATGAATATTGTTTTACTGTATAACCTACTAAATAACATTTATATGTGAACTGGAGTACTGCATTAAATGCACATGTGAAGTGTCAGTGTCATAATGAATAAGGCACTAGTAAACAGGTGTAAGCACAAATAAGCAGTGGTAAGTATAGATAAGCAGTAGTAAGCGTGTTTAAGTGTGTTTGCACAGGGGTAAGCATTGCCTACACAGATTAAGCACAGTAGAAGCTAACTGAGTGAAAGAAACTGCACCCGGAGGTTAGCATTACTTAGCTCTGCGCACACCCGCTTACAACTGCTTAAAAGTCCCTTAATCACTCCATATCCACCGGCTGTTGTTCTGCCCAGCAACAAAATATACAGACTCTGCAAGGCCCAAACTCAGGACCCTGCACACCATACACAACGTGATTTACCAGTAAGCCATGGCAGATGTACATAATCCTCTTCTTTTCACAAACATATCATCCAGCACAATCAGTCAACTGTACAGGAAATTTAGTAATATCATAGCACACAACCTCTTAATGCAGGAATTCTGGACAAAGTGTGCGAAAATGTGAGTACAAATAGGGATATCAGTCAAAGACTGCTGTAATACACTTAAAACATTGCTAGTTACATAGTTATATGTACTAGAACACATATTTTAAAGGAGATGAAAAGTCTGAAACACAAAAGTGTCGGCACGAGTGACTGACTTCAATCCTAAGATCATCCATGTCACTTGCCAAGAGAATGAGGTACAGGCCAAAAATATAAGCCGAACATGCATGGACATATGGACAGGTATATATCTGTAAATGCAGACAGATAGACAGCTATAGCTATATATGTGTATATGTATGACTCACAAATAAGCATATAACATCAATTGTAAATAGATAAATATGTTCATTGTATATATCTATATATATATATATATATATATATATACAGGTAGAAATGTGTATAGCATTTCCACATGGGAACAAAATCCTGAACCACTCATTACAACATAACAGACCATAAGCACTGTTAATGGGGGTGGGGGGCACAAATGAAGGACACCTGGTAATTAGTGCTATGTTACCCCCCCCCCTGCACTAACGGATATGCTGTGCAATCCAATATCCAGCACATGCAGTACTTGACTTTAGGACCCTCCACAACACAGTTACAATGCTTTAACAGTAATCCAGTACACCTGTACTTATCAGGGCAATATCTGTAACATATCATGCAGAAAAGTCATTCTACTGTAGGGAATGTACAATGTGGAAGGGGTATACATTACAATGGTACAGATATGCACACACATCTATACATTGACAAATATGTTCAGGTATATATATATATATATATATATATATATATATATGTTTGTGTCTTTTGGCTTTTCCCGGTTAGGGGTCGCCACAGCGAAACTCCGGTCCGCTAATGATTGGCAGTAGATTTTTACGTACTGGCTTGCCGGGCCTAACGCACAACCTTCAATGAAGGAACACCCATTCACGCATGTCGCTACACAGAAGACGCTCTAACTGAGAATCGAATGGGCAACGTCTAACTGTGAGGCAACAACGCTACCGCAGCACCACCATATATATATATATATATATATATATATATATATATATATATATATATAAGATATATGAGATATATAGGTACCTACACATATACGCAGACACAAGGTATTAGTAGCCATACATATGTAGAAGTAGTGTGGAAGTACTGGGTGCAAAGTATATCCCTCAGCCACAAGCCCTGTAACCGGAACCTGTAACATGTGTAGTGTGGCAACCATTCTCACACATGAGAATACTTACATTAAACATATACCCACTCACAATTCAAAGGACATGACATGACACATGGGTATGCATACACAGAAAACCTTTATTTGTGTACTATACAATAATGTATGCCATTACTTTCAGCACATAGAATTTGAAATATTTAATCAGTGATGAATGCAAGGCCCACACAAAACAGTAGATGCAGACAATTTGGATATATAACATACTATGCTGTCCAGACCAAGCCCTTCAATTAGTACAACAGTAGACAAAGGATTTGCCTTCAAGATAAGTAACAATCAGCAATTACAGATGTAGTTCAGCAGCCTTAAATTACACCCTGTAGTCAAGCCCTTGGGGGAAATGTATTACTTGTGGTAATGTCAATGTATCTGTCACATGTATGGACCCTGACCAACAAATTTTATGGGAGTACACGATATGACTGGGATGATAGCAGGAATACTAGCAGTAAATAATGATAGGCCATTACCTAAAAACTCCTAACTGTATCACAGCAGGACAGATGCCATATATGTGGAGGACAGAGGCAAGAATACAGGACCATACTTGCAATATTGCTGTTACACATCCTGGAAATTGCTGGTGTTACAGGACTTGTTGCAACATACCCTTATGCAGGAATAAGACATCAGAAACATAAATGGATGTAGCCATGTACTGATATCACACAACAGACAGATTGCCGGTGATATATCTAGGACAAGACCTGTGTGGTGCACAGCCAAAAGCAAACAGACAATCCACTGGCCATTATGTGGATAGGCCCACAGTTGAGAGCTATGCAGACAGACTGCATTCCATCCTAAACTACTATGTACACGCAAACACTGCAAGACCAGCAATATACAATGCACATAACAACACTATTCACTCTGTCTTTAGGTCTGGAACCTCATACAAATGTGTAGTTGGCCTGTGTCTACAAGTCCTGTGGTAAGAATTATAGCAACCTGCTGTCTGTAACACTGCTGCTCACATACAGGAAGGATATCCTCCATACTGGAAAGGTTAAGGGATAATGCCCACATGAGTCAGCAATTTTTAGTACTGAGTTGCCATGACAGTGGTTATCTGAATCACTACACAGCAGACTGCAAGCAGTTAGCAACTGTTGCATACTGATTGGTGCATAGCCCATCACCTGATCATGTGCATCACCTACAAAAGCCATGCTGCAATCCATTCAAACCAGCTCAATCACTCTAGTGGAGAGAGAGAGAGAGACAGACATACAGAGAGAGTGAGAGAGACAGAGACAGGCAGACAGACAGAGACACACACAGACACACACACAGAAATGAAAAAAAAATGCCAAAACAGAAAGGCGTCACAGTTGTCAGGAAAAAAAAAGGTATGTAAAACATAAATGTACGTAACTGAATGTAGTATGTGGTATAGATTAATAGGCTATATGATGTGGAATGTTTGAGATGTGCTATCTGTAGTTGTCCCTGTAATAATGTTCTGCCGAACAACTGCTCTGGACAATACTGTTTGTCCCTGTAGGCAGTGGAACATACCCACCAGCTGTGCAGATCAGCAATGAATGACAAAGATATAAGCCATAATATCTGTGTGTGTTATGTTAGTGTGGGCAGTAGCTGGTGGTGGAAGTACTGCCGTCATGATAGACACATGGGTGTCAGAGCACACCACTTGCAGGACAGTCATGTTAATGTGTAATGTAGCATGCACAAATGCCATAGGTGTATAATAAGCTCACCAGCAATCTCTCACCATATATACCACCTAATCTTAGTCTGTGTTCATATGTGACAACTGGCTGTGTTGCAGCAAGGCAAAACAGTGCAGCTGTGAATTAAAGACAGTTACAGAATGTGGACCAGATGTCTGTATGCACCCCACATATAGATAAATATCTGTGTGATATATAATGAGACGTGTATGTCTACAGATACACAGACACTCATATAGATATAGGTGTATCAACAACCTACAAGATATATCTACACACACACACACATATATATATATATATATATATATATATATATATATATATATATATATATAGTGGCACTGACAATATCATGCAGGTGAAATAGTCTGTAACAGGCCAGCAAAGATAGTGTCCCCACAGGGAACATGGCTACAAACACATAGCACAAAGCGTGGCACAAACGCATAGCACAAAGCTTGGTACAGTACAACATATGTCCCAATGGTAGGTAAGCAGCCAACATACCAATTGCATTCTGTGAACAGTTTGTTGTAGCTGATATGGTGGGGGGAGACAAAGATGTGTATTAAGAACTATGGTAACCCTGCTGTATGAGTTGCTCAGACCTGTTTCCATCTTTCCAGGGAAGATGGCCCACACATGTTTGTCAGCGTACAGTTCTGCTGAAACAAAGATGATAACTGAACATTTTGTACAGCACTATGAACAGCTGTTTGGCCAGACAGCCCACGATCAGCAGGAGAGGACTGCCCTGTGGAACGATCTAGTACACAGGGTCAATGATGTCGGACTGCATAACCGCAGCTATGAGCAGCTTCAGCATCATCATTGCACTGACCTGCTTCACCATGTACGTCAGCATGCAGCTGCTGTATGGTGGGACCACCTCACAACAGGGGGGCATCCCACCCATCCACTCCTCACACATGTGGAGGAGCTTCTCAGCATCCTTGTGGCACCTGCCTGCCTGCAACACCAACACCTGGCAGGGAGCAATATAGAGGTGGGTGTCACCAACACACCGGCTGAGAAGCATGCAGGTAATTCCCCAGGGCACATCAGTTCACCACTCTTATGTATGCATCCGCATTTGTACAGGTACATCATGCAAATATGAGATGTCATATACATAGTCTGTTGCTGTGTAGTAGTAATAAACAGTCGTGCATAAGCTGTAGTATTGTGGACTTCTAGTGTTGATGTAACATAATGCTGCACTCACCCTTTATGAATGCCACAGCTGTGGCCACTGACATCAGCTTTCTCACACTCTTATGTAGGTCCCTCCAGGATGGCACCATGGCAGCAGCCTGTAGTCAGTGAGCATGGTTCATGTTCATGCATGATAATACACTGGGCATGTAATAGCTAATGGATATTCCATGCATACATCTAACACACCTACCCATACCACATGCTGTACATGTTCACGGTTTGTTGCTGTGAAATGCACAGCATCACAGTGGTGACCATGCTGGAGTATCACAAGGGTACAACAGACACATGCAAGATAGCTAACGTCCTGTAAATGTGCAATGTGTCCACAGGGATGAGAAGTATGGCAGGACACATGGCCTACAGTAGGGACATGTGTGAAACAACACCCTCATGGCTGTATCTGCACACAATCAGGTTAAGTAACTGTGGCAGATGTAACTCTGACCCCACAGCAATAGTAACAGCAGTGTGTGTACTCCAAGGGATGTGCACATGAGTAGACCTTGCAACGATGCAGAGGTTTGGGACATGTGTAGGGCACCCCCCACAGTCATGGTAAGGTCTGCTGGTTGTCAGTATAATAGCCTTCTACTGGTCATACATGCACTGCTGATGTTATGATCTGTAAAGTAGACATCAGGCATTCACAAATGATATCTGTTCACATATCATCCCAGGTATGAGTTGCTTTAACACATAGGGGCTGTGAGCATTGGAGGTGACATAACTGACACAGTACTATATATGCAGCAGTGGTTTCTACACCTGTGAGGTATGGTGCACAGTACAAGGCAGGGTGCAGAACAGGTCCACAGTAACACTTTGTACATGGGTGCAGTGTTAACAAGGGGAAGGTCCATCATCTACCAACACAGCCCATGCATCACACACATGTATACTGCACTAGCATGAAGTCACTACAGTTGCACTGCATGCTGTTGAGCACCATATGTAATGCATGCTGACAGAAGGGTAATGGGAGGACTGTGTGTACAAAAGTTGTGCAAACCCACATATAGGTGTGTGTGTGTGGGGGGGGTGTTGATTGTGTCTGTAAGTGCAATCTGGTGGAGTGGAGTGTGGTTGATGCATGTCAGATTTGTGTGTACATGTGTGTCTGTTTGTGTGGGTGTCCATGTATGCACAGGCGATAGTGGGATTGATCACTTGGCAATACTGCTCCTTGGGATTGTGCTGTACATGTACATGGAGTGACACATGAGACATCAGGACAAACTGTCTGATATGTGAACAGGACAGCTGATAGCATAACAAGGTCTGTAGCATGGAACATGCATTGGGAGGGAAAGTACATACCAGGTATACACATCATATTGCCAGCAGCAAATAGATAACCGGCTACCCACATATGCAGCACTACTAATGCAATGGGGAATTACCAGAGCACATCAGTGAGTGTACCCAGGTATTACTGTTGTCTGCATGATGGGTTGATCATGCAGCAGATGTGGCATGGACTGAGCAAGACTACAGTATGAGTTTCCAGTGTGTGACATATGTAGTGAATGGAGCAGCCCCAACCATATAGGGGCCATGTACACCATGACTGGACATATACAGGGTAAAACTGGATGACAGCAGTAAGGCCATATACAACCTACTCCACCCAAGTCAGGGAGATGATGGAGTAACAGGTCATGTATTGTGATCACATGTGTAGGCATAGAGAGGAATTATATGTTAATGGGTAGTAGTAATGAGTGTATGTTAGCAAGTGTCATGCAGGATGGAGAACATATGTAACTGAATGTGGGACTGTCTGTAAACTCAGGGAAAGGGAGGTAGTAAGATGCACTGTCATTGTGTGTGTGTGTGTGTGTGTGTGTGTGTGTGTGTGTGTGTGTGTGTGTGTGTGTGTGTGTGTGTGTGTGTGTGTGTGTGTGTGTGTGTGTGTGTGTGTGTCTTTGTGTGTGTGTGTGTGTGTGTGTGTGTGTGTGTGTGTGTGTGTGTGTGTGTGTGTGTGTGTGTGCGTGTGTGCATGTGTGTGTGTGTGTGTCTGTGTGAGTGTGTGACTGTGTGTACTGTTATGCAATGTTGTACAGGTCTTAACGTGTGTGTTTGTTTCCCCCACAGGTGGCGAGGTGGGTCAGGGTCCCTCCTGCATGCAAACTGAGGTAGGTGTCCGTACAGACACCGATGATGATGATGATGGTATTGTTGAGGCACAGGTGGGGTTGTCAGAGGCCAACACTTTGTCAACATGTGTCATCACCCTCCTAGCCACCCCAAGCCCACACACAGTTACAGTGCCCCTACAAACCCCATCACACGTGGCCATAGCAGAGGGACAGTTGGCGGTTGCTGGCAGTGACCAGGAAAGTGTGGTGTCCATGCCAACTGTGTCAGATCACAGTCAGCATAGCCAGATGTCCGGCAGGGCACCACATCTGCCGATGTACCATGGTGCTCATGGGAGGGCTGCTGGTCATCATGCCCCTGGCAGAGGCGCCCCAAATGGTACCACCAGGAGCATGTTTTAGGCCATAATGGAGGCACAGGCACATATGGAAATGTACACCAGGCAGGGCCTGAGGCTGCAGAGGTCTGCTTTCTCATCTGTAAGTGGAAACTTCTGTGAACTTGCTGCTGCCCTTCGTGAACAGACCAAGGTCATGGATAGACAGTGGGGTGAGATGGTGGGCCTCCTCGACCGTGGTATGTCTAGGCTTGAATGTGTGGTGGGAGTGCTGCAACAGCCACGTGGACATAGGCCAGAAACAACAGCAGCTGGTGGTCAACGTGGATGTTCCAGGACACTAAGCCACTCCCATAGTGGCAGTACCAGCTCCAGCACACCACTGGGGGTGCTGTCTACACCACACCACAGCAGGCCTTGTGCACATGGCCCTGGCCAGTCCCAGGTGGGACAAGGTTCCAGCGGACATCTGTCATCATCAGGGGAGAGTAGCACCTGAAGGTCTGTACCTGTACGTGCCCATGGAACCCCTGGCAAGCACAGTCAGAGTAACAATGGCCAGAGGCAGTGAACTGCACACCCTGCCAGGTATGGTCTGCAGCTGTCCAACAACACCCATATAGGGCAGCCACAACTGGGAACAAAGCCTATATACGTATATAAAACTGACCAGAATATAAAAAGTATACTTGAAACAAGAATGAATAACACCAATAACAGGAATATAAATTCTGGAAAAGGAGGTACCACCAAATGTGGCCATTGTAACCAGTGTAGTAGCATTATTACAAAAGAAAGCATAATATTGGACAATATCCTTCGAAGTAAGATATATTTCAGCAAGGGCAATTGTCAAACACAACACCTGATCTATTTAGCAGTATGCTCGACCTGTGGTTTCTTTTACGTAGGCAAAACGGACAGGAGACTAAGAGAAAGAATATATGACCACCAATATTGCGTACGTAAAAAAGATACCAATAATGCCTTGTCTAGGCATTTAATTAGCGATCCAAATTGTAGTGGATTTTTGTTTGGTATCCTGGAAGTGATAAAAAACAATCCCAGGGGGGGTGATATTAAAGGTCTAGTATCAGAGAAAGAAATAAAATGGCCAATCAGGTTAAATGCACGAATACCCCCGGGATTAAATGAATGTATACCTACCAAGCCTCTTTTAAGAAATGAATTAATTTAATTTCATGAAATTTATTAAATGTGTTATATCTGTATTTTTATGTACATTTGTATTATGTTTATTATTATAAGTATTTATATTTGTACATCCATTACGATATTATTCAAGCAAATATGTTGCATATTATTAGACATCAGGTATAAAATAATCAATAGGTTTATCAATTCTGGAGTAGCACTTTAGTAATAGGCATCATACACATTTTAAATGCGTTTTTAGAGATTTTTATCAGTATTTGTAGGTTAGGCATATGTATAATTGTGATATTTTTTCATAAAGTTTTTTATTGTGTATATGTAGCATTATAAAAGATTCATTAATTAAAGAACTTTATATGATTTTATAGTATGACAGTTTTTAACAGGAAAAGTTTAATCAAATGTTGCATTTAATGTTATGAGTGATTTATGGGATGTATCTGTAACTTTAAGCTGATTCACAGCTGATTGATGTAATTTTGAATTTTGGCGTTTTTTTACACTATATAAGGATTATTGTTATTAGCATATTTTGTTCTGATGAAGTCTACAACACGTAGATGAAAGCGCTAAACCAATGACTTTAATTTGTGTTTGAATAATAGAAAATAAATCGTGGATCGTGACATTTCTACTGGAACTGTTTTTGTGCTCATTGCAATACTGTGTTGTCGAGAGTTCTAGTTGTATTTAAGTTGGTTGTTGGAGGTCATGGATTCCACAGGAGAGATGTCTGGCAATTCCTCACCGGTCAGACGTGAAGAAGTAGATAAAATACATTCTGAGTTGGCAATCATCAAGGGCGAGATCACTAGACTGCTGGAACTGATGACGCCGGCCTTTATGCAGCATCCTGGGGGCATTCCTATTACGGGGAACGAAATGATGACATCACCACGTTCCGTAATCGAGGATGATAGCTCGGATGACATACCTAATGGCCAGCAAGTGACTGAGGCAGCGCATTCCTTCAACACAGGATGGAGACCGGATTGGAGGAGTGATGAACAGGAAGGCAGCCACTTCTCTGGGTCTGATAAAGAGGCCAATATATCGGAAGATTTTTTCTTATTCTCCGGTGCAAGACCGAAAAGAATACCGTCAAACCGGACATATTCTACAGTCGCCAGTAGAATGGAAGGGCCTGACAGACCTAAGGACACTGGCGATACATATAAACAACGTAAGGAAGTTAATACATTGGGTTTGTCCCATTCGAATAATAACATAGACAATTTTTTTAAAGTTAACTTATGAATTTGAAGTTAATAAGAATGTTAAAGCAAGGGAAGGAATACAGGGGCAGCCCTATTCCAATTTAAAGAATGTTATTTACAATTTTGGTAAAAAATTAACGCAAATTAAAGGACTACAGATTGACAATTTATATTTGCGAAAATGTATATCAAGTGGAATTGTACCTATGGGGCTGCGTTTTTTTAAACAGCCTATAGGTGTGGAATTGAATGATGTAAATATTGAAGCATGCAACAAAATGTTTGATAAGTTTGGAATTCAGTTTATGGAATTCATTATAGTTTGTAATGACAATAAAATTAGTAATTTATTACAGGAGGTGGAGAGAATGAATGAAGACATTACAAAGGATTTAATCTTCCCTCAGTGGGAACAGTTATACAATAAACAATATACATATGCTGAAAATAACTCCAAAAAAGTTTTTGAAAGGAAATGTAAGAAATTTATTCGTGATACAAATCAGTATGCTAGTTCTAAAGCATACAGATGGAATATCAAAGTAGATAAAGAACAGCATGATTATACAGATACACATGTAGAGAGAAGAGATACATATGAGGACAGGAGGCATGGAAATGATTTTTTAGAGGAAGATTTTACACACAAGGGAAATTACAGAAACAACTGGAGGGGCCACAGGGGGAAACAATATTGGAAGAAATAGGATGTTGTGCAACAAAAGGTGACCAAGAAGGACAAGATATAGTAAGACATGGAGTCATTAATATGTGGAATGACTTTAAAATATACAATTATACACCTGTTAAGATTAATAAAGAGCACTTTTTGGTATTTTCCAAAGGTATGAAATATATACCAAAGGGTAATTTTGATTATGTTGATGCATTAGTGGAATTAAAATTGTATACAAGGAAACTAAATCTAAGTTTATTTTTTCAAGATAATAATAGTTCCTATACCATTCCTAGTACATTAAGAAGAAAAAGTAAGTTTATTCCGCCTATACATAGTACTATAGCTACATTTGAGAAAGTTATAAGCAAGCAAATATATCAGTTGAAAAATAAGAGCTCTAAGGAGACTATTCACACTGATTGGGATAAACATTTCAATAAGATAATTAATGAATTACAGGATGCTAACATCAAAATATTAGTACCAGATAAAGAGGGCGGAATAGTATTAATGGAGACAACTAGGTACAATGAAAAAATATTTGATATTTTAAATAATATCCATCAGTATGAAAGGTCATCCTTGAACCAAATTAATATAGCTCATAGGCGTTTAGATTTATATTTGGAAGAATACTTATTGGATGAAAGAATCGATCAGGAATTATATGATTTCTTAAAGGTCCAATATCCAATACTTGCCACTATTCATGGTATACCTAAGGTGCATAAGGATATCATAGATCCACCTTTGAGGCCTATTATTGCAGGAACATATAGTAAGAATTTTCCATATGGAAAAGTTATCGATCAGTGGCTCAAGAGTATATATAAGAATAGTGAACATATCATTAAAGATTCGTGGGAATTTTTGGGGAAGTTTACACATGAGCTATGGCATCAGGATTTACTTTTTGCTAGTGTTGACATAAAGGACTTGTTTTCATGCATACCTAAGGAGGAAGGTTTTACTAGATTCATGGAAAGTGTGTATAATTTTAGCGCACTAAGTGAAGATAAGAAGGCATTAATACATGAATTTATTAATATAGTCTTGGATAATAATTTTATATACTTTGATGGTGAGTATTATAAGCAGAATAATGGCGTGGCTATGGGGGCAGCTTGTGCCCCCATATATGCAAACCTTGTATTATTAGACTGGGAGAAAGTATTTGTGCTTAACTCACCATGGTATAAGTATATGACACTTTATGTGCGTTATCTGGATGACATTTTTATTTTATGGAAGGGAGAAAAAGAGGAATTCATCCAGTTTATTGAATATATTAATAATAGTACAACATACCTTAGGTTTACATATAATGTTGATTACTCTGGCATTAATTATTTAGATTCTTTTATATATTCTGATGGCCATCAATTTCAGTCTAGAATATTCAGAAAAGAGACTTTTTGTAATAGTTATCTTGAATATAACAGTAACCACCCCTATTCCCAGAAAAAGAGCATTATTAAGGGACAGTCAATCAGAGTCGCTAGGATGACTACAGTTAAGGAGGAATTCCTTAAGGAAATGCATTTTGTGAAGAGATTATTCACAGACAGAGGCTACCCTGAGAACCTGGTTCAGGATGTTACGATGTATGTTATCAAGGAATGGGGGAAAAAGTATACACCAGTGTTGGGTGTAGGACCATCTAATACACTCACCAATAATAATAATAGTACCTACAAGATGGTATCAGAAGGCCAAAGCTTCCAAAAAGCCTGCATAGTAAAGTATGGTAAGCAGGCTAATCAAGTTAAACAAATTATAGACAAAAATTGGAACATAATCACTAGTGATGATGGAATTAGTGATAAGCTGGGAACAAAGCCTATATACATATATAAAACTGACCAGAATATAAAAAGTATACTTTAAACAAGAATGAATAACACCAATAACAGGAATATAAATTCTGGAAAAGGAGGTACCACCAAATGTGGCCATTGTAACCAGTGTAGTAGCATTATTACAAAAGAAAGCATAATATTGGACAATATCCTTCGAAGTAAGATATATTTCAGCAAGGGCAATTGTCAAACACAACACCTGATCTATTTAGCAGTATGCTCGACCTGTGGTTTCTTTTACGTAGGCAAAACGGATAGGAGACTAAGAGAAAGAATATATGACCACCAATATTGCATACGTAAAAAAGATACCAATAATGCCTTGTCTAGGCATTTAATTAGCGATCCAAATTGTAGTGGATTTTTGTTTGGTATCCTGGAAGTGATAAAAAACAATCCCAGGGGGGGTGATATTAAAGGTCTAGTATCAGAGAAAGAAATAAAATGGCAAATCAGGTTAAATGCAGGAATACTCCCGGGATTAAATGAATGTATACCTACCAAGCCTCTTTTAAGAAATTAATTAATTTAATTTCTTGAAATTTATTAAATGTGTTATATCTGTATTTTTATGTACATTTGTATTATGTTTATTATTATAAGTATTTATATTTGTACATCCATTACGATATTATTCAAGCAAATATGTTGCATATTATTAGACATCAGGTATAAAATAATCAATAGGTTTATCAATTCTGGAGTAGCACTTTAGTAATAGGCATCATACACATTTTAAATGCGTTTTTAGAGATTTTTATCAGTATTTGTAGGTTAGGCATATGTATAATTGTGATATTTTTTCATAAAGTTTTTTATTGTGTATATGTAGCATTATAAAAGATTCATTAATTAAAGAACTTTATATGATTTTATAGTATGATAGTTTTTAACAGGAAAAGTTTAATCAAATGTTGCATTTAATGTTATGAGTGATTTATGGGATGTATCTGTAACTTTAAGCTGATTCACAGCTGATTGATGTAATTTTGAATTTTGGCGGTTTTTTACACTATATAAGGATTATTGTTATTAGCAGATTTTGTTTTGATGAAGTCTACAACACGTAGATGAAAGCGCTAAACCAATGACTTTAATGTTTGAATAATAGAAAATAAATCGTGGATCGTGACATTTCTACTGGAACTGTTTTTGTGCTCATTGCAATACTGTGTTGTCGAGAGTTCTAGTTGTATTTAAGTAGGGCAGCCACATGGCAGAACTGTGTGCATGCATACCCACACACTATGCCAGCACACCTAGGGTGACCCCATACCCACACACACCACATCACCATGCTCCAATCAATTAACTAAACTCCTCACCCACACACATGCTTAGCCTCTTGGAACACCAGCAACACACCCTGTGCATATGATGATACCTGTGCCACATCCCTGTCATCCATAACATCGATGTAGGGACAGGCTAATACGGTTTTGATGCACATGGTGACTAAAATAGAGTGCTGCAATGTACTGCAGTGTAAGATGTTGTCAGGGGCAATGTATAATGCATAAATGTCAGGTAGTGTAGCCATGCAGCTATGTTGAATTTCAGCTGTTAGTAACACTGATTGCTATCTCCATAATGTTATCCATTTATGTTGTAGGTTGACATGTGTCAGCAGGGGGATGGTCTGCAGTCATATTCCACAAGGGTATGTCACTGTCATGACACCATGGCCATGACATATCTGGTGTACAGTTGCACACATGTCACAGGTTTGTATGACAGTTATTGCCCATGCCACATTAACAGGTGGCCTGCTGGTACATGTATAATCTGCACCCTTATGTCAACCCGTCCACATACACACTCATCCTTTCTTGGCAACACTGTGTCTAGACCCCTACCTAGGTATATAGTGCTACTGAACTGTGTGGCTTTCATTGCACACACAACACCATGTTTAGGGTGAGGTGTGTACCAGGTCACATGTTACATGCTGAACATCCACAGGCATGTACAATATGGTAATGGGGGATTTAATGTTTGTATATGGAGAATACATAGTGTGTCATACCATCATATACACATTGACTGACACATAACAGGCAGACACACATCTGAGAGACCTGGGTGTATTGTTGCTAACTAACTAGTCCATGTGTCCAATGTGTTACAAGTAGGCTGCACACAGCACATGTGTAACTGGGCTGTATACTGTTATCAGTTACCTGTATGGGTGATGGTGACAGTGGTCACCAGAGAGTGGTATGTGGGCCATATACTGGGTGTACCATGGTGTAATGACAGTGTACACAGCACCCACATCCCCCAATGGATATTGGACACACTGGAACCCATCTTGATACTCTGACATACCAACTAACACACATTTCCCATGACACCAATACAACCCATTGCATATCACAACAGTGGTACCACAGGGATATGCATGCAATGCACATGCCACAGGCATAGTAGGGTGTTGCATATTGATGTCACACCTATGGGTGGTGACAACAATATCTGTACTACTGTGTGGCACTGTGTATTGTAATAGGAGTATGTAGCCTCAGAATGGTGTACCCTACAGATATGCAGACATGCACGTGGCAGACCTCAATGGGATTCTTATGCCTACCGACCCATTTGTACAGCACTGTTATGCTGGTACTGCAAGTAACATGTAGGTGTTAGGGAGAGTAGCATAACAGGCTACATGTCATGTCCAATATAGCAGAGGTCACATCTGACTATGGCAATGGGAGTGAAGGTGGTTGTGAAGGCTGTCATGGAATTTCCAACTACAGGTGTACTAACACACAAACAATGCTATCCTCAGTAATGCACACATACACGTGTCAATACTGTAGTGCATTGCTGCAGGTGGTCATAGCTGTGTACCTGGCTGTTGTCCATGGAGGGACTGGATGTGTAGGGTGTGTGTGTACATTGGTATCATGCCACCTGCCAAGTGCCAGCAGGCAATCTATCGACAGACACCACGTTAGTGACTGGCAGAGTGTGAGTGACATGCATCAGGCAAACTTCTGGGTGCCTTCTACACATGGCCATCGAGGTGATCCAGTTGACATGTATGCAACATGTATTACAACACATGGTTAGTGTCTGTGATGGAGAACTGTACCCAAGCATGTTCAATTGACTGTGGTAGTGTAGTGTAGGTACCTGTGGCATGTGGCTCATACAAGGTGATGTTTCCAATCTGTGACAGGTACTACACAAATGGCCCCACATGTCAGTGTCAATCAAGCATAGGTTGTCTGTACATATCTCAGCTGGAGACCTGCCATCTGCACATCTGTAGAGGGAATGACAGACACCAGTTTGGTGAGTAGCTATGCAGTAGGATGAATGTGTCAACAGATGGGTGTTTGACAACAATAAGTATGCCATTACTACATGTTGTAAGCCCTCACTAACATGTGCTGTACCGATGGTACTCTACAGTTACATTCCACATGTCTGAGTATTATCCAGTAGGGGATATATACGGTGACACAGGCCACACACCAGGAACATGACAGTGAGCCCTCAGAGTGCAGCTATGCCCGCAGGTGTGCTTGTTGTCAGTAGTAATGTTAGCACTGCTCCCTTCCCTGGGACAGCACTGTCGACAGTAGTAATGCCATGTTACACTGCATGCCTGTGTGACAGCACGTACCCTGGGTTGCTACCCCTGCATGTCATACATTCACACAGATAACAGTGCTCTGCAGGCCTCATATACTTGTGTGTCCCAGACATGACAATCAATAACCTTTGCTACTGTAATGAGAGCACATAGACACATGTACTGTACATGGCAGTACATACACATATTACAGATGTCATTTCCCAGGATTTGACATAGCCTTGTATGTGACCCAGAATTAGCCTCTGTGTAGACAATATGCCACAGAATATAGCTGGAGGATGTCTAGACATTCAGCATAGGCCATCTGTTTGATGCCTTTGATTCTTATAGTGAGGTATTTCCACTGCCTTCCCAGCTGTCGCAGCTGTCTTGCGAGGTACATACCAAATGGGGCATTGTACTCTATACAGGGTGTAATGAGGGATGAGTACAGTGGGACAATTGCCCCCATTTTTCTGGATGTAAAGTCCTCATTGATGAGGTGTGGCGCATAGAAGGATTTCCTTACTGTTGTGGCTATGTGGTTAATGAAGGTTAGACCACTGTCCACCTGTGTCCCTACATCTGTCAGCACACTTTCAGTGTTTAGTGTACTGCCACCTATGTGGTAATTCAAGGGTACATAGTATCTCCAAAGGGGATGACTATACATTACTTGGTATTAAGCTTGAGCCCATGGCTCTGGCACCAAGCATCTCTTTCTGTAAAGCCATGTTGTAGAATATCCACATCATTTGGGAATGCAATATTGGCTCCCAGTTTGCAGTCATTTGTGAACTTTGTTTTTTTAGCCAGAGTTCCATAGTGTTGGCCTGCACTTCAGGGAAGTAGATGCCAAACAAGAGCTGTGCCAGGACCGACCCTGGCATACTCCAATTGTTAATTGTCTGGAGCAGAGATCGGACATGACTACATTTACAGTCTGGGTTCAGTCGGTAAGACAGTTGGCAACCCATCGAGTGACACAGGTGTTTATGGCCAGCTTTCCATGATTAACTGTGTCTCTAGAGTGGGCAATGTTGTTGAAGCCTTGGCAAAGTCCAGATAGGCTGTGTGCACCACCTTACCCTCCTCTACAGCTCCGGAGACTGAATCAAAGTAGTCAAACAGGTTCAGGAGACAAGATTGGCCCTGCATGAGCCCAACCAGGGTGGGGTCCAGTGTTTTCTGGTTGCCAATGTCTTTGTTAATAAGTTACATGCTAATGCATTCCATGCCCTTGCAGATCAGGCTCATCAGACTGATGGAACGGTAGTTCCCGGGATCCTAGGTGGAATCCCCCTTGTGGAGTGTGATAACTGTAGTTGTGTGTCAGTCAGTGGGATAGACGCCTGAGGTGAGGCTATGATTACACATGGCACTTAGGTGAGATGCAGTGTTATGTAGAAGTTTATGTATTACACAGCCTGGGATGTCATCTGGTTCCATGGATGCTGTATTCCTAGCAGTATTGTCGGCGGTTTCCACCTGTGTGGCCATGATTACTGGAATTTGGCAACCTTTTGTTAGTGAGATGTGCCCTTTAGGGGGTGAGGGAGGCTGAATGTGGCAATAAATCGGTCTGCCTGGATATCGGAACACTCCTTTGAATCAGTATATTTAATGCCAATCTGTTGTAGCACAGAGCAGTTCTGAGCATTGCTGTGTAGATCCTGGGCATAACTATAGAATGCCTTGTGGCTGTCTTTAGAATCTATGGCAATTATATTTATGTAACAAACTGTGGCAGATTTTGAGGGATAGCAGCTTCTTACTGAGGCTGGTAAGGAAGCAGTTTAGATTTTGGGATTATCATTTTAACTGCAACAGTGTCTTCCTTCTGTTGTATAGACTGTTCTTGGCAGTGGTGCACAAGACTGGCTTCCTTGTTTGGAGGACAGTGTTTCGGTTCTATGTGGGATGGCACAATTCATGCATGAGTGGATGTGCCCATACAGTGCCTTAGTGTAGGATTCACCATTTGCACTTGCAGCTCCCATCTGCACGGGTGTCATGAGGTTTGTCACTTCTGACTTGAGTAGCGTGGCGTTGGCTTTGGGAGGGTATTTATGGAGGATCCTTACTGGTGGGTCGGGGTGAGCTGTGGATGTCAACAGTGATTACCTAATGGTCAGACCTAACCTATGAGGGGTGGCCACTGGTGTAGGGCATCTGACACCCATGTTGGTAATGACCAGGTCTAGGATATTGGAGACCCTGGTTAGATAATGGATTAGTTGATCTAGCAGGTTGGAATGTATGACTTCCAGGAACTGTTGGTGAAGGGTGGTTGTACACGAGTTGTTTTCGCAGTTAATGGCAGAGTATTTGGAATCACCCAGTATGATGGTGTTTGATTGTATCTTAATATTGTCCAGTATGTTTATAACAGTGTAGTGAGAACCTTGGACAATGGAGGGGGATCAGTAGGCAGCTACAATTTGGATTGCAGTCTTACATAGTGTTAGGTGCATCTGGTTATTCTCAGATGCATTGTGTTTGACACTAGGCTGGAGGTGTGAATGACTTTGGTGAATATGGACACTCCTCCACCTGTAGTGTTGTTGTCTTGGTTTGTTACCCTGACATGTGTGATAAGGGTTGTAGGCAGGTATTACAGGTGTGCTCTCTGGAGCATTGCACCAGGTCCCAGTTACTGCATAGATATTAATGTTCCCCATTTGTAGGTGTGGCTCAAGAGAGTGCCTATTTAGGTTTAGACTTCTAACATTGAGTTGCATTACTATCAGTTTTGCATGCTTGTATCTGTTACAGTGGTGGTTTTGTCCTTTGAACCTTGCCTAGATAAAGCACTATGGGGGTGTCAAGAGCTGTAGCCAGTAACCTGAATCCCAGGGGCAACACATGCAGTCTGCCTCTGCCAGAGCATCGTGGTTTGTACATCCTGTCACCCCAGGCAGACAGATAACAGATCCCCTTTGAATGACAGCAGATGCTTAGACACTTGTTGAAGTCAGTGCTGTGTATATGTATATGTGTGGTATTTATAGGTATATATGTACATATATATCCCCATATATGTATGTGGATATGTACATGGCCATATATGTATGTGAATATGTATATGTGTATATATCTACATAGGTATGTGAATATATGTATGCACATATCTGTTTACCATATGTCCAGAACATAGAGTAGAGTCCTACCTCAGTACCAGTAGTCCCAACACTGTAGTGCAAGGGGATATCACGGATGTATTGCAGGTATATATGTAGACTGTTGCCACTGTAATAGGGGTGCCTTAACAGGCATGCTGGATGTGGGAGGTTGCATCTGCTGTAGACATGTGCACCATTGCACATGGACAGGCATCTTAGGGGCAGCATAGTACGGACCCACTGCTAGCACAGTAATAATCCTGTGGACTACAGCAGGGATATGACCACTATATGTGGACAGTGTGGCATTCTGTGGTCAGTCCAGAAGGGTACACATGTCCCCTACATGCGAGACATGTAGACGATGCCTCCTAATGTGGATGTTACTAGCCATGTACATGGGTATATCATGACAATACTGGGGTACATATTCCCACACAGTGCATGCACGCACACACGCCAGTCTGTCCAGACAAATAATACCTGGTGCTGCTGAGTTCACATGGCCACATACTACCCAGTAGATAATGACATACATCTGTACAGCATACCACAGCTTTGTCAGAAATACACAACAGTTATGCTGGCCTGGCAGCAGTATGTCCTGCAAATAACTGGACATAACAGCACATTAGGTATTTACAGTAGGCTGCTAGGCATGTCACAAAGCACTGGGCAAACTACAGGCAGACTGCCACAACTCTGGAATACATATTGCATGGGGGAATACACATGTTCCTGCGATTATAGCGGGTTTGACATGTAGATATAGCAGACACCTGTGAGAAAATACATATCCACATCCAATGGCAATGCAGCCACAGCCACATATGATACACAAGCTTAACACTGAAGCAGCATGTAACATCAGATAGAACAGGACAGAGAACAGTGGCATCTACCACAGTCTGTAAAGAGCCTATGTGTCGTAAGTGCAATACACATACAGTTGTCAATCATCCTAACCCAGGGGTCTGCAACCTGTGGATCTGGAGCCACATGTGTCTCTTCAACCCAGCAGTAGTGGGTCCTTGTACCTCTGAGGATTAATGGACACACACACACACACACACACACACACACACACACACACACACACACACACACACACACACACACACTCACACACACACAGACTCAGCAATCCCAACACAGGAACACAAGTATGGACATATGTTAGGTATTGTTCTTATACACTTATTTATATTATATGCAGTATAACTATATATGAAACCGTATATGCTTGCTCTGCTATCTTCATTGTATGAGTCAGATAGCTTCTGTGCCTCCCGATGACATTAGTTTGGTGGGTGAGGGGTCAGGAATGGCTTTTTGGATGGTGAAGGCCGTAGATCCCTGTCATACGTACACAGACCACAGTACTGTACACACAAACACAGAATGCCCAGGTAACATCCTCGGAAACAGCCCCTACTATACACATGTCCAGCAGTCTGTTATCTGACTGTCTGGTTATCAAGTATGCTGTCAGTAACTAACGGTGTACAGATCATATGCACCATATATATGTGGGCTTCATTTGCACAACACGTGTGCACCTCTGCAGTCTAGAGGTCAGTTTATGTAACAGTGTGCTATGTCCCTGTAAGGCAGTGTATGGGGGGTATGCACCATAAGTGTCCCAGGGTGTTAAAACATGTGACAACAACAAGTAGTAAGCTGCCTTACACACATATATATATATATATATATATATATATATATATATATATATATATATATATATATATGTATATATATATATATATGTATATTGCTGTATATATATATTTATATATTGACATATATATATATGTAGACAGCTTAGTATAGATGTATGCATGGAGAGAGTGAGGTATATCTATATCTATATATATATATATATATATATATATATATATATATATATATATATATATATCTGCATATATGTATATATGTACACACACACATACATCTAGATGTTAAAGTACATTTTCTGTACTGTTGAATAATTGTGTTGGATGACATGTTTCTGAAGCCAACAGATGAATGTATAACTGGCATGGCTTAGTGGTAATTCACGTTGTCTATGGTGTGTTGGGTCCTGGGTTCGAGCCTTGCAGACACTCTTTAATTTGTTGCTGGGCAGAACACGGGCCGTTGGGTACAGAGTGATTAAAAGCAATTTAAAGCAGTTCTAAGCAGGTGTGCATGGGTTTGCGTGGAGTGAAGCATTGCTAACTTCCGGTTACAGTGTCATACACTCAGTTGGCTTCTGTATTGCTTAACCTGTGTAGGCAGTGCTTACCCCCGTGCAAACCTGCATACAACTGCTCAAAAGTGCCTTAATTACACTGTATCCAATGGGCCATGTTCTGCCCAGCAACAAAATAAACAGCTCCTGCAAGCCTAGAACCCAGAACACTGCACACCATAGACAAGGTGATGTACCACTAAGCCATGCCAGATAAATATGAATATGATGTTTTCAGGAACATATGAACAAGTCCAGTCTTGCAGCAGTACAGAGAATGTATACCGATCTAGATATATGTCTGTGTACATATATTAATATCTAAACAGATACAACACATATATATATATATATATATATATATATATATATATATATATATATATATATATATATTTCTGAAACTGTATACATATATATCAATATATATATATGAACATGTATATATGCAAATGCCTACATTGACACATATATGTGTCTACACCTATATGTCTACATATACACAGCAAGTTACATATGTGTACGCAGATATATATCTATGTAGGTATATACAGACATAGTTATATATATGTTAGCAGATATAAATATCTGTGCAGGTATATATGGCCATACATCTGTAGATAGCAATGGCAGATTAACAAATGACACATATGTCCTCAAGCACCATTAATGGGGTTGAGAAGCCCCACAAACTATATGTCTTGTACGAATAGGCATCCCCCCACAGCCAAACACATCCACCCTGCAATACACTACCAAGTGTTGCAGATCCCATAACCAGGACCTGACACAACATGGGCACATGATGTTACCAGTATTACATCACACCTGTATGATGTCAGGCTGGTATTGGTAACATATCATTCAGTACAGTCTGCCTCCCATAGGAAATGTAATATGTGGAAGCCATCAACATCCCCAGGAAACAGATACACAGACACAGATATGCAGATACAAATATACATATTTATATATATATATATATATATATATATATATATATATATATATATATATATATATATATATGTGTGTGTATATATATATATATATATATACATATATATATATATATATATATATACATATATATATATATATATATATATAGATAGATATATATACATGTGACTACACATACACACACAGTTATATGTACAGTAAGATGCATAAGTAGAAGGTGCACACAATATGGAACAGCCACTATGCCTACAGATAACCCCTGAATGACTGGACACTGTATGGGCCACCCATACAAATGATAATCGTTGCCTGCAACATATACCCGCAAAGAGGTCATTGGAAAAATACCACCCACAGGTTTGCAGACATGGAAACCTTTAATCGTGTACTATTAAAGTTCTATATGCCATGTCATATAGCTGTTCAGACACTGGCAACCATATAAACAGAGTAATGCAACTGTGAACCAGTTACAGTAATACAGAATTCTGGAAAGGTTCACAACTGTTGCTGTCCAGGCCAAGCCCTTCACATTGTACAATTTTGAAGACAAACTGGGTCACAGGATACCAAACAATCAACAGTATGTAATGCAGGTGTATAGTCCATCAGCCTCTATTTACACACTGTACAAACTCAGTAGGTGTAAAGACGTCTTGTGACTACATGGGTTGTAACTGCTACATAACAAGGCATAACTGACACCATCACAAGCAAACTGACAAACAAAACAGATTGTATGACAGGGGGCAGTAGGCCTGCATTAATCAGATCCATGTCAGTAATGTATATATAGGTGAAATATATCGTACTGTGCATCCAGATACCTTAAGGCAGCTCACCCCTGATACCCTCACATTTTGTAACAGCCTAGGTCATTTATGGTGCTCCCCCCTAGACTCAATAATACAGGGCCATATACCACTGTTACATACACTGGCCTCTAGAGTGCATAAGGGCACACATGTATTGTGTAGGTGACGCCCACACATATATGGCTCCAGCTCCACAGTATGTGTGGAGGATACAACAGCAGTGGACTGATGGTACCAATTTCAGTGTGATTTACACACAGCCCACTACAGAACAACCACCGACAGCATGACATATGTGCAAAGCTTGGTATGAAGGTGATGGACAGAGGCTGGAATACAGGCATATATATGGACAACTGTTGCCATACACTAAGCAAGGTGCTGGTGTTACAAGATAGTCTGTAATATACCCTTAATCAGGGAATTGAGGTTAGAAACAGACATGGATGTAGCAATGTACTAATAGCACTCAACACACACACTGCCAGTGTAATATCTGACACCTGACCTGTGTGGTAGACGGACAAGACATGATAGGCATAGCTCTGACTAGCAAGAGGATATGCCCACAGTTCTGAATTATGCAGACAGACTGCATTCCAAGGTAAACTAGTATGTACACACACACCCTGTAATACCAGTACTATATAAAGCATAACACAACTCTACTAAGAGTCTGTCTGTAGTTCCTGATCTTCCTACAAATATGTGGCTGCCCTGAGTGTGTTGGTTCTCCTGTAAGAGGTATTGCTACCTGCTGGCAGTAACACTGCTGCCCACACACAGGATGGATGTCCATCACACAGGAAATGTAAAGGGACCACGCACACATAATGTTGTGATTTATAATGGGTGGTTGCCATGACAGTGGTAATTGGAAGAAGTAAACATGTGTAATCATATATATCTAGCTATCTGGGTAAGTATATGTACATATATTTCCACCATATGTCCTGGACATGGAGTGTAGCCCAACCCCAGCCCCTATGATCCCAATGTCGTAGTTGAAGGGGGTGTCAGGTATCTATAGCAGGTATACGTTTAGACTATTGCTACTGTCATTGGGCTTGTCTTCATAGACTTGGTGTGTGTGGGAGGTCACATCTGCTTATAACATGTGTGCCATTGGCTACTGACAGGCATCCTAAGGACATCATTGTACAGTACCGCTGCTAGCATGTAATGCCACTGTGGACTGCAGCAGAGATATTGGCCAATATATGTGGAAAGTCTGATACACTCTGTACAGTCCAGAGGTATAAACATAAGCCCTTACTGCTAAACATGTGTACCATGCCTGACAATATGGATGTAGATGGCCATGTAGATGGGTATAACACATAACGACTGGTATATATTTGCCACCATAGGTTATGCATTCACACACCCCTATTTGGCCTGACACATAATGACCGCTGGTACAGGGGTGCCATGGCCACATACTGCAAACTAGATATTGACATACATCTGCGCAGCATTCCACTGCTCTGTCTGACATACATGACTGTTAAGGGAGGCCCAACAGCGGTACATCTGACAAGTATCTGCACATGACATCTCACTGGGTACATACACTAAGCTGCTAGGTGTGTAACAATGCACTGTGCAGGCTGCAGGCAGACTGGCTCAACACTGGCCTACATCTCCTATGGGGGAGTGCACATGCACCTGCATATAAAGCAGGCTCAACAGGCATGTCACAGCACAGGGTAAGATACACCTGTGTGAAAGTGCATAACCACAACCAATGTGAACACAGCCATAGCCACATATGGTTAGCTAGCATGATATGACAGTATATGGACTATCTGTTCTACACCATCCTCATATGTGCCATTCACAGACTGACCTTACATATACTGGCCTGCTACACAGTTTGGCCTGATGGCTGTCTGTGGTATGGGACACGTGTGTATATGGCCCTACAAAAATGTACGCCAATACAGTACCATACAGTGGAGCAGCATGTGACATCAGATAGGAGCGGAACTAGAACAGTGACATCTACCACAGTCTGTACACAGGCTAAGGTATATATTAACAATACACACACCATCGACATTCACCATAGGTACACAGACCTCAGTACTGTACAAATATCCACAGAATGTCCAGGTAATGTCATGAAATGTAACCCCTATTGTACATAACATGTGTAGCAGTCAGATATATCACTGGCTTGTTATCAGATATGATGACACTAATTATGGTATACACCACATATGCACCACTTCATGCATGAAATTTGTACACAGGTTGACAGAGGTGTGGCTGGGAGCACATACACAGGGCCAATATTGACATGTAGCTTTAATAACCGCATACATTTACTGTTGTAACAGGGTTTGTTGCAACATATGTCCTATGAGGGATATGACATCAGTGACTATCATGGCTTTCACCATCTACAGACTGCAATCCTCACACTACCGTCTGCAGTCCACAGATTGATGGTCCATGGGTGACACATGAAACCAAAGACACAACACTGCCCAGTCTGCAGATGACCCTGCAGATGGGGATTCCTCATAAACATGGAATTGATATGGCAGGTATTGAGACATGTACGACAGCCATATCCACGCAAACACTGTTAAACCAGCATTACTCCACATGCTTTATAGTAGCAATTAAAGTCTGTAGTCAGGTCAGGCACATCCCCCTCCTGTTTGCTGCCCTCTTTCCACAGTGTATGTTGTTAGAGGTAAACCGCAATCCATCTGATATGCTGTTTGCCAAACGACAGATCTAGTTCCTGCTCACAGTGAATGAAAAGGGCCAACACCACCATGATGTTCCTAGATATTGGAGTGTGTTTCCATGCAATTGGCTATGGGAATTTTACCACAGCTGTTTCATATGCAATCAGCTAGGGGAGGGCTGCACTTTATGCAGAGGCCATCAGCTGATCATGGGCATCACTTACAATATGCATTCTGCTGCCTAAGCAAAGCAGGTGTAGGTCTCCACATCCACCAGAGAGGGGGTGGGAGAAGGACGACAGAGGCAAAGACATGTCAGGGAGGGGTGGGAGAGTAAAACTGAAGCATGTTTGTGTCACACACCTAACAGCACAGGGTATCAAACCCCTGATAACTTTGTAGTGCTATCACGGTTCGATGCAGTTATTGGATATGCCACATAGGTTACCTGTTGGTGAGTGACATCTGAAACAGGGATACAGTAGCTATATGACAGGTGAAGTACACATACCTGTCCGCATGAACAGATGCCAGCATCAACAAAGCCACACTCTCACAGGGACACACACACACATTGATACACTTGGGAGGGCCAGGAGTACAAGTCATCAGTAGGGGGATTGCCATATCACATCACTGTGCAGGTATCACATGCACCACACAGGTCATACAGGGGTTGTATGGGCAAATGGTATGGGAAGGTGTCTGACATCAGACAGCATGCTGCAGTATGCCCATGGGGGTTGTAGGGAGTGTAGATGTGAACATATGCAGCATACAATACACACACAAACACACAGGGTGCCAGTACTGACATGCATGGGTGCATGTCTGCATGGGTGTGTGGTGTTCCACTATGCCAGATGGCTGTACAAGGCTAGGCAATGGGTGTACCTTGGCATCAGGCCACATGACGATGGTCTGCATTGTGGGATGTAGTGTCTGCATTCGCCCACACATGTGGGTATTGTATCCCCCATCTAGTTACCTTGATGACTATTATGTGTGGCCAATGCTGTGCATCATTTGCCATGTATGTGTTCCTTAGTCCATAACATAGATGGTGTCTGGGATGTGCACACCTCCAACATTCATGTACAGTGACATGTGGAACTGTACCTGGGGTTTCTGGACCATGTTGTGAACACCGATTATCATCAGATATGCCAGTCCTGCCACCTGTGGTGGGAACTGGTAATGGCCAGCAAGTTTACCCTGCACCTACACTGACAGCATGCTAACAGCATTCCCTGGTGTCAGTGGCATCTGTCCATATAGGGCATGTTGTTAGGCATGGTATGTCTGTTGTGGGTAACATGTGATGGCACCACAGGTGGTAGGTGTCCATTGGGAAACATGGGGGAGGTGCACTGTCTGCACGTATGTGCATATTTCACAGATGGACAGGGTGACATGCCCTCTGTAGCCCACTGCTGTCACTCCATAGTTACTATCAGTGGCCAATATGCAGTGTACTACCCACATACTGGCTGTTGCCTAGGTGTGTGTGTGTGTGTGTGTGTGTGTGTGTGTGTGTGTGTGTGTGTGTGTGTATGAGACATGGGTTGAGAGTGTGCTCTGGGTAATACAGGGGTTGCTAACTGTGATTGCCTGGCCTTGATGTCACATGTATGGGCATGGCTTTGTACCCCAGTCTCTCAGCCATTTCACATCATTTATCCCTGTATGGTGGACATTGTGATATATAGCAGGGCCACCATATAAGAAATATGCAAAACCCACTCCACATTGGCCACAGGTGTCACACAGTCACAACCACCTCTACACAAAATATGGGTTTTACACACACACACACACACACACACACACACACACACACACCTGTCATGTCTGGGAGTAGAACCCCTACCTAACTAGTTTATTACACTACAACACTACGCAGTTCTAGTATGTGCCATGGATATTACTGGAGTACTCCTTCCTCAAAAGTGTATTTCACAATGACTGACATCAGCAGGATTGCCAAAGTAGGGCATTGGAAATTTACTGCGAGTGACTAGACTACAATGCATTTCTCCAAACACAGACAGTGAGACACACAAAACGCCCACAACTGACATGTGTGGGTATAGAACCCCTAACAGTGGTCTATCTCACACTACAGTCTGGAGCTGTTATAGGATGCACCACAGGGATGACCAGAGAACTCCTTTCCCAAAGGTGTATTTCACAATGAATGACATCAGTAGGATTGCCAAAGTAGGGCATTTGAAATGTACTGTGAGTAACTAGTCTAAAATGCATTGCTCCTTACACAGACAGTGACACACAATACATCCAGAACTGCCATGGGTGGAGATGGAACCCTACCACAGTTCTAATTCACAGTACAGCAGTACATAGTTACAGGATGTGCTACAGAGATTACTGGGCTACAGACTTCCCAGAGGTACATTCCTAGGTGGTTGACATCAGCAGCCTTGCCAAAGGTGGGTATATGAAATGTAAGGGGTGTGAGTACCCTAAAAAGCATTACTCTCTATACAGTCAGACATGCACACAAACACACACAGTTGGCAGGTCTGGGGTTAGAACTCCCACCTAACTCCTTTATCACACTATAGCCATACGCAGTTACAGGACATGCAACTGAGATTAACGGGCTACAACTCTCCCAGAGGTGTATTTCTAGGTGGGTGACATCAGCAGCATTGCCAAATGTGGGGATATGAATTGTAAGGAGTGTGATTAGCCTAAAAGGCATTGCTCTCTACACAGTCAGACATGCACCTAAAGGCTCACACATGCACAGTTGCCAAGCCTGGGGTTTGACCTCCTACCTAACTACTTTATCACACTACAGCAGTATGCAGTTACAGGATTCGCTACAGAGATTGCTGGGTGACAGACTTCCCAGAGGTGTATTTCTAGGTGGGTTACATCAGCAACCTTGCCAAAGTTGGTTATATGAATTGTAAGGGGTGTGAGTACCCTAAAAAGCATTGCTCTTGACACAGTCAGACATGCACACAAACACACACACAGTTGGCAAGTTTGGAGTTAGAACACCCACCTAACTCCTTTATCACACTACAGCCATACACAGTTACAGGACATGCTACAGCGATTACTGGGCTACAACCTTCCCAGAGGTGTATTTCTAGGTGGGTGATATCAGCAGCCTTGCCAAAGGTGGGTATATGAATTGTAAGGAGTGTGAGTAGCCTAAAAGGTAGTGCTCTCTACACAGTCAGACACAAACACAAACACACACACTTGCCATGTCTGGGGTTAGAACTCCTACTTAAGTAGTTTATCACACTACAGCAGTACACAGTTATGGGACACACCATGGAGATTCTGGGCTACATCTCTCCCAAAGGTGTATTTCACATTGGATGACCTCAGCAAGCTTGTCATAGTAGCGCTATGGGGTGGGCGGTGTGTGCATGGGCCATAACCCATTCATGTAGGTATGACACACCACATGCGGCCACACACAGGGTCATATGTCACAGGTACGTGTATGCAGCTACTAGATGACTACTTCCCTGTACAGTCATCCTGCGCAGCTGGCATATGCACCACATAGTCTGTGGTGCTGACAGGTACTGGTCACTAGTATCTGCATTGAGTCAAATCTGCACCTCATGTGTTTGGAGCCCTTTGGCTGCGTGCTGGGTGGGACAGACCTGGATGGCTCCTTGTCATGGTCATCCTCTACCTTTGGCTTATTATAGTGTGTTGTCCTTACATATATGTCTGTAGTCCTATCCACTGTGTGTGCAAGGCATGAGTGGTGCATACTGACAAGTGTTTGCACTAACAATTGCAACTGTCAGATATGTCTGGTCCACTGGTGTTTGCAGACATGGCCTTCATGTGTTTAAGTGTGTGAGCATGCCCAGTATGACCTTTCAGTATGTTGTTAACTGACATTGCCTTCATTTCTCTAAGTGTGTGAGGATGCCCAGTAAGGGCATTAGTATTGCATGTGTGGATCAAGTCCAGGTAGTTTGTACTGCAGTGCTGACCTTTGTGTTGTACACCAACAGGTAGCACGGTGCGTCTGCAGGGTATCCATCAATCATTTGGCATTGACTGTTGGTACGTCTGTATAGCAGGGGGGGCGCTTGACTATTTCTATGTTTCTACACAGGATTGGGGGGGCACACCTGACTGTTACTATATGTCTACGTAGGATGGGGGGCACACCTGACACTTGCACACATTTGCTAGGACAGTAATGGTATGTCAAGTACTCCATTTCAGTCTGTAGTCTTATCTATCTTGCTGGCTAGGGCATAACAGTGTACTACAGTTCTTATCTTTTGATTACCTACATATTATTTTCTGACTTCCTAGCCTTCACAACTGATTTCCCACTACCTGGCCTGCTGTAGTCTGTCTGTGTAGGTCTGGGAGGGTATTTACACATAGCCCTCATTCAAAGGCCATAGTACAGCATTTGTTTGTATTTGTCTACACCTGTCCTGCTGGCTGGGACTATTGTTGTGTATGTGACCACCCCCTCCATGTGTGAGTCCCTTATCTTGTGGGTGTCCCAGTATTGAGGGTGGTGCTGCAGGGCTGCCTATGTCGGATGCACATAGTACACTCCATACACATGGTTAGGCACAGGTAGTGTAATGTTTTGCATCCCTTTTACTGCATGTGAGTGTCAGAGAGAGGTGCTATTCCCTGGGTCCCTCCCATGTCAGAGTATGTGCTATGCTTTGCTTCTTTGCCAGGGCCAGGGCATACCGGGCATGCTTCCTTCTGTCTACTGGGGCAAGCTCATGTTGTTCCTCCTCCGAGTCATTCTGTGGCTGTGCAGGCCTTGGCATTGGTGTGGGGCTGTGTGGCCCTGCCCCTTGCTGCTCCTGCTGCAGCTGCTTCCACAGGATCATATTGTGTAGCATGGCACATACAAGGATGATTTGGGTACATGTAGTTGGTGAGTACTATAAGGCTCCACCGGATGTGTCTAGGCACTGGAACCATGACGTGAGCATCCCAAACACATGCTCTATTATGATTCTTGTTTGTGCATGTGCCTAATTACGAAGTTCTTGTTCAGGTGTGTGTGTGTTTCTGATGGTTGTCATCAGCCATGGCTCCAGTGTGTATCCAGCATCCCCCACTAGATGACCATGTGGGATGTCCCCACTGGCAAATTTCTGGTACAGCTGCGTCAGATGCCAGGTGTGGGAATCATGATAGCTTCCAGAGCAACCAGCACACACATTCAGTATTATGCCATGGGCATCGCACACGACCTGGCAGTTGATGGAGGGGAAGCCCTTGCAGTTGATGTAGACCCTACCCTGCTCACCAGGTGGTGCTTTGATGCATATGTGCGTGCAGTCTATTGCACCCACTACCTCAGGGTATTCTGCTATTTGGTGTAAGAGACACATATTGCTGGCCAATGCCTCACGGGTGATGGGGAAATATACGTGCTCACCGACATGTGCTGACATGGCATCCAGGAACTGGTGGAGTACCCTGGATGCTGATGCCTGTGAAATCCCCATTGTATCCTCAGATGGCCTTTGGAAGGTGCCTGTAGCTAGTATTCTTAGGCCTACACATACCTTGATGTCCACTGGAATGGGTTCCCCTCTGTTAGTTCTGTGTGTGAGGTGTGGCCGGCACAGCTCCACAATTTGTTGTAGGAGGTCCCTGTCTACCCTATAGCACTCTACTATCTCCAGCTCATGTAGCCCTTGGTTGGTGACCCTGGGTCTGTAGACTCTTCTCCGTCTCCTCACTGTAGGTTGGTTGGCAGCATTCACATCCTCACCACCCTCAGCCTCTTCTACAAGTTGTATGATAGCTATTGCAGCCCCTAACATTTTGCTGTTGTGAGTGTTAAAAGTTCCCCGCTTGTTTACACTGGTGGTGTAGAGTGTGGGAAAAACCAAAGGGGTAAGAGTTTGCATAGTTTATAGTAGTGTTCTGGGCTGGGCTGGTCTGCTGCCTGTGTAATTGGCTGGTTCTGATATGCTTTACCTGGCAGCTAAGCTAGTACACCTTGATTACCTTTCTGTGGCTGTTTTCCCTTCCTGTTGCCCTTCTGTTTCAACCCGGGGGTGCGCCGCACAATCGGAGTAGTCAAATGTGCACACTGCTGCTATTTCCTGGTTTAACGTCCTTTTTCTTCCTGTAAATCCTGGTGTGCTGCGCGCACACCTGCTTACACTTTGTCAACAATGCTAGGAAGGTTTAGCCACTCCCCCTAGCTTGGCTGTGCTAAGCTAGGAGCAAACTCGAACCACAGGGCTCTAATCCGCTTACAGTATGCCTGAAACACCCATCCATGATGTCACCTACCTCCTAGTCTTGCATTCGGCTATTCATACTCTTACATTGTTGGGACCTGCTTCACATGCTGGCGAAAACTGGGATTCACTATCCTTCCCCTCATTTTCATAGGATTGCCTGCTAATGCATAGTTACATGTGTCACACTGAGCTTCCCCCCTTAGAAATCACTATTCACTGGCCAGGTTGTCTTTTGCCTGCCATTGACTTGCATGGCAGAATACTGCTTTTAGTTAGAATGCTTGTTTTAGGTTTATTTTCTTATTTTCCCACCAGTCCCGTTTGCTGCCCTATGCTTAAACAGCTGTGATCGGCGGAAATAAAATAAAAGCTGTATTTTTTACATTTTGCATTGTTTGCAATGCCAGTGGCCTTATACTTGGCCATTGGCATGCTTCCTCAATGATATGCAACCTTTATTTGGAGCTGTCATGTCTCCATTTTGGATTTTGCAGAACTGTACTCGATTACTAACCGATTACATTTCTGCAAATTACGCTAGTCTGGAATGGCCTGATTCCAGCTTCCTGGATAGAAGATTTACCTCATTTGCATGGTTTTCACCTGCAAATGGGGTAATTTGCATACGGGGGCTGGGAATGTGCTGGACTAGTGCAAGAGCACTCGTGCATGTCAAACGAGCACATACGTGGATCGCTCGGCCGCCATATTGCCAACATTACCTCTTACACTAATCATGCACGCTGTGCAAGCTTTTGAGAATCTGGGGGTCTGTGTGATTCAAAACTTTTTCTAGACTTAACTCTCACTCAGCATATTTCTCTACTAAAAGCTGAATCCACCTTATCAGCAAAAAATAAAAAAGGCCTCCTCATACTGAAAACCACAACCCTGACCACATATCTGAAAATAGCTGCCAGGGTCTTGCCTACCCATTAGCATCATAGCAAACAGGTCCATTAATGAATGCTATGGAGAAAAAGGTATATTTATGTATGTATAGCTATATTTATCTCTCTATATAGCTATATCTATATACCTAAATATCTATATATAGATATTGATGTCTATATATATATATATATATATATATATATATATATATATATATATATATATATATATATACATATATGAGTGTTTGTGTGTGTGTGTGTGTATACACCCCACACTTAATTTCATATTATATTGATTAGTTTTGCTTTAATATTGCTTAGTAAAACAAAAGTAAGTGGGGGGCTTCACCCCCCCACAACCCAATTGTGGGGGGCTGTGCCCACCACACCCCCCAACTATATATTCTAACTCCAGGGCCGCACTACAGTGGGGAAGGGGGCATATTCCATTTTCTTGCCAATAATACTTGTCAGTCAAATGAAGTGTCAGTCAAATGAAGTATCGGTCAATTGAAATTTCGGTCAAATGGTCTCGGCAAATGGGTGGCGGTCAGTCGGACGTTAGGGCAAATGAAGTAGACCCATACATATATATATATATATATATATATATATATATATATGAATCCCCTTCAGAAGATCGAAAGCTCAGAAGACTAAAAATCAAAATATCTAAAACTCAAAATATCGAAAATGGAATATGACCTTTCTCCAGTGTTGTACAATCTTTGAGTTGGTATATATAATTAGGAAGGGGTGTGGGAGGCACAGCACTCTACATGAGGGGTGCAGGAGGGGCTTGCCCTCTGCATCAAAAATATGTTTCATATTTTGAGTTTTAGACATTTTGATTTTCAGTCTTTTGAACTTCAGATCTTCTGACATAGACCCATATAGTGCCCCTTCACAAAGGAGGCTCATCTAACACCTATGTTAATTTCAGACCCATCGCCATTCTAGCTCCCTTATAAAAATCCATGAAAAATGCATTCACACTCAATGAATTTACTAGCACAGCATAAGTAACCTCCTGTCCTCAATGCAGCATCATAGGTTTTGACCTAACCATAGTACCACCACACTACATTTTACTGAAACCATTAAATAAAAAAAAATTATGGCAATTTAATTTCCTCACTACTTGTTGACTTGTCAAAAGCTTTCATCAGCATCTCCCATCATCTACTACTACTAAAGCTTTCATTTCTTAGCTTTTCTCTTAGTTCTCTCTCCTGGTTTAAAAGCTGTTAATTAGGCAGATACTAAGCTGTCAAGTAGCAAAATGAGTATTCCTCCTTACTACCTGTCACACTTGGAGGTGTACCACTGGGAGCCACGCTGGGACCACTCCTGTTTAGTGTAATAATAAATTATCTACACACAGCAGCTACACAGATTCAGTATGCTGATGATTCTGCATTAATCTGCTCTGCTCCAATCCTACACAGATATCAAAAACTGAACCATGAATCCTCGACAAACACTGAAACCTGGTTAGATGACTCAAAACTAGTAATGCCCCCCCCCCAAAAAAAAAAAAAATAAGCTGCTCCTTCTCACTCTTTAATTACTCTAAACTTTTTGGAGTCACAATAGATGATGATATAAAATATGATCCTCGCATCCAAATAACTGTCAAAAAACACACTAAAGCTTGGCTTGTATTAGAGAGCTAAACCTTTACTGACAGATAAAGCCAGAAAAACAATTGCAAACACATACTAATTTTCCATGCTGTTATATACCTCTCAAATCTTCACAAACCTTCCACCACTCAACCACAAAACCCAAACAGTGTTGTAACAAATTTGTAAAATTTGCCCCAAATTTCTCTTACCCTGCCCATCACTGCCAAGTCGTAATACTACTAAACTGGAACTGACTACCACACATCCTTCACCAATCCTAGTTAGAGTCCACAATTTATTATACAAACCAGACAAATGTTTATGCCACAGTCAACTTGCATTCCCAAGTCTCTCACTACTGAGTTTTTACTTTGGGTATTATTTATATGATCATCTGCAGGGATATCAGTTTTACCGAAGGGATGATAATGCATTTTTATAGCACTGAGTTTGAGTTCATGGAATCTCATTCTAGGTTTTGTCTACTATGCAGGAGTATAAACTATGTCTTATTTTTTTAGGTTTATGGGTTTCAAGAAGCTGTTCCCAGATGAGCTAAATGGACAATTAGGAAGGTACCATTTGATAATGGGGTCTATATTATAACAATGAAAAGACAAAACCGCAAACGCTCACATGAGCAAAAATGCCAGTAATCGAACTTGCTGTTGTGGGGGGCTGTGCCCCCCCAAACCCCCGCTAACTATATATTCCAACTTCAAGGTCACACTACAGTGAGGAAAGGCCAAATATCCCACTCCTCACTGTAACACAACCCCACAATCACACTTTTGATTCCAGGCATTTTCGCTCATGTGAGTGTTCGCGGTTTTGTCTTTTCGTTGTTATAATATAGACCCTTGATAATGCTACTGATCGATTAACAGAGGAAAGGATTATATATCATTTTGTGGGCAAGTAGAATTTGAGTTTACTTCAAGTAATTGGGCAACTCAAGACAGTTTAATGTTTTCAGAGCAGAACAGTGATGACTTTTAAATGACAGACTGGTTACAAATTCAGCAAATTTGTTATAACATAGTTCTAGTTTTGTCATGAGTGAGATTTCAATATTGGTAAGAAGTGGTGAAGCATACAGTAGAGAAGGTAGAAGGCATTTGTTTCCCAGTGTGACTCTAGAGTAGTTGGTGAGGAATTTTTCAGATGCGTAGAGCATACAAAGTTTCTGATGTGTTACTTTATAACTTCTGTATAGGAAGGTCATATTTTAGTTGATCATTAATTGTGAGGCCTGGTAACTTGGTGTAATATGTGACTTCTATATCTGTATTCATAGATTCATAGAATCATAGCTGAATACTAAGCTAACTGTCCTGAAGGACCATTCTAAGCCTATCCAATATCCCAAGGTTAGAATCAAACCTTGTATCTTGAAGACTTTAACCTTCGTGCCAAATCCACCTCCCCATTATCTTATCAGAAGACTAACTGGTTCCACTTAGGCTCAAACCTAGTATCTTCTGTATGTGTGATGCAGCCATGATAAAAACTACACTATAGAACCTCCTTGAAACTGAGAAACATTATTTTGAATCTGTTTTTGAGAAGTGCTTAAAATTTGGTTGGAAATAGTAGTAGCTTGGTTTTATTGGGATTTAGGAAGAGATGGTTTCCACAGAGCCAGTGTTCAATGGAGCTGAAGGTATTTTGAGTAATGGAGTGTAAATGGGGAAGAGTGTTTGATGAGATTATGAGGGTGTACTCATCGGCATATTTGATGAGGGAAACCTTTTGGGAGGATTATGAAAGTTATTAGTAAAGATGCTAAAGAGAAGAGGTCCAATGATTGACCCTTTAGGCACACCAGTATTAACTGGGAGAAAAGAAAAGTATGTAGAGTGTCATTTTACATATTGTTGCTGATGCTGTATTAAGATAGACCAAGTGCAGACATTTTAGAGAGTAATTATGAGTGTGAGACTGTGTCAAAGGCTTGAGAGAGATCTAAAAACAGGGAAGAGACCAAGTTATTATCTTCCACTTTGATGATGTTACCTAAGAATGCAACCAGGCAGTTGTGCTATGTATGGCATGTGCTGGGTAGAAGTTAATAGATAATCTTAAAGAAGGTGTTGTAAAGATATGATAATGTATACACTTTACTAGAATTTTAGAGTGGGGGGGGGATAAGATAACAATAGGCCTAAAGTTTGTTACTTCAGAGGAGCTACCACCTTTATGAAAAAGTATGATGTAGAATTTTTTCTAGAGAGATGGACATGTGATTCTTGAATGTATGTATTGATCAAGATAGAGACTGAATAAGCAATGGCAGTAGCTGCAAGCTTTAGATATTCTGTCGGCTGGTTATCAACAGAAGGTAAGCAGAGCTTGAGCTTACTGAGTAGGAGTTTTATATGTGAACATATAAAATCAAACATTTATATGTTAACATAGAAAACCAAACATTGGACCCAACCCATTTCAGCTTCATCAAGGACAGGTCATGCCTGCTCATTCTAGGGGACTTATTTGAGAAAGTCACCAAGGCCATGCATGAGGTTTAAACCATGAATACTGCCTACCTTGACCCGGTTAAGGCATTTGACACAATTTCTTACTCGGGTATTGTAAATAAACTTACAAAATTGGGCATAAATCCTTACATCACCAGATATATAGCCAAATGGCTCACAGATAGGATATATGTTGTTAGAGTAGGAGAATCCAGGTCCATCAAGAGGTCAGATACTAGAGATGTATCACAAGACTCAGTGCTGGGACCTCTCCTGTTTGGAATATACTTCTCTGAAGTCAAGGCTGATGTAAATGACCTTTGGCTGAACAACATTCATGAAGACTGCATGTTGGGGGCCTTCACTGAATCCCCCACAACATAGATATCCCTCAGAAAGGTCTGACTCAGATGAATAATTGATGCCAGAGTCATGGCCTAAAACTAAATGCAAAAAATGCATAATTATAACCTTTTGGAGGATGATCACCCCTGCAAATTACAACATTAATAGCACACTCCTAAGACTGGACCCAGTGGTAAGAGATCTAGGGAAATAGATAGATAGTAACCTGAACTTTGATCTCCATGTGTCCACAGTGGTGAGGAAGTCCTTCTTTATGGCACAGTTTATACGTAAGGGCATGGCATCCAGATCCAATGAGCTTAAAGTCTCATTATACTCTGCCCTCATCAAACCAATAATCAAGTACAATGCGCCTTTTCCTAACTAGGCACTTACAACAGCTGGAGCAGCCACGTAGGTTCCTTACAAAAATTACAAGCTGTAAACATGTCCTATGCGGATCACCTATCTCCTCTTGACTATTAAGTGGTGATCTATGCCTAACCTACAAGGCATTCTCAAATTCAGTCATGGTGGAACTGCTACTCATTCACAAAACAAACAGTATGTAGATTACCTGATTTAAGGATCAAGATCAGGCCTGTGATGTGAACAAAACATGCTGGAGAGACAGTTATGTGCCTTGAAGAGTACCTCTTCTCTGGAACAAGCTACCTATTCACACGAAGCAGAGCCCTTCCTTGACCCTCTTCAAATGCCATTTGGATCAATGGATGAGGAAATGTAAATTCACTCCTGGGGGCACCTATATCCCTTATGGATAGGGATAGCTTGTAAAATACCCTGAGAATTTGGCACAAACCTAAGCCATCTTATAGCCCTTAAATATTGAAAATATGGGTAAATCTGACTAATAATGGCTAGGCTTATAAGGATTCTTGAGCTGTTAACCAAGTATTCTCCTATAAACCTATGAACCCATGTAAAATAGAGACAGGTTTTAAGGAGAAAATAGGTTTATGGGAAGTGGGAACCTCATCAGGGCCAGACAATGGTTTGTATTGGATTTTGTGACAAGGTAGCAATATAGTCTATAAAATAGGAGTTAATTTATTAGCAGTTTCAATGGGAGAGCTGTCTGGGCAGAGTTTGGGGGGCAGTATGAGTCCCAGGGTTTAAGATTTTGTTAACAGAGAACAAAAAAAATCTTGTCTTTTTCATGGTTTATTTGTGGATTTAAGTAATATTGTTTTTTTAGCAGCAGTGACTTGAATTTCAACAAGGTAATGGAGATGTCTATCAGTTTGAAACTGGGAAGGAGATTTGGTTCTTTGCCAGTGTCACAAAGTTTGTCTCTCTTGTGTATTAGTGCACAAATAAAGTTGCAAATTTTATAAGTAAGGACTTGCATGTTATGTTTTGTTCATGTAAGTAACATTATTGTGCAAGAGATAATCCTGTTTACCAAGAAATGGCAGTGTACAGCGAAGCTGATTGCTGTGGCTCATCACACTATTTGAATCACACCTTCATGTCTGTTATCATCATAGCTCTCATTATCATGTTGATGCTAATTTGCATATCATTATGCAGTTATTTGTATGCAGTGCATACCTTGTTATTTTCCACAGTGGTACAGTCATACTATGTAGTCATAAGTTCAAACAATTCCTGTATGAGTGAAGAAAATTTAAAATGTGAAGTTTCTACAGAAACTGAAAGTTTAAATAATGAAACCTGTAAGTTTTTTGATCAATCAGGTATTGGTGTGAATGAAAATGTGACTGACATTGTTTTATCGAGCATCAACTTAAACAGTGAATGTGAGATAATTTACAACCAGCAGAAAGATTTTGCAGTGTATAATTATTCTAATTTAGGTACTGATGAACATATAGCTGATTTTTTATCAAAGGGCATGACATTTGTACCTTCTAAAGGGTTCAGTATTATTGACACCATGACTGACAAGCTCTATGTAAGAAAATTAAATTTAGCTTTATTACATGGGAACCATGGACAGAACAATAGTCATAACCTATATTCTATCAGCTCTACTTATAACCCTCCTTTGCACCTAAAGCTTGTAATTTATGAGAAATTGTGTGAACTGGATCTTCACAATTTATATAAACATAAAGATAAGGTTGACAGTATGAATTTGAGTGAGGACGAGTCAAACATTTTGAGGTACTTAAAGAACAAGAATGTCAGAATTATGAAACCAGATAAGGAGGGTAGGGTGTTTGTGATA
The DNA here is from genome assembly GCF_019279795.1 of Protopterus annectens. Classification (NCBI taxonomy): domain Eukaryota; kingdom Metazoa; phylum Chordata; order Ceratodontiformes; family Protopteridae; genus Protopterus; species Protopterus annectens. The sequence goes on from NC_056735.1 coordinate 1,074,849,212, forward strand.
TATATTGATGTGTACAGTAATTTAATGCAAGCTATTTTAGAAATGGACAGTTATAAGAAAGTCTCCATTAACGAGTTGATCGGGGCTTATAAGGAAATATTTTGTCAACTGACTGATATTTTTTTGGAAAAAGAATAGACATTAACCTTTACAACTACCTAAACATCATAACCCCTAAAATTCCCTTATTCTTTGGCATTCCTAAAATCCACAAGGGGCTTTGTGAAGCCCCCTTGAGGCCCCTTGTGGATGGTAGAAATTCTATAATACCTGCATGTGTCCAGTACCTACATTACGAACTCAAGACAATATTAAAGAAGGAGAGTCAAATCTGCAAGGATTCCAGGACATTTTTAGAGCATATCAATAAAACAGAATATGATGTGAATGACATATTGGTCACTGTTGATGTTAGGGACCTGTATAGACCTGTATACAGTAATTCCACGAGATATTGGTTTACATTGGGTTAATGAGCTATTGTTAGAACATCATAAAGTAGACCACAACAAAATAAATCTTATAATGGAACTTTTGGAGGTAGCATTAACAAACAATTGTATATCATTTGATAATAAATATTACCTACAGTTAATTGGAATAGCCATGGGATCGACTTGTGGGGGAGCATATGCCAATAGTGTCATGGCATACAGGGAAAGGAAGTATGTCTTTCAATCTAACTATCATATCCATATAAAAGTTTATTACAGGTTTCAGGATGACATCAGCATTATTTGGAAAGGATCCTTAAAAGTTTTCGAAGAATTTTTAGAATATATTAACACTACAACTACGTTCCTGCATTTTACTTGAGTAGTAAATAAGGTACCACATGGACTATTTAGATGTGCATTTGTTTAAAAATGAGAATTATGAAGTATACGCAACAACAATTTATAGAAAGAAAACCTATTCGAATTCCTTCTTACACTACAGCAGTTCACACCTGGAACATAAAAAAAGGTCAGTTGTAAAGGGGCAATTGGTGAGAGCTGCTTGTATGGTGTCTAGACAGGAAGATTTCTTAAATGAATGTTCCAATCTGAGATCCATGTTTATAAAAAGGGCTTACCCAGTAGATTTAATCAATAATTTAATAGAAGAGGTCATTAGAAAAAGAGAAAATGGACTCTTTAGACCCATTATTAACAGAGAGAAAGGACCAAGTGAATTACCATCTTTTAGGGAGGAAGTTGCACAACAACAACTGAATGGCTCTTCTGTCAGTGTTCCATCTTTTGATAACACAATAGCAGAGGCTGAAATTGGTTTCACAAGGTCTTTCACCATTACTTTCACTTATGATTTCCACACTTTAAGATGGGATTTTAATAAAAACTGGGAAATTTTGAGTGAAGACTTTAACATCAGAACTCATTTAGGTGACAAACCTATCATTACCTATAGGAGAGGTAGGAACATGAAAGACTTGTTGAGAACTAGTCAAGTTCCTTGCTCACATGTACATTTTGGTATGTATAAGTGTGGAACATGTAACTGGTGCCATAAAGTCAGAACAGGAGATGAATTTGAAGTCAAGAATTTCAAAATAAAAATTAAAGCTAGATACAATTGTAACTCAAAAGCTATAGTATATTTTGCCATTTGTGAACTATGCTCAGTTTTTATATAGGAAAAATTGAGAGGAGATTTAATCAGAGAATTTATGAGCATGAATATGCTATTAAAAAACAAAATCTTAATAATGCCCTAGCCTGTCATATTCATGAAAATGTCAGCCATTCATTCAAGTTCATGGCAATCGACCATGTGGAAATTAATGAAAGGACACCATGGGGTACCAGTTTAGAACTTAAAGAATTAAAATGGCAGATATTTTTATAAGCTGATAGATGGCCGGGCATAAATGATAGAGTTTCAGTTGTTCCAATTTTGAAATTAAAGGCACTTGAAAGAAGGAAGATAGAGAAGGAAAATTAATGCTTCTCCTTTCTAAGTGATTTTATAGTAGATATAGTTCATGAATGAACCAGAATGCTGTGAGAAACGTGTTTCACATTTTATAACATATTTTAAGTAGTTATATACATTTTTGGTAATATTGTAAGTGAATAATGTGATGCAGTTGTTTTAATTCAATGCATTCATTTTGTATTTACCATGTAACACATATTTTATAGAACACATAGTAGATTTTATTTAGGCAGTTTAGGGGTTTATGTTGCTTTAAGTGTTTCAGCGAATTAGAACTTGAGTGTGAATATTTAAATGTTAGAAATGCACTTGAATGTTGTTTGATGAAGTTTACATTGATAAACAAAACCGGTAACCTGCTATCTGTTGTGTGCGATGTTGGTGGATTCTCTTGTCTTATTAAACACCATTTTTTCTACTTTGGCGAGTATTTCTGGATTTATTTGCTCCTAGGAATGAGGCACAGCCTGTTTGTCTTTCTACACCGTCATGTCTGCTATCATCATAGCTCTCATTATCATGTTGATGCTAATTTGCATATCATTATGCAGTCATTTGTATACAGTGCATACCATGTTATTTTCCACAGCGGTGAAGTCATACTAGGTGTACATTTGAAGCGTCCCCTACCTGCATGTCACTGCTCACAATGCTGTTTCACACAACACAGTGTGCTAATGGTTTCTGAATACCTTCTATAAATTTTATTTTAACTTAGGAGTAAAGAAACAGCATTAAAATACAGGGTCAGTGTCAGTAGCTCTACAGGTAGCATGCTTGCTTTAGGTAGTAAATCGTCAGAAGTTTATAGGTTCTGTTCCCACTCCAGATGATGAGATTAATTTTCAAATTGCAGATGCTTCAGTACAACACTAGAGTATGCTGCACTGCGGAATAAGCCACCCTTTAGATGAGATGTTAAACCAATGTTCCATCTCCTTGAGTTGCTGGTAGCTCAAGTGGATGTAAAAGATCCCATGGCACCTATTGAAAATATAAGTTTTTTTTTAGTTATATCATCCACACATGTTATTTACATAACTTTAAACATTGTTACAACAATTCCATTATTTGCACATTTACAGTACTGTAAACCAGACATTTACAATATTTATAATATTTATAACACTACACTAAATATATGTTTAGAATGATATAACCATTTTTTTATCAAAACACAAAACTTATTTTAATTAACCATTGCCCACACCCTTTTTCCATAACCAAAATCGTATCCTTTCCAAAATATCTGAGTCCTTCTTTTATTAAAAAACAATGTTCATAGGTTCATAGGTTCATAGGTTGATACTAGGCTATCTGCCCTAGGGCATTTATAAGCCTAGCCAGAGTGTGTTTGGCTTTCGCCTCCCTTTTAGATTAGTTGACTGTGCCTCTGTATAGTAGGTCACAGAAGATATCCCTTTTAAGGTTAGTTTACTGTGCCTCTGTCTAGCAGGGACACAGAAGAGATCCCAGGGGTAAACGTACGATCTCCCATCCACTCAAGATTTCTCTTGAAGAGGGTCAGTGAGGGGCTCTGCCTAACATGGATTGGGATTCTGTTCCAGAGTGAGGGGATCCTCTGGGATATGAATCTGTCCCTCCAACATGTCCTATTTATTTCTGTGCTGAGGTTTAAGTCCCTGGAGCATGTAGCTCTAAGGGATTTGGATTTCCTGAGGTGGAGCATGTCCATTAATTCTAGATTGGACATGGCTTTATACGTCAGGCACAGATCGCCTCTGAGTAGGCAGTAAGCAACTGAGTAGAGCTGGAGTTTCTTTAGCCTAACTGCATAGGACATCTGTTTGAGTCCCATGATCCTCTTGGTGAGGTACTTTTGGGGTCTTTCCAGTTGCTGCAGGTGTCGGGTAAGGTACATCCCAAATGGGGCATTGTATTCAATTATGGGCCTAATGAGTGATGAGTAGAGGGGCACAATGACCTCTCTTGATCTAGATGTAAACCCTTTTGTGATAAGGTGGGCTATATAGAAGGTCTTTCTAACCACTTTGGCAACATGATTGTCAAAGGAGAGATTACTATCTGCTTGGGTCCCCAAATCCCTAATTACTTCTTCCTTACTTAATGGATTGCCACCTATGTGGTAATTAGTGCGCACTTTGTTTTTCCCAAAGGGGATGACTATGCACTTTTTGGCATTTAGCTTTAGGCCATGGCTCTGGCACCAGTTATCCGTCTCTGTGAGACCCTTTTGGAAGATGCTTGTGTCAGTTGGAGAGTCAATTAAGGCACCCAGTTTGCAGTCATCTGCGAACTTGGTCAGCCATAGTCCTCCCGTGTTAGCCTGTACCTCAGAGAAATATATACCGAACAAGAGAAGTCCCAGGACTGAGCCTTGTGGGACACCACTTGTAACTGGTTTAGAGTCTGACATGGCACCTGCAATTCTGACCATGTGGGTTCTATCCCTGAGCCAGTTTGCAACCCATCTTATGACATAGGGGTTGATATTTAAGCTGGTGAGCTTATTTATGATGCCTGAGTGGGGTATTGTGTCGAAGGCTTTTGCGAGGTCCATGTAGGCTGTGTGGACTACCTTCCCTTCATCTATGGCCTTGGTGACTGTTTCAAAGAAGTCGACCAGGTTCAAGAGGCAAGATCTGCCCTTAACAAAGCCAAATTAGATAGGATCCAGTGTCTGGAGGTTCCCAATGTCTTTGTTTATGAGTTCCATGATGATACGCTCCATAGCTTTGCAGACCAGGCTAGTCAGACGTATAGGGCGATAGTTTCTTAATCTTGTATTTCAAATTTCCTGTATCACCCAAAATATTAATTTGTCAATTTTTTCTCTCATACTTACATATTCCTTCTCATAATATCCGTATAAAACCATATACATTTTCACACCCACTGCTTCTTTATGCTTATAAAAATATTTTCTTCACATACCTAATCCTGGACTTTATTTATCTATTTATATGCTGAAAACTGGCTGTGCTGTTTCTGTTTGTCCACAATATATACACAACCTATCACATATTTCTTATATAACCTACTCCCTGTATAGGAAATTTGTTAACTGATAGTCTCCATAACAATTTCTGACTTGTCTTAACACATCCAAATCTTGACCTCCTTTTTCTTATATCCTCAACAATTTAATTTCCCAATCCTTCCCAAGGATTAATGTAATAAAATTTCCACATCATCTTATTTTTTCTAGTATTCCTTAACTTCCTCATTCATAAAGTTTTTCTGCCATTTTTCTACATTCACTTGTATCATACTGACATCTTCTGAAAGTTTTGTTTTGAGGTTTGAAATGGGGGAGTGATGTGCGGCTTTTAATACACAATTCTGAAATGATGAGTTTGATAGGCATTTTGCCATCATAGTCTGGCATATTAAATTACATTCAATTAACACTAGCAATTGGACTACTTTTAGATAGAAATATGCATCACATATTTACATATATCTTTAGTACAGCATTGTTACATCAGAAGTAAAAATACTACACACGTATCTAGACTAAGCAAACGTTTATGACTGCAGACTTAACATGAACAAAACTTCTAGGGCTTAATGGATACATCGCTGAAGATAAATAAAGTGTTTAGCTACACTGAATTCTCTATGTATGAAATTACATTCTTTTATCCATTTAATACCTCGGCATACTGTTGCTGGATGGCATAGTGACACAGAAGGTAGCATTACCACCTCACAGCAAGAAGTTCTTCAGTTTGGGTCCTGGCTGGTGTGCCTTATTTGTAGATTCTTTTTCCTGTGTTTATGTGGGTTTTGCTCATGCTCTAGTTTCCTCCCACATTCCAGAGACGTGGTAGGTATACTGCTGATTTCTAAATTCTCTTTAGGGGAGTGTGTGTGTGTGTGTGTGTGTGTGTGTGTGTGTGTGTGTGTGTGTGTGTGTGTGTGTGTGTGTGAGACAGAAGAAATGTCTTGTAACCTACTTCTGCTTTCTCCTCTTCCCCAATAAACTCTGTGGATGGTAGTGGTTGTTCCTTGGTTCATTCCCAGGACCGATCTGCAACTCATAAGGGTGGGTAGATGGATGGATGGATGGATACTGCTGTCATCCACTGAAGTTTTAAGAGGTTTTGAAGGGGAACTCACTTGAAGCCTTTTATACATATGTACCAAGTGTGCTGTTTCACAGGCATTTCACTCTCTTAGTCTCGTATGCTACTTATATTCGGTTCCAATTAGTTGTGGCTATATCACTTTTGTTTAAGCTAGAGTCTGCAGAGCATGCATTTTCTGAGATGTCATTACTTCAGTATTAAGGAACTTTCACATTTCCATAGACAAAGCAACATATTTGTGACTCCAAACATGACATCACCAAACTGCAAGGTGCTGAGGGAATAATGTCATGAAGTTAAACTTGGCAATGAGTTGCACTGTATAACCAAAGGATGAAATGGAAATCTTATGTCTATTAGTAACCTATGCTGCAGGGTTTCATAGGGATTTCACTATCATAGCCTGGAATGCTGCATTATACTCACTTTCTATTACCTGTAATAAATTACTTATTCTCTGTCTGGGGTATGCAGCCTATGTGAAGAATATATCTACTGAATTCACATTATATCCAAAGCAAAAATTCTAAGCAGTTCTCAAGTCAAAGCAACAATGCTGTGACTACAAGAGTGTTATCACCAAAATGCAATTTGTTGAGGAATACAGTTGTCTGTAGTCAGATTCAGAACTGAATTTCACTAAATCCCTTATTTATTCATTTATTTATTTATGTATTGCATTTGATTACCAGGATCATCCACTGGGTTGTAAGAGCCCTTTTTCAGTGGAGGCCTGGGGGAGAAAAGCTCAAAGTGCATGTAACAATCTTGAACAATTAAAATACATTGTACAGCCAAGTTAACTTCAGAGTTTCAAAATACATATGATTGTGTGTACATACATATATACAAAAACATGCAAAAAAATGTAAAGGCAAGTTAACTTCAGAGATTCACTATACATGCGATTGTGCATACATGCATTCATACATACCTACAAAACTTATTCAGCACAGTTGAGCAATAATACATTTTGTGAAGGGATAATAACAGTTGCTTGGGAGTAGAAGTAGAGATAAAAGGGGATTTGTGTAAGTAGAGATAAAAGGGAATATGTCTTTCCAAATGATAAAGTGCAGATAAAGTTCAGTCTTAAGAAATATATGGGATATATAACAATTAGCAGCAAATTGGGTAGTAAGTAAGGGTGAACAAGGGGTAAAGTAGAAGAAGAGGTTAGGACTTAAAGGCAAGAGGTGTAGAGCAGTTACAGGTCTAAATGGAACAGAGGTAGTTATATTAGGAAGTTTTAAAAGGAATGATGTGTGGGTTGGATCTAACAGTTACAGTAATAAGAGTACTAAAGCCTAGCTATAGTATAGGAGTATAGGAGTTGGCCTGCAGGTCATTTTGGCTTATGAATCTGTAGAAGTTGTTTATTTTCAGATCTTAGGGATCTGTTGGGTAGGTAGTTGCTAAATAGGGTGATGAGGGCAGGACATACCGATGGTTTGTGTACTATTTTATGTGCTAAAGTTAATTGGATGTAGGAGAGATAGTGTGGTATTTCAAGACAATTTAGAGAGTGTAATGCAGTACAGTGATGGGCAGACTAAGAGGCATTTGTAGCAAATCTAGCAATTTTATTGCAGCAAATTTCTAATTCTGATTTTAGGGTAGAGAATAAGTTGGTGAGTAATGAAGCTCCATAGGTTGGAGAAGGTAGAAGATAAGTGATGGCAAGGGTCTTTTTAGTGGTAGGGCTAAGAAAGTGTTTGTGCCTATACAGCAAGCCTAGCTTTTAGTGAGGTTTTTAATGTTGTGTTGAACATGTAGATCAAATTTTAGGCATTCATCTATAATAACTTTTGTAATGTAGTATGGAAATCTAATTCGACTGGTGTTTTGCTGTGGTAGAGTGCAGAAAGTTGGTCTTTGTTTAGGTGGGTATTTTTCTTAGGGGTAAAAAGAAGTAGCTTGATTTTGTTAGGATTCAGTAGTAAGTGATTGTCGGTAAGCAAGAACATGCTAGTTGGGTAATATGTTGGAGACTGGGAATGGAGTCTGTGGAGCAAATGATTGTAGAATCATCCACAAACTGAATAAGAGAGCCATGGGAGAGTGATAGGTGTAGATAATTAATGAAGATGCTGAATAGTAGGGACCCCAATGCAGACCTCTGGAGAATGCCACTGGGGTTGAGGAGATAAGAAGAGAGGGAGGAATTCCACCTGACTGCTTGCTTCCTATTAGGTAGATAGCTTACAAACCAGTTAAGTGAAAGTCTATTCAGAAGGGGATGTGAAATGGTATTGAAAGGTTTAGGAAGATCTAAGAAGGTGAATAAGACATATTTACCAAAGTCCCTAGGCTTGTTGATTATGTCCAGGAAGGAGATTAAGGCTGTCATTGTGCTGTGGCCTGATCTAAACCATGTTGTGTAGGTGACAGAATGTGATTATTTGTGAGAAAACCAAGGAGTTGAATTTGTAAACATTTTTCAAGAATCGTGGAGATAGGGGAGAGAATAGCAATCAGATGATAATTTGAGGGATCTGTGGGGTCACAGCTTTTGTGGAGGGGTAAAATAAATGTCTTTTTCAAGGTATTTGGGACATAAGTTTCAGGATAGATCTATTTATAAGTATGGTAATGGGGTAGGCAATTGTATCTGCCACTATTCTTAGTGGGCAAATCTTCTGCTGCATTAGAGCATGGTTTGAGTTTGAGGACTAGTCATTTCATGGTGGCAGTAGGGACAGGTTTCAAGGAGAAAAAAGATGGAAAAGTTTTGGAATTTTCAATAGACTGAAGAAAGGATGGTGAGGGAGAGGTATGGGAAGGGGGGGATTGTTGAAGAGGAGTTTGAATCTTTGTAGTGTTTTGTGAAATTGGATGTGATAATAGATACAGTGTTTATGAAATGAGTGTTAAAGAGATTGGCTATGTCTGGGTGTGTTTTGTTTGGAAATGTTGTAGGAGTGGCTTTAGTGTCAGGGTTTAAAATTGACGACATGGCTGTCCAGAATTTTTTAGTGTCATTTCTGTTCTTGGACTAGAATTTTAGGTAATATTCTGTTTTGTCTTTAGTTACTTGTTTGTTAACTTGGTTATGGAGTTGCCTGTAGTTTTGTAGGGTGGATGGATTTTTTGTTTTTTGCCACTGTTTCCAGAATTTATCCCTGGTTTGCATTAATTGCTTTGTTGATTTTGTTAGCCAAGGAGTGTATTTAAATTTTATCCTTTTTATATGAGGGTGAGCGAGTTTATTTAGGGTTTCTAGAAAGAGGCCACTAAAGTAGTTTACTGCTTCATCTAGGGAGATTTTTTAGGCTATTCCAGTTCACATGTTTCAGTAGGTTAATGAAAGTTTGAGGGTCAAAGCTAGCTAAATTCTGAGTATGTTTATAGTGATGTTCTTTTTGGCGGAAGGGTGATATTCTGAGAATGAAGATCATTACTTAGGGTATTAGGTAGGGTGCCTGCTGAGTAGAATGACATTCTTAGGTGCACTTTGTGCCTGAGCATCTTGTTGTCATCCTCAGAATGTTTTTTTAGGAAGTCTCAATATATATATATATATATATATATATATATATATATAGTCTCTTGTGAATAAGTACCATGCAGAGGGTTCACATATATTTCACTATATTAACTCATTCACTCCAATGGTGATCAGGAAATTTGCACTGTAACTTCCAATGGGTAGAGCCTATGCCTTTTGACAGAATCAAATTATGTCCCCACATTTCAAACAAATCTTCATATCTCTGGAACCATAGGGGTTATAAAAGGAGTATAAATGGCAAACCCTTCAGCACAAACTATTTTTGTAGTGCTGGTATTATGTAGGTTCTAGGTCTTAAACAGAATTTATAAGTCACAGTAAACACAGTAACTATTACATTTGTAATATTTTGTAAACAACTTGCAATATCTAAGCAATCACTCAAGTTACATACATACTGTCAGCAGCATTTTATTCATCTAGCTGAGAGTTTTATATGACACTAAGGAGTTCTGCCTGTGTTACTTGGTTGTTGAGATATTTAGACAAATGTGAAAATTATATCTACATAAATTAATATCATAAAAAACAGCAGTTAATATCTCTTTACCTGCACTAGACAAAGATCATATGTTAATGCAGTTGAGTTTGCCACTGTGTAAGCTTTAAGATGAAAATCTTTTAAAACCTTGTACATAGCATGGTTTGGAATTATTGATGCAAATATGAACAAGTAAGATTTGATGCCTAGAGGCATCAGTAGGTATTAACTGCACATGCACCTGGAAGCGTCACTTGATGTAATAAGTTTTTTAACCTGACAAGCTACATTACAATCAGTTTTTATTACTGGTATGGGACTTCTAATGCAATTGCATGCAACACACTTTAAAATATACCTTTTTCAAGTTCTCATTATACCAGAATTAATGATCACATATATTTTACCACAAAAAAGTTTTGACTGCACCAAAACACGATTCCATATCTAGTTCATTCCCTTATCAGTTCCCACCACCCGCTATAGTCTGACGAAAATTTGCAGATATGAGTCACCTTAAATTGCTGTTAAACTCTCCCTCATGCCATAAGAAAATTCTTTCCTCCAACAGCTGCTGACAGGGTTTATGCTACTGTCTGGCTAAAAATTCATATGCACCCCAGGAAAATGTGAAATATGAAAATGTATTCTGTACTGAAAGACAATCAAATTGTTTTCAGAATGCAGTGAACTTGGACAAGACAATTATAAAATACATTATGGTTAGCTTCTTCCTTGTCTTATCTCGGCCATTGCCTTAAATCAGTAGTCAAGTAGACACCTGTTCAAAGGAGAATGCTCTTTCTCTGCCTTTTAACCTAGCTATTTCTGCATTGTGTCTAACTAACTTATATTGCTTCCATTCTCTCTGTGCTCTGACTGCATGCATACCATAGAAGGTAACTTCTGTCTATCATATAAAGCTCGTCACACATCCTGCATACCCTGTCTAAAGTATTATACAATACAGCTGTGATAAGTTTCCATAAGCTTGTTGGACATATAGAATGTCATATGGCTCTATTTAGCCTTTCAAGCCATGTTAGCAAAACAGTAAAAGACTATGGGTCTGAAGAGCATCATAATTTATTGCTGATAGGATAATTGTCTTTGGTGTTAAAACTGCAAACAATCACCTTAAAGAGCATTTAAAACCTTTAGAAAATCCTGCTAAAGACCCTGCCCAGACATTCTCGATTACTGGCAGGGGTCATCCATTCTTAAAGATAAGATACAGTAACATTGGATGGTAAGTCATCAATCCAAACAGCTGACAACAACAGCCACTGGAATCCATGCAATGTCCTAGGCAACAGGGAAATAGAAGAAGAGTGTCAGGCCTTTCTTCAATATCACACATTCATTTGGATACCACTTCAAACAGTTCAGAAGCCAACAATATGCTTACTGCATATCTTTTGAAATGGAGAAAACCAGAGCAGCCAGGAAAAAAACACACTAACACAGAGAGGGCATAAGATTCCACACAGAAGAAACTCCATTTGGGAACCAAACTGGAGAACCCCTTAATGTGAGGTGCCGTTGCTACTCATTACACCGACATTCAGTTACTCACCTGTCGTAGAGTTGAAATTGACATAAGTTTTCATTATAGTAATGTCTTTGTTCAAGTGACATAGGTGCTAAACTTAGATTGTCCTGTTCATAACCAAGGTGAAATGTTATTCAGTATAATTATTTGTTGTATTTCACAAACTCATTAATTATAGACACTGCTTATCTGACATTCTGCCACATAAATTGTTTCAATTTGTTTTAGTGCAATATTTTTAAAAAGATTCCTTATGAAGACAATACTTCTAACAGTTGTTTGAGAAATAATTTTGAGCTGTAAGCCAAACTGAGACAACACAGTACCCTTACCTATGACTTATTCTACCGTCAAACTGTAGGACTCATAAGTTTTTACAATATATGTTGGATATTATTATAAATACTGTTCTCTGTCTACAGCATTTCTCTGACTGCAGAATATCATCTGAATATTCTTTTCGCTATGAAGCTGACTTCAAACCTTCTTATACAGAAAAACATTGCACATTTTTGCTTAATACTTAGCATTTGCTTTTTCTTCAATTATATTCAATTCAGTTGTCTACTATACTGCGGCACATATTGGGGGGGGGGGGTACAGTGCTTGTCTGGTTCTGGTCAGAGAGCTACCCATAGGTAAATCTGATAGTTGGTAATGCCTACTGATGGTCTTCATGTGATCACTGTTGCACTAGTCTTAGCTATATGGGTTATATCCTGCCAAAGATATAACAGACAGCAACTTCCACATGTCAAACATTCAAGCAATTCAAGATGAGCTGACTAAAAAAAACAGGCTTGGGTGCCAAGCCCTTCAGATCTTTACTGCTGCAAAAGAGTATACTCCTTTGAGACTTTTGTGGATCAATGGTCAGCTTGCACTTTCCTTTGTTGGGAAGATAAGTTCACTTTGGGGAAAAATCCATTTTCTTGTATTTCCTGGTGTTTTATTACTTTCCCCTTCAGGAAAGTTATTTTAAATCTAGGAGTGTTGTGGTTTAACTCAGTGTCTTGAGACTGTAATGTACTTTTATATGGAGCACCTTTTTTCTGTCAGTTTGAAAGTAGTGTAAACTAATTGATAGCATATTTTCTGTGGAAAAATTGTGTTGAATTTTCCATTGTGGGGCTGCCACGGTGTTTGAAAGTGCTTTTTACTGTGTTTTTCTTTTTGAAAAAAAATAATCTCTTTGGACTGGTAGTTTTAACTGCATTTGCTGCTTGTCTTCTCCAGGAAAGAGTCACCATTTTCAGTCTGACCACGGAACAGATTGTTTTTCCCTGCTCGGTCCTTTCAGCCACAAAAAGAAAAAGTTAAGCAAACAGCCTCTGCCACCACAGCAGGCAATACATTTGTTTCAGCCACAAGTGGGTGATTCTGCTGTGGCTATTTGTTTGCTTTACCCCAAATCCCTCTGGTGTAGCATCTGCAGACACTATGGATTGGGGATTAGCCATGCCTTTGCAGCTGTTGTAGTCCCCTCAGTGGGCAAGAGAGAGCCACTCTTGTTGGTCCTTGGTTGTTCGGAGATGGAACAGGGAAGGCTCCCCTGTTATGTCAGAATATTGAGTATCCCTCGGCAAGCAGCGGGTGCTATTAGTAGTACAGCTCATCCCATTCCTCCTGTCAAAAAGAAGCAGAAAACCAAACATGTATCTACTCTTCCTCACATTCCTTTTGGATAGGAGTAGTTTACTAAGACTGGCTCAGGATTTGATTAAGGCTATTGATCCTTCTTGTAGAGTAGGCTTCAGTAAAAGAAAGATGGCTGACTCTTTTCCTGAAGAGATTCAAGATTCTAAATCTGAACAGTAAGATGCAGGGATGGATTCAGGGTTTTGTCCTTAGATTTCTGATTCAGACTCAGGGGAGAGCTCAGTTTCTGATTCTTCCTGTGAGGGATTCTCTTTCTCTAAGACTGTTGTTAGAATGGACCAGCATTTTCAGTGGAAGAACACTGAGGTTTCTCAGTCCCTTAGAAAATATTGTGAGCTGATATAGAAGGAATTTCCAGAAGCTACACTCATTCCTCCTGTCCTGTTTGCTTTAGAGGATGTGTGTCTTACTGCTGACTATTTTCCTGATAGTTATCCAGCTGTCCCTAATAAGGAAGACAGGATCTATAAAGTTTGTCAGTATTTTAAATGAGTATACACTATTCCCAAACCTGATCCAATAGCTATAGCCTTAGTTGGGTCTATATTAGAACACCGAACATTCAGAATGTCTAGTGTTCTAATATCAAACCCTACCAATCGAAAATATTAAATATCGAACATTCAGAACAGCAAATTTTTTCCTAGGGAAAAATTTGCTGTTCCAAAAGACATACACACAACACAAGCACACCAAACAAACAGCAATCCACACACATACACCTAAACTCTTACACCTAACCCTACACTAAACTATACACACACCACTAACTATCCACTTACCTTAACCCAAACCTTAACCCTAAGGTCCGTCACTATCACACACTCACCTCACCCGCGCCCTAACCCTAACTCACCTACCCTGCCCTAACCCTCACGTCCACACAATCACACACTTACCTGACCCACGCCCTAACCCTAACTCACCTAACCCGCCCTAACCCTCACATCCACGCAATCACACACATACCAAACCCACGCTCTAACCCTAACTCACCTAACCCGCCCTAACCCTCTTGTCCACACAATCGCACACTTACCTAACCTGCACCCTAACCCTAAGTAACCTAACCCGCACTCAATCGCACACTTACCTGAACCCGACCCATAACTTTCCACCAGAGCACTGAAAATACAGAAGCAACAGAAACGGACAACCAAATTCTTTCCCTAGGAAAAAATTTGGTTTTCTGTTTCTTCGATATTTTCAGCATTCGCTGAAAACAGGTCGATATTAGAACACTCAACATTTTAAATGTTCGGTGTTCTAATATAGACCCCCTTAGTTGACTCCACTATTGCTAAACACTTAGTTAATTCCAATCTTGCTCTTTCTAATAAGGATAGGGACATTTATTGATAGTTATGGGGAAAAAGTGCATACTTCTGCAACTTTGATGCCCAGAATTTTAAATTGTCAGGCTGATGTGTTAAAGTTTGTTCTGACATATTGTGACAGTATAAGGAATGTTTTATTTTCAGTTTTTTCTTGTGAAGAAAAAAAATGCCTTACATAACTTAATTTCTTCTACTGCACAGGTTTCTTCATCCTGCAGACCAAACTCTTTTATTTCCTCCATTTCTTCATCACATGCTGTCCCAACAAGTGATACAACCAGCTCCTCCTTCACAGGTGAGGGAGACAGTTTATTCAAGGATGTTCTTAGTGGTAAAAAAGATATCAGTTCTGGATGTTTCTTTCCTAAACCTGTTTGTGATAGTGCCCAAATTCAAAATGATGTCACTTTTTAACCTGTCATCTCATATTCCTCTATTAAGTTTCCTGTTAACCCTAGACATAAAGGATGCTTATCATCACATCTCTATTCATCCTGACTTCAGGTGATTCTTAAGGTTTTGTGTGTCAGGATGACACTATCCATTCTCTTCCTTACCCTTTGGACTATCCACTGCACCAAGAATGTTCAGAAAATGCCTGACTTCAGTTATAGCTCATTGCAGGCTACAGGGTGTCCATATTTTTCCATATTTAGAAGCCTTGCATATCCTTGCAGAGTCTTTTTTCAAAAAAAGTCTCTCTCTTATTTGAGATATCTCTTGCACAAGCTGTGATTCCAAAGGAACACACAGAAGTCTTTATTGACTCCCTCATGCAAGATTGTGTTCCTGGGATGTCAACTAGACACCTCAGTTCAAACAGCTTTTCTTGCACAGGAAAAAAAAAATAGATCTCTTCTAGCTTTATTTCTAAGGTTTTCCACACAGACTTCAGCCACTGCAAGGGAATATCTCAGAATTTTGGGTCAAGCAGCATCTATGATTCTCATGATGCCTCTGGCAAGACTCAACATGAGAAAGATACAGTGGTATCTGAAATATCTTTGGTCCCAGTATCAACACCTTTTATCTTTTCAGATCTCAGTACTACAGTTTGCAGGAGAGAAATGTTTTGGTAGAGACAGCAGATATCCTTAAACACAGGTCTCTCCTTCTCCATCCCTGCTCAGAAGCAGTCACTACACACAATTTTGACATTGCATGAGAGAGAATTTTCTGGAGGGATAAAAGTGCAGCAACTGTGGGACACCAAGAGTAGATGCAAGCACATAATTATAAAGGAGATGCTTTCCCTGACCAAAGCACTCAACTCTGTGAATCATCTTTGTTCCTCAGGACCTCTTTAAGTGTTTACATACAATACCACAGTCATGTGGTACATCACCAAACAATGGATGACCAGGTCTTAAGCCCTTTGCAGATTAGCCATGTTATCTTGAGATATAGCTTCACATCACACTCTCACTCTATAGACACCCTACATTCTGTCAGAGCAAAACTGTGTGGCAGGCAGACTGAGCACAGTCAGGTCAGCCCCTCACAAATGGAACTAGATTAGGGGGTCTTTCAAGATTTGAGCCATCTGTGGGGAGTTCTTCAAGTAAACCGCTTTGCCTCCTCTCTGAACAATCAACTGACACAATTCTGTTTCAGATCTCAATGCAAGAAGGCATTGAAGACAGATGCCTTTTCTTTTTTTACACAGGAATGTTCCTGTATGCCTTTCCACCCTTTCCAGAAAAATCCAGGGTAGTTCTGAAGATTCAGAAGGAATCCCCCAAGATCATTGTGGTTACTCCCTCCTGGCCCAGGCAACCATGGTACTCTCTTTGCTTGAAAATGGCCTGTGGCAATTGTCACAAGCTTAATCTCAGAATGGATATAGTCATAGAAGAACAGGGGTGTGTGATACACCCTGGCATCAATCATCTTCAGTTGACTGCCTGGATGATAGGATCTTAATTCCTTTAATGCACCTGTTTTCTGAGGATGTGTAGCAGGTACTAATGGAGGTAAGGCAAGAAAGCTTGCTACTTGAAAACCACATATTAGCAAATGGAAAAGTTTTTCTAGTTGGTACCAATAACATAACCAGCACCCATTCAGGGATAGTTGTATTCTGGATTTACACTATTTGTGTGCGTTACTAACCTATGGCCTTTCTTATTCCTCTATCCAGGTTCATTTATTAGCCATTTCAGCATGTCTATCCATGGATCCTCCTCTTTCAAGGCAGTCTCTCATGACAAAATGTTCTTGAAAGGGATTTTGCATAATATCCCTCCAAGTAAACCAGTGGCCCCTCCTTGGGATTTTAATTTTGTGTTGGAGAAGCTAACACTTGTTCCATTTGAACCAGCTAATTTGGCTGAGTTGAAGTTATTAGCATGGAAAACTGTTTTACTGATTGCTCTGACCTCTGCAAGCAAGGCATCCAAGTTGTAAGCTTTATAGTTAGTCAACCCTATCTTGTTTTCCATGAGGAAAGGTTTCTTGAAAACAAATCCTTCTTTTACGCCTAAAGTGGCATTTGAGTTTACTTTACGCCAAACTATTCATCTCCATGTTTTCTTTCCTGAACCTAAAAATGAGGGAGAAAGGATACTCCATACCTTGTATGTCCACAGACAACTCAGGTAATATCTTGACAGAACTAAATCTTTCAGATCTTCAGATCAATTGTTCATTTCTTGTGACGATAAGAATCAAAGACAACCTGTATCAACACAGACTCTTTCCAAATGGTTGTCTAAATCTATTACCTTTTGCTCTACTCACCATGACAAATCTGTTCCAGGCAGAGTCAAGGCCCACCCTACCAGGGCCTTGGCTTCATCTATGGCTTTTTGGAAAGGGTTGGATTGTAGAAGTATTCTAGAATTGGTACATGATCCTCAGTACAAATTTTTGCAAAGCAATATAAGCTTTGATTACTTCTCTAGGTCTAGATCAAGTTTTACTAGGACCATTCTCCAGGTGCTCCTGGACTCTTTTCCTTCTTCCTCCCAAATATA
This sequence comes from Protopterus annectens, assembly GCF_019279795.1. NCBI lineage: Eukaryota > Metazoa > Chordata > Ceratodontiformes > Protopteridae > Protopterus > Protopterus annectens. The sequence goes on from NC_056735.1 coordinate 1,074,866,738, forward strand.
GTTAGCTAAAGTAATCTACCAATATAGCTAAGGTTACTACTACAGTGATCAACATGAAGAACATAGTACAGTGTGTAAGTTGAACTTACCATAACAGTTGTTCAAATGATCACTGCGGAAGTTGCTGCACCCTCCATCCATCCCCCTTGTTTATAGATTCATAGGTTCATAGGTAGGTACTAGGCTATCAGCCCTGGGGCCTATACAATCCCAGCCAAAAAGGTACCCTGGCTTTTGCCACCCAAGAAAATTATTTTCCTGTACCACTGTCGAGCAGAGCCACAGACGTGATCCCTGGGGTGAATTTCCTATTTCCCATCCAATCATCAAGATTTTTCTTGAAGAGTACTAATGAGGTGCTTTGTTTGATATATTATAGGTAGTTTATTCCAGAGTATGGGAAGTCTCTGGGACAGGAATCTATCCCTCTGGCATGTTCTGTTTATTGTGGTGACAAGGTTTAGGTCCCTAGAGTGTGTAGCTCGGAGGGATTGGGATTTCTTTAAGTGGAGCATGTCCAACAGCTCTGGGTTTGACATGGGTATATTAGGCAGAGATCACCTCTGAGTAGGCGATATGCGACGGAGTAAAGCTGGAGTTTTTTGAGACAGTCTGCGTATGGCATCTGTTTGAGGCCAGTAATCCTCTTTGTGAGGTATTTCTGCGGCCTTTCCAGTTGTTGTAGATGTCTTGTGAGGTAAATACCAAAAGGGGCGTTGTACTCTATAATGGGTCTAATGAGTGATGAGTAGAAGGGAACAATAACCTCTTTTTTTCTGGATGAGAAACCTTTTTTGATGAGGTGTGCATTTCCTGACTACTGCGGCGCTGTGATTATCAAAGGAGAGACTACTGTCCATCTGTGTCCCAAGGTCTGTTATCACACTTTTGGTGTTAAGTATACTACCGCCTATGTTGTAGTTCATGGGTACAGAGTTTTTACCAAAGGGGATGACAATGCACTTTTTGGCATTGAGCTTGAGGCCATGGCTTTGACACCAGGCATCTGTCTCAGTAAGGCCCTTTTGTAGGATGTCCACATCGTTAGGAGTTTCGATTATGGGTCCAAGTTTGCAGTCATCTGCGAACTTCATTAGCCAAAGACCTTCTGTGTTAGCCTGTACTTCAGAGAAGTAGATAACAAACAGGAGAGGACCCAGGAATGAACCCTGTGGTACTCCACTTGTCACTGGACAGAAGTTGGATTTGGAGTCTGCTACTTTCACAGTGTGGGTTCTGTCAGTGAGCCAGTTGGCAGCCCATCTTGTGACATAGGGATTTATACCTAATTTAGTGAGTTTATCTATAATTCCAGAGTGGAGGGGATGGTGTCGAAAGCCTTGGCAAGATCTAGATAGGCTGTGTGAACCACCTTACCCTTGTCTATGGCTTTGGTGACTGCTTCAAAGAAGTCTATCAGGTTTAGGAGACATGATCTGCCTTTTACAAACCCAAACTGGGTGGGATCCAGAGTTTGGATATTACCAATGTCTTTGTTTATAAGTTCCATGATGATACGTTCCATGGCGTTGCAGACCAGGCTCACCAGGCTAATGGGGCGGTAGTTCCCGGGGTCCGTGGTGGCTCCCCCCCTTGTGGAGTGGGATAACCGTTGCTGTGCGCCATTCAGCAGGCACAAAGCCTGAGGTGAGGCTATGATTGAACATGGTACTTAGGTGGGGTGCCAGCCAGTACTGTTGTTATTGGTGTTGTTTTCTGCCAGTGTGTGGACATTTATTTTTCTCATTCCTAGCATTGTTCTTTAAGGGCTCAGCCTCCCTCTCTCTGCTAGCAGGAGAGCTCTGAAGGGCTTCACACCCAAACTTGTCTCTTATCGAGCTGCTCACAACTAGGGCACGAGGAAGGTGCCCTGAAGCCTTGGAAGCTGAGTGTCTGTTATATCCTTGACAGGATATAATCTATATAGCTAAGGCTACTGCATTAGTGATCATTCAAACATCTACTGTTATGGTAAGCTCATCTTACACAATGGTACTTTCTTGATACTTGTTAAAACTCTATGATACTCTGACACATTGCTGTGTCACTATAAACAGTTTCACAACTGTTTTGCAACTCTAGTTTTTCATTAGGTAAAACTCAGAACACATCATTGGTACTTACAACTGTAAGCTGAGACTGCTGTATTAGAATAAAATATCATATCATTAAAACATTATCTGAAAAAGGAAACCACAGGACCATTTATACTGAAGTATATACTGAAACATTGGGCAAAACTCCTGCAGACAACTTGAAACTAACTCTGCCTAAATATAACATGATATTGAAATTCAATTGTTTAAGATGAACAAACGAAAGCTGGTTAGGGTTGGGAGGGTGGCCTAATGGTTAAGGTGTTTGCCTTACAAACACAAGGTACAGAATTTGAGACTCACAAGGGATAATGGGCTAGGCTTAAAATGGCTCGCAAGGGCAATTAGCTTAGTACTAACCTATGAAATGCATTCTTACATTTGTAAAAAAGAAAGTAGATGGGAAATTATCATTTACTGTGTTCTGAAGGTCAAAATTAAAATAAATGAGTGCTGTGACTGCTGTCATTCACCATAGTTTTAGACAGTAATGACTGAGCTGCTAGGAAAGTCTTTTGTAGGCTGATGAAGATCACTAGTCTGTCTAGAAAAGTGGAACAATGCGGAGGGGGGGGGTGCAGTTCCTGCTGCTGAAACCAACACAGCAAAAACTTTGACATGGACTGCCTTAGAAGAAAAGAAAGCCAAATGTCTGCCAATGCATTTGTTAAAGTAACTTGACTTTTTGAACTATATCAGTAATAGCTAGGTCATCTGATGACCTGTGTAGTTCCCCAGCCTGAATAGTCAAGTAAAAGGTAGTCTTCTCACAGTAAGGAGAAAGAAAACCCATTTACCACTTGTTCCATCTATTAACACAAATGTGGGATAAACATTCGTTTAAGAAACCATCCCCTATACTATTGTTACATGCAAATCATTCCTGAAACAACTTCTCCCTTTGCTCTGGCTTAAGTTAAGGCTCCTCAGTCTATATCATTAATATATCATTAATTGTTAATTACTAGGTATCTGCTGATGTTACTGTGGCAACAAAGATCCAGTCCAGAAATTGATCACATTATTTTTTCTTCCACTTATTTCATGTGACTTGATTGTGTTTAGATCTATGATTAAAAATCCATGGTCTTTATTGAGCTTTACATTGGCAATAATAGTGGAAAGTGATTTGAACAGCGCAGCTAATACTTTTAGACAAAATGTGTTTTGATAAACTGGAAAACACCTAACAGAGTTAACCAAGAAAGTGATCTTATAGTAAACTTAAAAACAATGAGAACATTCCTTACAGCTTTCAAAATGTGAGAAACATTAGCTTTATGTCTGCATAGCAGTAGTTATGGAAAGTAGGGCAGTGATGCAGTGAGTTGATTTTTTTTAGAGTTCCCATCACATGCCTTGAAATCCCAAAGGAATTCTCAATACATCATCTCCCTTGTAGTTCCTTGCACTGGGGATTGCTATTGTGTAGTGAGAGTCATGCAAATTAAAGTTGAAATGCCTGTATAAAGGGGCCAGGATCATTTTATTTGAAAAAATGTGATAGGGATTGGCATCAGCTAGAGGTGTACTTTATGCAGAAGCCTCAACAGTGCAATAGTTCCCACTTTTGGAACAAATCTTGTCTGAAAGACATGCAAATCTGTTCATGTTCAATTAAATCTGCTAATGAAAATGAACTCTCTTGTGCAGTTACAACTAGGTAGGATGACCTGTTGCTGCTGGGCTATGGGCAATTAACTGGAGAAGATGCTAGATATGGAAGCTACTCAAAGGAAGGTTTATTAGACCATTGGTGCAATAGTGAAGAACGTCTCAAAAAGGACAAGTTACGTCAAGACAACTCCATTAGGATTATGAAACTGGTTAAGAGTGGGGGTGTAGTCATTTTAATAATATTGATTATGTTAGTCAACTTATTGAAATTTTTACAGATACAGGTAAATATCAGGTTGCTTCCATCAACAAGGTTACAATAGCACATAGAAAAATTCATCTTTTCCTTGAGGACTCCTTATTTCAAGGAGCTATCTCTGAAGACCTTTTAAACTTTTTGTCAGTCCAACATCCTACTATACCTGTGGCATTTGGTATTCCTAAGGTGCATAAGTGTGTTGAAAAACCGCCCTTTAGAGTTATCATTTCTGCAAGATATAGTAGCACATATTCTTTAAGTGTCTTTATTGACAGAATGTTAAAAAATGTAATTAAAGATATTGACTACTTATTTTTTGATTTGTGGGATTTTTTGTCTAAGTTCAAAAGGGAATGGTTTTCTACAGAAGGGGTCTTCGGTACAGTGGATGTGGTGGATTTATTTACCTCCATCCCACACACAGAAGGTTTAGCATTGTTCCATGAGGCCATCAGGGATTTAATTCTTTTCAGCAGCAATATGATTAATTTTATCATGACAACCATGGATTTTATTATTTCTAATAATTATTTTTTGTTTGAAGGGGAATATTATAAACAGACCCAAGGCATGGCTATGGGAGCTACGTGTGCCCCGATTTACGCTAATTTAGTCTTATACGCCTGGGAAAAGAAACACGTTTTTAATAGCACCTTTAAGAATCATTGGTTCGGTTATTTCTGCTATCTGGACGACACTTTTATACTTTGGAAAATTGGCGAAGGGAGAGCTAAGAAGTTTGTGGATTATATTAACAAGATTTTCCCTTTTTTCACCTTCACTTCACAACATTCAGAATATAGTATAATTTCCTTGATGTTGTCATCTCCAAGGACAATGATAAAACAGGATTCACTTCAAGTATATTTAGAAAAGCTACTTTTCCTAATGTCTACTTAGATTTTCACAGCTGTCACCCTTATCAACAAAAGAGGAATATATTCAGGGGGCAAATTATCAGGGCTGTGAGAATGTGTTCCACAAAAGAATTGTTTTTGAAGGAGGTGGAAATGATTACTGGTATGTTTTGGACCAGGGCTTATCCTGACAAGTTATTGTCGGAAATCACTGGAGATGTTGATTTATGGGGAAAGAAATACATCCCCCTTTTTTGTAGTGGTTTGGCTATTTCTAACGTTACAGCAACCACACGAAATTCTGGTTTTAGTTCAAGTATGATTATTCCTTATGGTGAAGGGAATAAGGTTCTAAAATCGATTATTAAGAAAAATTGGAATATTTTTAAGACTAATTCTGACGTTTTCAATTTACTTGGTGATGGTCCACAGTTTATTTTTAAAACAGGTAGAAACATCAAATATTTCATTGAGCACAATATTTTACAACGGCCTTTGTGCACAACAGGAACAAAAAAATGTGGAGCCTGTAAGTAGTGTGCCTTTATTTTAGACAGTGACTCTGTTTATGTTCAAGGAAGGTCCAGACCTGTTAGGTTACAAAAAGGTAACTGCAACAGCAAAGGTGGAGTGTATTTAGCTATCTGTCAAACCTGTCAACAATTTTATGTTGGTAAGACGGAAAGGGCACTAAAATCTAGAATTTACGAACACCATTATGCCATCTTGAAAGGAAATGATAAAAATGCTTTATTTAAGCACACATTAACATGTCAAGATTTTGTGGATTTCAAGTTTGGTATTTTAGAAGTTGTTCCTAGAAGCCCTAGGGGCAGTTGGTGGGAGTTAAGTATTAAACTCAGAGAAATATTTTGGATTATTATATTGAATGCCACCAATGCCCCAGGTCTTAATGAGTTTCTGTCTCTAGCACCAATATTAAAAAGTAAATCCTTGAAACTATAGAGTCCATATGTTTATATATCATATACATTTTATGAGCATTTTTAAATGCATATTTATATGTTTTTTATGTTATTTTTCATTTCATATTATTTTCTAATTTAAGTAGAGGCGTTGTTGTGAATTAATGTATCAGTTAATGCTCTTAACTATTTAAAGGTGACCTAATTTCCTTTTTACTCAGTTCTGATGATGTCCCTGAGTTTTAGTGGAGGGATGAAAGTGCTTAACTCTGAGTTTCTTTGGATATATTTCTATTAAACTGTTTTTGATTGATTACAGACTGTGTTTGGGGCTTGTTGTGAAGTCTTGGGTCAAGCACTTTTCCATTTTTTCACTGGTTCATTTATTGGTGCTTGTTTCAAACTGTTTTTTGGATTTTTATTGGTTTATTTTCCATTTGGTTCCCGGACTCCATGGCTGACACAGTCTACTGGTCTTTGAATAACGCATTATGTTTTTTTATTCCAGTATGGACAAGACTAGCTCTACTCTGGAAGGTGGGTCACCTTTGACTTTTGATAAAACTCCTGCTATTCTTCGGCCTGACCCTAGCAACCAGGCTCTGGCTGACGTTGATTTAGTCAGGGTTATTGCATTGCTCTCTGAACAAGTATCATAGTTGAACAGTCAAGTGGGTTCACTTCAAAACACTAAAAATCTCGATCGCTCATTGGACACCAGAAGGAAGGACGTACCAGCACCTAGCCTTCCAATTTTTCTTAATAATCGATTTTAGAACCTTATTCCTTTCACCATAAGGGTCAAGCACTTTTCCATTTTTTCACTTGTCTGAAAGACATGCAAATCTATTCATGTTCAGTTAAATCTGCTAATGAAAATGAACACTCTTGTGCAGTTACAACTAGGTAGGATGACCAGTTGCTGCTGCGCTATGGGCAATTAACTGGAGAAGATGCTAGACATGACAGCTACTCAAAGGAAGGTTTATTAGACCATTGGTGCAGTTGGGATCTGGAAGGCATTCCTCCCATTACCAATCCCATTGGTATCAACTCTGTTCCATAACTACTACCAGTCTCTATAAACGGACATGCTCACAACTACTGAGACATGGCTAAACAGGGCCAGTGGCTTCTTGAAAATTTCTACTCTCCCAATACTGTTCCACAAAGATTCTTGACAAGGCTAATCATGTCATCTGAAGCATTTAAAGCAATGAAGGAATTATGTTTTAATAGCACTCCTGTGCCTGAAGACTTGAATACTAAGTTACTGCCAAAGCTAGTTGAAAGCTTTAAGTTGTTGCTGCAACATTTTTTCAGGCTTTTGTCCAAGAAGGTGAATGCATCTCTTCCTCCTGTGAATCTACCATTACTGTGCTGTCAAATCTGGCAAAAACATTACAGTGTAGAATTATATATCTGTCTGTTCAATTCAGATATAAAGATATACACATGCATACTAGTAGATAGGTTGAACAGGATTCTGCCCAGCTTGATATTATTTACCCAGGCAGACTTTGTCAAGGGAAAGGCAAGTTGAGACCACCTATATCCAAGGCCTTCACAATGTTTCTGAGCCTGCAACAGCTATCCTCATTGACTTTAAAAAGGATTTTGATGTAATTTCTTTGAGGTACCTATGGATGACTTTTGATTCTATGAAATTCTTACTAGAGCTTAGTGAATATAGTGTGGTTTCTATGTGCTTGTCTGCCTCCCAGAGTGTTAATTGATTTGAAGTTGTCTGAACACTTTATGTTGTTGTGGATCACAAGGCAGACGAGCCAGTATCCTCTGCTTTGTTTCTCTTCACCACTGAGCTAATCAAGAGAAAACAAGTGATGGTGCATTTCTGAATGTTTATTATTTAGTACAGTCAGATATTCTCTTTTTTGCAGACAATGGTGTCATACTTACCCAGGACTTGATGCTTGATCGCATGAGTATCAGTCCCAATCGAGGGAGTTTACAGCAGTGTTGGGACTCTGAGTAAGGAAACAAGACTGGAATGCAGGAATACCAAAGAAACAAACAAACGTAGGCAGAAAACAATTTAATATATCACAGCAAAGCTTTCGGGTGAAACCCTTCTTCAGTACTAACAATCATTAAAACAAAAGCAGCTTGCTTTAAATAGGAGCAAAAAACAGTCACATGATAGCAGCCAAAATCATATGACCGACAGACACAATATAATATAACATATAACATAATAGGTATACAAAATGCATTTAAAATATTTAAAACAGCTTAACACGCTGAATTTTACTTAAAACAGGCTTTAGGCTAACAGTAGAATTTAATCCAGGTGAAGAATCCGCTGCTAGTCTTAAAATCCATTCATATTCCTTAATATCTAATGTTTTAATGTTTTAGATATTAAGGAATATGAATGGATTTTAAGACTAGCAGCGGATTCTTCACCTGGATTAAATTCTACTGTTAGCCTAAAGCCTGTTTTAAGTAAAATTCAGCGTGTTAAGCTGTTTTAAATATTTTAAATGCATTTTGTATACCTATTATGTTATATGTTATATTATATTGTGTCTGTCGGTCATATGATTTTGGCTGCTATCATGTGACTGTTTTTGCTCCTATTAAAAGCAAGCTGCTTTTGTTTTAATGATTGTTAGTATTGAAGAAGGGTTTCACCCGAAAGCTTTGCTGTGATATATTAAATTGTTATCTGCCTACGTTTGTTTGTTACTCTGAGTAAGGAAACATTATGCTGCTCACAGCAAATGCTACTGTTCATATTCTCCAATCTGAGGTCCCCAGACTACCTTTCAGATAGTGTAAGGCAACCATAAAATACTTGGATATAATAATGCAGACAGACCTTCACAAGATGATCAGTCTCAATTTAACTCTTATACAGTGCAAAGTGTGAGTCTACACTGGTCTAAGCTTGATCTGCCCCTGATGGGTAGAATAGTGCTCATCAAGATGTTTGTCCCACCACTGCAGTTTTATATATTTTAGGAAATCTCAATTCCCCATGCCATGGGTAGCTTAAGAAAAGTTCCAGCACTCTGGATCAGTTTATCTAAGCAAGGAGGAGAAGGAGAGTTAGACTGCTGGTTAGGCATGCAACCACAAGTGAACTGGACCTTGTTATTTCACATGGTGGAAAATATGCACCAACTTTCACCATGATGCAGCTTTTAACCTTTACTTTAGACAGCTCACCTCTGTGGGCTTTTCTCAAAGCTAAGATTCTATGAGATGATGTTCAGAGATGATTGTATGATTTAGGAAGTGGAAATCAATGCATTTAAAAAGACAATATCTTCTCAGCACTTTCACTGCACTCAAGTCTCTGTACCCCATGAGGAACTCTGGAGGGCATCCAAACCATTTTGGGGCTCTTCAAAGTTAAGGGTTAGCATAGATTCACAAGCTATCAGTGCTGCAAATCTAAGAGCATTATATGGTTGGAAGGTGTAGTATCAGACAGTGCATTATGTAGGGTTTTACCCCTTATAATACCCAAGTAACTAGGTGGAGTATAGAAACTAGAGGTTGTGGTCTGAAATTCTATTTCATCTTTAAGTTTGACTCATAAAGGTAATGTTTTAGTCTCAGATCTCATTTGAGACTAGAGAAGTCAGGTAGCATCCAGGTAACATCCAACCTGGGCCTGCTAAGGTCTCCTCAGTACACAAAGTTTTAACAAGTCCATATTCTAGGAACTACAAAGATTTACAGAAAAATGCTCGAAAGGGTGACCACTAGACCTTTTAATAGCTCTGCCGAATCCTTGAAAGTGGTAAGCAGTACTAGCTAGGCAAAGGAAATACAAAGATGGCATAATTTAACAAAGATGGATAATGGTCCCTCAAGTATGGGCTCAGTATAGGGGCCATGCTTCCTCCCTGTGCAGGCTGTAGTGAAGACACAGAAGACCTCAAGAAAGAGCTCTGGGGATGTAAGGGGGATTGTACACTTTAGTAACAGATTTGTGAATCAGCCTATAAGGTTAGAAGGCAAAGGCTTCCTTGCACAGAGGAGGTTTACCTTACATTGATTTATCAGGAGCAGGAATATAGCAGCTCTAGAATTAAAGCCTAGATAGTACAACTGTCAGCAACTCTAAGAGTGGAAAACTCCCAACAGACTGCCTCTTTATAATGCAAAGGTGATTAGTAAGCATCTCAGAATTTTAAGCTGAGATATTTAAAAACATGATGAATTGTGGTGTTTATGATGTTGGACATTAATTCTTGAATGGTAAGTGAAGAAGGTTGCAATTAATACATATTAAGAACGATAGTGGACTTTATGGGTTATGTCTTTTATCACCCCCATGAGACTCATCTCATAACTCACACTCTTATATCATGGCATACCTGCCCTCTTGCAGGACAAGTGCACAGTATCTTATCTCTCACTTAATAACTTATAAATGTTATGCAAAGTACACATAGGTTTTGCACTGTAATAGTTTTTAATAGTTGTTAATAGTAATTAGAGGTTCATAGGTAGTTACTAGGCTGCTGGCCGAACAGTCATTTAAGCCTAGCCAAGCTTATCACAAATTTACTAAAATATTGCTGACATGAAGCAATACCCCAACAAATTTTATGGTTACAGTACAGGTTTGTACTCATCAAATATTCACAGACTGCCCCTGTTCATTAGAGAAATAGGTGCTAAAGCAGGGTTAAATTTGACATTTTCCATCCACTGGTCCACAGCATGTTTGAATATAGTTAGAGATGAGGTTTGCTTCATATGGTTAGGAATACTGCCCCAGAGAAGGGGTAAACTTTGGGACACATACCTGTCACTCCAATATGTCCTGTTTATGTTGCAGGCAGGATTTAGGTCCTTAGAATGGGCATTTTTTATGCTATTTGTTTTGTAACTATGCATCATTGTTGGATCAGAGGATGTTTTGGAGGCTAGAGTGCCAGGGGCAAATTCAGACATCTGTCTACTGGGAATCAGCACATTTTCCTGATTGATAGTTCCCCATCAACCTGTCCTATCTGTGATTTCTGTGCAGATCCTATACCATTTCTTTAATGTGATGCATATCATGTGGAGAAGCATATATGGTCTCCAGGAGCAGCACAAGAAACACCTCTGCTGTGTCAGCCTTTCTGCAATACGGCTTATTGCCCAGAAGTCGTGGTGGCCACTGATTGCACCCATGTTTCCATTAATCCCCAACTGTTCCACATGGTGTCAAGTACATCAACCAGACAGACTTCCATTTTATCAAATGTCATGTGGGGTAGAATGTATATGGTATTATATGCAATGTTTCTGTGCACTACCCAGGCAATGCTCAGGATTTCCAAATCTCACACAAGTGCACCTTCTACTCCCTGCATGTCAGGTGACATTTCACAGTGTCATCTAATTAGCAGATGTACACACTGCAAGCTACACAGACTGAGATATGTGGTTCTCATTGAAGTAGGCAATAGGCCACTTATAATGTTGTCCACTGTTGTATGTTGCAAGTGATGTTGGATATGCCTTGTAACTGCTGACAATGACCCCCCCCCCATCTGAAACCCCTACACCATGACTGAGATGACATACAACCCAATAAATTCACAATCAATGAATGTTGTTGAACATATTTTTGGACTCCAAAAAGCATATTTCTGCTATTTAGATGCATCTGGTGTGCTATGAAGTATGCACCTGAGACTGACAAGTTACATGATATGTTAGCATGGAAACAACTGTAATTTAGAAACATTGCAGTATTGCCTGACAGACCTATTGCAGCAATGGAGGAAAACTCTAGACACAGAATTATTAAGAAAACAGCTGCACTGGCATCCCATGCAAGGCAAAATGGATTACAACAGTGGCAAAGAGGCAGCATTTGCACCACAATTATGGGCCATGACAAGTACAATAAAGAATAACACTAATACACTTATTAACACACCTATGCTATACTTTAATGTCCAGTGTCTAGCCATATTGTTTATCAGGTATGTGAAGGGCAGAGTCATCATCATTTGCACAAGTGAGGTGGGGAACAGTGACAGCTAAAGCAATGCTATCATAGGTACAATGGTCATGGAAGGTTGCTGTAGTTACCATTCTAGCAGGAAGCAGTTTGGGTGGAGTGAAGGATCACATCATCTGGTAATGTGGCAGAGCTGAAATGCTGAGAATTTTTTCCAAGTATACCTTATGGCTGTGCAGTGCCAGAGCCAGATGTGTTACACTTGAGGGATCATGTAGCACTTCAGGAGCATATTGAAGAACCTGATGTACTCCTCCTAAGTGTAAAAGTCCTTATGTTATAATTATACTGCTATCAGGTCCTAGGACCTTCAAAGTAAAGCAGCTTCCTTGACCACAAACTTCTATTTCCTGACTTTTGTGCATTCATCAATGTGCCTCTTGAAAATAACCAAGGTTTCCACATTCCTGATTCCAGATGTTGCAAATGATAGCCATTGCACAATGTTGGGATGGTTTGTGAGAAGAAAAGAATATCTGCCCATGGTTTTGTTTAAAGCCAGTTTATGTAATGGGCCCCTATTCCCATTTTTATGATATTGTGTATCTAACCATCTCGTTCATGAATGATAGATTATTCGAAAGGCCTGAAAGCTAAGCAAAGTTTGTCTCTTAAACACCTATATGTTATATTAAATAAGTTTAATTTCTTCAGTCTGATATAGAATCCAAAGCTTTATAATGTTTATCTTTTTGATGAACCTTCATTGCACACTTTCCAGTAATCCAATGTCTAACAAGATTACTACAAAAAATAAAATTATATTCAATTATTAACCTTATCAATGACTTATGTAATGTAATCCATGTGATTTTATCTCTTGATGTAACTGTACTAATAATTAATCAAACCTTTCTCATTGCCTTTTGTCTAATTTCCATTATGTACTTTAAAGTTGAGTCTTTTACTGATAATAGTATGCAAAACCCATTATATGTTCACCAGTTGATAAATTCTCACTTCTGTATGGAACAATAAAATGGCATTTATTTCAAATGAGGCAATTTTATATTTGGTTTTGTTAAACACCAATTCCTTCCCTTCTAGTCAATTTTTAATTTATTGTAAATAAGTTTTTTAATGATTAGATCTTCAGTATTTTGCATTTTAGCTCCAGTTTTGCTATCACCACCATATTTGCATATCCAGACATCAACAGGCAAAGGAAAAATCAGAGAATACCAAATTAAAAAGTATTGCTCCAATACTGAACCTGGTGGTACCCCTGTTGTAATGTTGTTCCAGGTCAACTCAATTTTTGAATTAAAAATTATTGCTTCTTGGTTGGTAGCCATCTTTCAAGCCATCTTATGGTATAAGGGGCTGACTTTAAGTCTGTCAAACTTATAGAGTATGTCCATGATTCAAAAGCCTTAGACACTACACCACCACACAAGCTATAGCTTAATCCATTTGTTTAGAAATTTTGTTACAGAATCAAGATTGGCATGCCAAAATCAAATACCTATTTACAGACCCATGTTGGATTTTATCAAGATTTGGCCCATATTAGCCACTTGGGTGGGATAGAGGGATAAAGCATTGACTATAGCCCAGCTGACATGGGTTCAATTAGTGACTCAGGCAAATTTGCAGAGCATCAGGGAAGGGATGGACATGTCCACCCAAGGTGAGAAGGCACTTATTGATATGCTCTCTATGTGGAGGTGTGGTCCAAAGAGGGGAGTCACCCTCTGATGTAATGAATGGCAATGGGTGTGGGGGGTGAGAAAGGAAGTGAGTAGGTCATTCAAACCCCCCTCCCCATGGAAGCACAGAAGAGCTGAGCCCCCAGAACATCCACAGGATCTACTAGCACTAGTAAAAACAGAATAATTCCAGGAAGGTTGGAGAGTAGCTAGCAGATCTGGTGTGGACATTGTCTACCAGAGTCCAGGTTGGAAAAGATGAAGTCTGAGGCAACCGGAAAAAAAAAGTTCTGGCCTATATTCATTGCTTCTAGTTCACTTTCCTAAGAGGCAACATTTAAAGCACTTATTGACTATTGAGGTAAAGTTAATGGGAGAAAAGCAAGATATGTTGTATCGCCACCTTTATAAATTGGTATCACAAGAGTCCAATTTTTTGGAATGAGTCTTCTCATCTGTGTTTGATTAAACATTCTTATTAATGGGTGGATTAATTTATCAGTTAGCATAAAAACTAACAGTCTAGAAATGCCATCAGGTCCATGGAACAAGTCTTTTTGACCTTGGTTAAAGAAATGCTCATATTGTTTCCAAAAAGTCATGGACAATCTCCAGGCTCCACTTGTAATGCTGGAGAAGTTAATGAGCCATTTACTTTACTGATGTTTAAGAAATATTTGTTAACATTTCTACCATCTCAAAAAGAGTTTCATTTGGAATGGTCCTAAATTATCAACCTCATTTCTTTTTTGAGAATTGCTATCCTTGTAAAATCTTTTGCTGTTATCAGATGTTAAACTTTTTCCAATTCAAATTTTCTTTTTTATTTGATAGGGTTTTTTTAAATTCCTTGGTAATGCTCTGACCATTTTCTTATATCAAATATTTAATATTGTTTGTGTAAAATATAAATTCCATTGTTTTATTGAGTAACGTTTTCAAATGTTTACCCTTCCAGTGTTTCTTTACAAAACGGTACTTAATTTTAACTTTTGTAAGTCTCATTAAATGCTCCTTGCATGTATTCTTAAAATATTCCCTTTTGTGTAATGTAGTCTGGCAGTTGGCTTACAGGATTAAGGAGCTGTTAATATTACCTGTGGTCCAGTGGTACAAGGTTTGATTCCCTCAACCTCTATTGCATAACTGTGTGATTCTCAGCAAGTCACTTAACCAGAAGCTACTCCCAAGCAGAGTCTGAAAAAGGTCCATGGAGATCAGTGTTCTATACTGGTAAACAAAAGTTTAAGTCAATTGTTTTATCCCAAGGAAATAATGCTAAATCATTAGTCAGTTCTGTTGTATTTAAATTACAGATATTATAAAAATTAATTTCACTAGATTTTGCTTTAACTTTCTCAAGACTGAATTGAATTATTTATGGTCAGAGGTTCAAAGAGGATACATACTTTTCAAATTGCTTTTACTAGATTTTGCTTTAACTTTCTCAAGACTGAAGTGAATTATTTGTGGTCAGTGGTTCAAAGAGGATACATACTTTTCAAATTGCTTTTACTAGATTTTGCTTTAACTTTCTCAAGACTGAAGCAAATTATTTGTGGTCAGAGGTTCAAAGAGGATATATACTTTTCAAATTGCTTTTACTAGATTTTGCTTTAACTTTCTCAAGACTGAAGCAAATTATTTGTGGTCAGAGGTTCAAAGAGGATACATACTTTTCAAATTGCTTTTACTAGATTTTGCTTTAACATTCTCAAGACTGAAGTGAATTATTTGTAGTCAGAGGTTCAAAGAGGATACATACTTTTCAAAGTGCTTATCAAATGTCATTGTTTGCCAATGCAAGATCCAGAAGACTAACACCTCTAATTTGGTAATGGACCCACTGCATAAGATCGTGTAAGGTAACAATATCTAAAAAAATTAGCCTCATGATAGTTCTTAAAATTGCCATTGATCTGATCTATATTAGGGTAGTTAAAGTCCCCTATTACTATAGCTAGTTTGTCGTCCACTGTATTTTCTAGATTTTCAATAAATATGACATGTTCTAAAGTTTTAACATTAGGACTTCTGTTGGCCTCTTATAGGCTATTACAATTCTACTTCACCCCGGGGATGAATGTTACTGATGATCTCTCCATCCACAACCTCTTGTTTCCCATTTTTTGCTCATTATGTTTCATTTGGTTTTATCTGTAAATGAGAGTCTAGTGATTTGTATTATACTATCTCTGCTTTTATTTTACCTTGTGTTACAATAAAGTTTGGAACCTATATATACTATATATGTATATATATATATATATATATATATATATATATATATATATATATATATATATATATATATATACTAGATTATCCATGTCCCAGCTTTTTGTAATAGAAACAATTTTATATCCAATAACTGATAGGAGAAATTCTAATTCCTCTTTTTTTTCCTTTTTGATACTTTGGGAACTGGCATAGAATCATTTTATCTCTGTATTGTGGTCAGATGTACTTACTTTAAATTCCCCTTATCTTTTGATTCTGGGACATGTAAAAAAAAAACCTCAGTATCTTATTTTTAATTTTTTTGGATAAAAGAATCTTACCTTTTCTTCTCCAGTGTAGCCTGTCTGCACAAATCTGATCATCATATACAGTTAGCTCATTCCTTAATGGGATGATAAGGAATCTTTTCAAGTACCCTTGTTTCCTCAGCAAACAGATGGCTATTATCCATGGTCCTGGGTATGGTCAAAATTATGACTTCCACACAGATGACCCTAGTGAAGCTCATAGATTAATAGGTGTATACTAGGCAAATGGCCACTATGACCCTTATAAGTCTAGCTGTGCAACCCAAATGTGACCCATACATTTAATTGATACAGGGTTGATTTGCTGACTGCCTCTGTCCACCAGAAACATAGGCACTAGACTAGGGGTGACTTTCTGATTATCCATCCATCGGTCCAAGTTGTACTTAAATAGGGTTAGGGAGGAACTCTGCTTCAAATGGATAGGGAGCCTGTTCCAAGGAATGGGAATTCTCTGAGAAACATGCCTGTTTATCCAACATTTAATGTTTATGTTGCAACCGAATTTAGTTTTTTTAATCTAGTAGTTCTGATGCTGTTTGTTTTTCAGATGTGCCAAAGGGTCATCAAAACAGGGTCCAGGGATACCTTGTATGGCAGGCAAAAATCACCTCTCGGATGTCTGTATGATACCAAGGAAAGAGGCAGTGCTTTGAGGCAATCACTGTAGGACAGTGTGTTTACTCCTTGTATTCTTTTTGTAAGGAATCTTTGTGGATGTTCCAGTTGCTGCATGTGTCTGGTCAGGTACATATCAACAGGGGCATTATTTTTATAATGGGTCTGATGAGGGCCAAGTACTGGGGTATAATGACCTCTCTGGACCTAGATGCCATGCCCTTGCTTATAAGTTTAGCAACATACAAGAATTTTCTTGGTAAAAGACTAAGTTACTATCTACATGAGCTCCAAGATCCCTGAATGAATCAATGTTTAGGGGTGTTTTATTGATGACATAGTTACAAAGGATGGCCAACTTCTCAAAATGTACTATAATGTATTTCTTGGTATTGAGTTTTAAGCCATGACTTTAGCACCAAGTGTTCGTCTGTGTTAGACTTTCCTGAAGAGTGTTCTCGTCTTGAGGGGATTCAATGACTGCTCTCTGGTTGCAGTCATCTGCAAATTTGGTTAGCCAGAGGCTTTTGATGTTGGCTTTAACATCTGAGAAATATATGCCAAAGAGTAGTGGGCCTAGCACAGAGCCCTGCCTTGATAAGGCTCTTCAAAAGTCATCCTGGGATGTTATCTGGACCCATCAAGCCTATATTCTTGGCTTTAATGAGTACAGCCAGTGTATACTCCTTAATTATAGTTGGAGGGGTTACATTTGTGGGTATTTTTGGGGTATGGTTGTGGGTGAGAGGGGGTAAAGTTGGAATTTAATTTATCTGCTAACAGGTTCACTATATTGTCAGGTTCAGTGAAAGTGGCACCATTAAATTTCACCTGGGAGGATATCTTAATCTCAAAATTGTCTTTGCTTGATCTAATTAGCCCTCTTAGTTGTCCATTTAGTTTGATGACAGATTTTTTTTTATCTTTATGGTAATTACCCTTCCTGATTTTTGTTATATATATATATATATATATATATATATATATATATATATATATATATTTTTTTTTTTTGTATATTCTATTTCATTTGGGATGCCACCAGGGTGGGGCTAGTCCAAGGCTTACTTTTGGTAGGTACAACAACCTAGACATAGACATTTACGTGATTGTACAGAGTTTCTGAGAGCAATTCAGAACAGGCTGCCATGTTCTTGGGATTTGGAGGGCACTGAATTTTGACAAACCATCACTTAATAAAAAGTAATTTGCCTTGGAATAGTTCATAACTCTTACTGCTTCTAATGGGATTATGGAGTTGATTTTGATTTTGAAGGAGACAGCTTTATTGTCGGCCCATATCAGGGAGGATGAGACCTTTGGTGGGTGGTGTGGGGTGCTGTCTTCTTCCATATTTGTGAGCATGAGGTCCAGTATGTTGGAGCATCTAGTAGGTGTATTCACTATTTGTCAAGAGTGCTTATATTTAGAAAAGTTCAACAATATCTGTAACTGTAGATCTGAGGCCATGTAGGATTCCCAGTCTAAAGACTGATGATTAAAGCCTCCCATGACTAGGGTGTTATAATAGATGGTAAGTGTCTCCAATGGGTCCAAGTATGCATTGTAAGCTTCTTTGGACATGGAGGGTAACCTATAGCTGGCTAGGATATAGTACAAGATTTTATATGTGGTGATCTTCATGTGGATAAATTCCAATGTGCCGTCTTGTTTGACCAGCCTACAGTTTTGCTTGCTACTGATGTAATATTGAGGCACCTCCTCCTTTAACTCTTGTCCTTGCAGCTACTTGTATAAAAGTATGTAAGGCACTGAAACCTTGCACCAACAGATGCCATGTTGATGCTAATGATCACAGCAAGCATGTGTTCTCCAGATTCCTACATGGCATATTATTTTGCATGCACTGCAGCTTAGGCTAGGCAGCTTGATCGCCGTCTTCACCATAGTGTGTATAACAGCTGTGTCTGCCTGAATCAGTAACCTACACATCCAGTAATGGATGGCAAGTGTATCATCCAGGTCAGATGAACACCAGCAGTCATGGTGGCAACAACCACTGATACACCTCACCCCGATGATGGGTGCTCAACCATCAGAGGCAGTGCAGCTGATGGATGCCATCCATTGTGGTGATGCATTTGTAGTCTGGGTGTGATTCCAGAGATTCTGTCAGCCTCTCCACTGTCATCTAATGTATGGGTAATGTGTGCATGTCCTCCAATGTTAGCATTGCTGACATTGCCTTTGTGTTATTTAACTGTGCCATGTATCCACTGCCATCACTGTTAGCCACAGATGACCTGTTGTCCTTAGGCATGTAGCATCTCATTGCACTAGATCCCCCATTAGAGCGTCCTGTGTAATCATAAAGATGAATACCTGCGGCAGTGCTGAAACATATAGCTTACTCAGCTCATGTCATACAGAGTAGTGCATGCTGCTTATGTGAATAACACATGTATTATGCTTACCTTTTGATGCAGATTGTAAAAGCTATATGGAGAATAAATATGCATAAGGGATCTGCTGAATGACCCCTTCTTATTTGTGGGTCAGTGTATCACTTGTAAAATCCCTGCTTGTATTTAACTGAAGCATCCTCTACAAACCCTTCAGCAGTCATCACTAGCCCAGGTTCCACATGAAAGCCACCACTAAATATGACAGTTTGCTACCAGACCAAGGAAAGGTAATGAGGAACATTTCCACCTCTGTGAGCTGATTCTGTTTTGATAGACTACCCTCTGTGTTGGACCTGGCCCTTCAATGACTTGTGCCTTGGTCTTGGTATGTAATATCACAATGATGACCCTCAGATGCACCCGTACTACTATCCTATAATAAAAAACTCATATCAGTTTCCTGAACCACTCCCTACTAGACCTTGTTCCAGAAAGACCTCTCAGTTTTATCTCTTTCAGGACACAAATTGTGTTGATATATAAAGCCTGCAGTAACACTTCTGTCTTCTGGGTGGTGATCTTTTCCAGCTGTTGAATGTACACTTGTAGCTTAAACATGTGGGTCAGCTCGCACATGTGTGTGTGTGTGTGTGTGTGTGTGTGTGTGTGTGTGTGTGTGTGTGTGTGTGTGCGTGCGTGCGTGTGTGTGTGTGTGTGTGTGTGTGTGTGTGTGTGTGTGTGTGTGTGTGTGTACGCGTGTGTGTGCGTGCAAATGACTGTCCTTGGCTGACCTCTATGTTTCAGCATTGCCCCATTCCTCCATTTGGTGGCCACATACTAATTGCATCCTTCCCATAATGACAGCAGCAATAGGAATGCTACCATTGCCCCCCTTCTTGCATCACTGTGCTGATGGTCAGTAGTTGTTTGCACATCCTTTGTCACTCACATCCCTCTCTGCAAATGACTATGCCTTGACCTATGGGCATGGGTTGTTGTTTCCTCTAGAACAATTGTTGTAGTCTGTATGCAGAGGACTCAGTGTGGTCCCCCACATGACATTCATCTATCATACCTTTGTGCTATGTTCCTTGTCATGGTGACCCTCCCCCCAAGCTGGCATTCACCTGTCATGTCTTTGTGCTATGTTCTCTACCCCTGTAACCTTCCCAGTTCTACATTAATCTGTTCTGCTCTTGTGTACTTTATCTATCTGGCATTTTCTATCTGTCTTTGTTGCTGTCATTCACTATAGATGCTCAGTATAGTACAGAGATACATTACCAGATGTCTTATCTTTTTTCAGTATCCTGTTTCACAGTGCAAAGTCTCAAAGAATTCCTATTCCTGACTTGCTCATTTTAATGTGATCTGCTGTAACATGGTGACTGTATTTTTTATTATACTACAAAATGCCGCACAGCATCACTGTTATGTTGATGAGGTATAACTCTCCCATTACTGCCATAATGCATTGCACTATCACACCCAAATAGCACTATCATGCTTCCCTCTGCCTGTCTCCATGTTAATTGGGTATGTATCTGTTAAGGTCTTGGACATAGACTATGACATCTGTAGCACCACCACTTTTAATGAGTCTTACCTTCACCAGTGCATTGTTGCTAATTGAAGATGCTTGTCACATGATGTCCATAATATGCGGTTGTGTTCATGGGCAGATTGATAGCTAGAGTGGGGCAAAGTGGGCAACTGCCTGGGACACAAGTTGTTTAGGGGCATGATCAACAGATGCTAATAGTATGAGAGTATAGAGCCAGAATTAAATTCTGAAGCTAACAGAACATCAAGGATTCCAAAATGAATGCCAGCGCTGCATTTGTGATACTTATGAAGCACTGAGAGCTCTATGTGTGGTACGTTAACTGTAACAGGCTGTTTGTTACATTTGTAGAAAGCAGATATCTACAGTTTCAGAGTTCGGGAGTTTTTTTTTTTTTTTAGCTTTAGCTCAAAGTTCAAGAGTGATCCAGGTGGGGGAACTACATAGGGAACCAGGTGAGATAGTTATAGTTCTGCTCACAGTCTATCATTTTGCTCCTCATGAAGACTTAGAAAGTGGACATGACCTCTTTAGGCAATGAGTTCAGCAGGGATCATACGTGATGTAGCCACAAAAGTAACAACTTTTTGTATTTGATACACAAGGACTATATCAGGAGAACCTGCAGAGCAATTATGATGGCCTATTATATAAGGCTGATGATGCCTATTACTAGCTTGCCAGGGTAGTGAGCAGTGCCACTGACATCATCCACTCTGACCAGCAGTGTAGGCATCACTGTAGTGACCAGTGGAGGCAGCATCCTGACCTGCTGCATCAGCAAGAGGTTGAGAGTATGCAGAATGTGCAAGGATTCTACAGTAAGAACTGGATAAAGAACTTTCTGCAATTCTGATTGTATTATACTAACTTACCTTTAATTTCTCCGTAAACTGGCAAAAATTTCTCTAACTATGAAACCATTGTCATAGAATTTGTATATATTCTTAACCAATATTTTCATATTATGTCTAACTTTGTATAATGATTTAAACTGTAGTTGTTTTGTATTATTTTTAAAGACTGTAAAAGTATTGTTCTTAAACTGTTTTGTGATACTTTGGAGCTTTTCTCTCCTGGCCTTCACTGAAAATGGGATCCTACACAGTCAGACCTTCTCAGTAATCAAATGTCAATAACTAACTAAATAAATAAAAAAAATGCAAAAGCTTGCCATTTTAGTCTCTTTGCCTTCTACAGACATGTTCTCATTGTATTGAATTGTCTCTAAAATACTTAACTGAGAAGCCTGTTAAAACAGTTCAGAAAGAATGTCCAGGTGATGGGGTATGTCTACCTTGTCCATGTCTGTAGTATGCAGTTATAATTCTATTTGTCATAGACATGTGCTGTAATATGCTGTATTTACCCACTTTCTGTTTTGTCTCCTGTTTCAACTGCCTCAAATGTGGTGCAGTATGGGTAGTGGTGGCAGCCTTCTGAGTCTGTTTCAGCTAATGCTACTTATGTTGGATCAGCAGAGGTTACCTGTTCTACCTGTCTGCATGAGAAGAAAAGTCACATTCTTGAATGTGACCAAGAGGACTCGCTGGCAGCTTCTGTAGCTGGATGTTTGGGGGAGTGAAGAATCCTCTTCTGAGAGTGGTCTGTAGGGGTTCTCCTTGGAACCTAGCACTAGGTGGTGTTGTTGTTGGTTGTGCCTGTGTCTAAGGTGCAATGGCAGCAGAACTCCCACATTGGGACATGAAATGCAACATAGTGTGGCTAGTGAAGTTACACAACTGGCTGACCTCAACCATTGGGTGACCAAAGAATAAGCCTGTCTACAATGTCTGGCATGGAGTTGATTGACATCTGGATGGACTGTCCTGTTGTGCTATTAGGCAAGCTCCCTGCACTCCACTCTATCCTTCATCATAGTGTTCCTTTTCTTTATGTGCCAATGCAAATACCCTGCTTTTGTCTGAACCCCATCACCACCGATCATCTCATTGCTCGTCTGCATCCTTCCACTGTTGCCCAACCTTTTGTGTCCATACCATCTCTGCATTTAATATTTTAATTTGTCTGTCCCATTACCTTCTCCATCTACTGTCCTCCCTAAGAATGTGTTCTTCCCACCTGTCTTTACTGAAGGTTACACTTTTGTGTAATCTTATTCCTCCTCCCCTTTTTCTATGTTTCCTACCTGTCTCCTTCCTCCGCCTTTGTATGGAGATGGCACATTGCTGTGCTGGTGCTCTCTGAATTGCTAACAGTAACTGTGCTCCAGCTATGAGGTACTTCATTAAGCATGAAGACACCCTTAGCTTTGGGCATGCCACTTCACTGTGCTCGACACATTGGTCATGCAACCACCTATCACTGACGTTTGCTACAGTTCAGTAGTATGACTACTGTCCTTAAAGCTACAACTGTAATTTACTGTACAACTCTCCTCTGGGATTTACAGTGCTATGCTAGTCATGGACACATACTTAGGCAGCATAGATCCTCTTCATGCTGTAGCATTTATGAATATTTAGCAATGTACCGTGACATTCTAAATGTTTCTGAATACCCCCAGGGTTATTTTCTGTGGGTCTATATTAGAACACTGAAGTTTCAAAACTTTGAGTATTCTAATATTGACCCATTTTTAGTGAACGCTGAAAATATTGAAGAAACAGAAAACCAAATTTTTTCCCAGGGAAAGAATTCGGTTGTCCGTTTCTGTTGCTTTGGTATTTTCAGTGCTGTGGTGGAAAGTTACAGGTCGGGTTCAGGTAAGTGTGCAATTGTGTGGATGTGAGAGTTAGGGCAGGTTAGGTGAGTTAGGGTTAGGGTGTGGGTCAGGTAAGTGTGCGATTGTGTGGATGTGAGGGTTAGGGCAGGGTAGGTGAGTTAGGGTTAGGGCGCGGGTGAGGTGACTGTGCGATAGTGACGGACCTTAGGGTTAGGGTTTGGGTTAAGGTAAGTGGATAGTTAGTGGTGTATGTATAGTTTAGTGTAGGGTTAGGTGTAAGAGTTTAGGTGTATGTGTGTGGATTGCTGTTTGTTTGGTGTGCTTGTGTTGTGTGTATGTGTTTTGGAACAGTGAATTTTTTCCCTAGGAAAAAATTCACTGTTCTGCATGTTCGATGTTTTAAATATTCGATGACTAGGGTTTGATATTAGAACACTCGAAGTTTTGAAACTTCTGCGTTCTAATATAGACCCATTTTCTGTACAATCTTTTGATAACAAATGAGAAAGAATAGCTACTGTGGAAATTACAGCAG
Source organism: Protopterus annectens (assembly GCF_019279795.1). Taxonomy (NCBI): domain Eukaryota; kingdom Metazoa; phylum Chordata; order Ceratodontiformes; family Protopteridae; genus Protopterus; species Protopterus annectens. The sequence goes on from NC_056735.1 coordinate 1,074,890,458, forward strand.
CCAGGGACAACATTTTCTGTAGTAGACTGAATATTGCACATGGATCATAATTACTCATATACAATGTTCAGCAGAAACTGCAGTTTACAGATGGCATAATGGAATGTAAGAGATGTGAACTAAAGTTAGGTTTAGCTTCTGTGTAGTGTTGAAGTTGTTTTCAACAGGTAATATGTTCAGCTGTGCAGGTTCAGTGGCAGCAGAAGAGGAATGCACGGAGTTTGATAAGTTTGTCATAAGAAAAAGGATAGTGTTTCTGTGTCATGCTACTTGAGATAGATGGTACAAGAGATTTCCACATAGCTCTTTGACTATGAGGACCAACCACCATGGTGAATTGATCATATATATTTCAATCCATTTATCTTTTTTTTTTATTTTGTTATTAAACTACATCTTACTGACCATGCTGATTCTATGGCAGAACTGTTTAAATATTTACCCATGGAAATGATAATTCAGGCTCTCCATTACATTTACTGATACTGAAGTATATCGTAATTGTGGTGGCATTCATTCAGTTTCTCTGTATCTTTAATTACTTCACTAATAGAGTTACATACTTTGGAATTTTAACAGTTATAGTGGTAGTTCATCTACTCTGAGATGATATGTTAAATTGGTGTGAACACAGTAAATGAGTTGTAGAAGAAAGCAATTTTATTTAAATAAGAACTATGAAGGAAGCATGAAGACTTAGGGTATAAACAGATCTTTATATATTATATGTCATTTGTTTTCTCAGAAATAATGCAGTCCTGAATTATGGAAGAGTTAAATTTGCTCACCATACCTTAGTAACTTCAGAAAGTTTTTTACACCAATCTGTTTGGTATTACAGACTTTAATTCTATTAACCAGTTACTTACGGTCATTCATCTGGAAATGGTCATAACTTAAAACTGATAGATTCAGTGTCAGAGCTGAAATTGTATTGTACTATTTGTGGTACATTCTTTGCATAAGTAATACTGAAGAATGAGCAGTGAATGCATGTATGTTAAAGTGGGAGAAAGTGGAAAATCGCTCATTCTAATTATAATGATTAGTATGGATGAGCATATTATTGGTCTGGAAATACATGTACTTTATGGAACCATTATTATACAATGGGGAAGTAAAGAATTTTGGAACTAATTCATTAAATTAATATATTCTGAGATAGTTAAAAAAACATTACTGAAATACTAGATAGAAGGACAAAATGGGTGAAATGTTGGCCATCAATATGCAACAGGAAACCTATTGCCTGAGTCAGGATGGTAGAAGAAATGCTGAGTTTATTTTTATTTATTATTTATTTGCAGTTTGTTTGCCAGGATAGTCCATTGGGCCACAAGGAGCCCATTTTCAATGGAGTCCTGGGGAGAAAAACTTCAGGAAAATACAGATACATAGTACACATTGCACATATACATTACAGATTATCTCACAGGAATACAAAATAAATATGATAAGAAAAGGTTAACAATGATAGAATCCATACCTAAGTCTCCATAGACAAGGTATTTTACCATGTACTGACCAGCTACAGGTCTTATGACACAAGCAGCTCACAACTTTTATCTAGACCTACTACAGGTCTGACAAAGTATCCTATCCATGAGAGACTTTGGCCACTCCTCTATAGTCTGGGAAATATACACTGCCTCTAACTCACAGGCATAATGTTTCCTGGATTTTATCACAAGCACCCTAGCTCAAAGAGTGTGTACTCCAACAACAGGATCAAACATATTGGACCTAGTACTCACCAACATGGAAGAGTGTTGCACACACCCCTACACCCTCATGTGACGTCCTCATTGGTTGGACCAAAGCTGTCTCCTTCAAAATAAAAATCAAACTGGAAAACCCAACAAAACCCATAACAGCTAGCAACTATTCTAAAGCAAACTACATCCTATTAAGTGTCAGTTTTTCAAAATTCATGGCTTGAGAACACAGCTAGCTATGCAGAATTATTTACAGAAAATCAGTACAAATGTGCAAATGGCTGCACTGAGGCTGGCTTTCCTACCAGAAGTAAGCCCAGCTCTAACACTAAAAACAAACCACAGTAGTGGAATCCTTACCTTAACATGGTATATAAAAAAAAAGAAAAAAGTCATTGCCAAAATCAAAAACAACAGCTCTCGCAGAGATAAGAGCTCTCTGATTCAATTACTATGAGGTAAGGATAGCCCCCACCACAGGCCAAAGAAAATCACTAGGCCTACTTCAGCTATGTCAGGAACCTTAAAGGTAACACTCAGCGGTATGCAAAACTGATGGTAAGTGGCACGACCTTCACTGACCAGGGTGACATAGCGAACCACCAAGTCTATGGAAGAGGAGAAAAGGGAGCATACTGCCTACCTTGACTTGGCCAATGCATTTGATACCATTCCCCACTCAGGTGTTGTTGACAACCTTTCAAAACTAGGCACACATCCCTACATAACTCATTGCATTGCTGGCTGGCTCAAAGATAGGGCCCAAGAAGTCAGGGTCAGTAAGACCACCTCCACCAGGACAGCAGTCACCAGAGGAGTATTCTAGGGCTCCATGTTGGGCCCATTCCTGTGTGGCATCAACTTTTCAGAAGTCAAGGCCAATGTCAATAGTCATCAAGTTTACAAATGAGTGTAAATTGGTAGCTATCATAGATTCTTCCCATAACACCAACATCCTACAAGAGGGTCTAACATAAACAGCTGACAGATTAAAACTCAACATGAAGAAACGTAATAGTGCAGTTTAAGAAATTGTCTACCCAAGCTAATTACTCTATCAATAAAACACCCATAAGAGCTGACCTGGCAGTTAGGGATCTGGGAATATATGTAGACAGTAATCTGGCCTTTGACCAACAAGTAGCCAAGACAGTAAGAAAATCATTATCTGCTGTACATCATGAGCAAGGGTATGGCATCCAGGTCTAAAGAAGGTATAGCTCTTCTCTACCCACTTGTTATCAGACCCATCACTCAGTACAATGACGGGTCTGATAAGGGCTGACCCATCAGTGAGTACAATGGCATACACCTAAACAGGCACTTGCAACAGCTGGAACGCCTTCAAAGGTTCTTCTCCAGTAGAATTAAGGGCATGTATACCACGCCCTACACAGATTGCCTTAAGACCCTGTTTCTGTACTCAGTCTTCTAAAGGTTACTGAGAAGCGATCTATGCCTAGGATGTAAGGCATTCTCAGATCCAGCTCTGATGGAGATCTTACTCATCTGCAAAAGAAACATTTTATATTGTCCTGATAATGGTTTCTCTTTACTGACTCACTTTCTGCCTTATAGCAATATCTCTTTAATCTGCAGTCTTTCTCAGCCCAGTTGCACCATCCCCCATCTTCTCTAATGTCCCTGCCAGACAGCTCCCTCAATGTGGTGCAGCTGATCCATTTACCATATTTCTTGCACTATTACTGCAAGCCCTCACTACTGACATCCTGGTTCTTTCTCCTCTTATTTACCTCATATCCCACTTCTCTTGCTGCTTTTCATATACTCTTTCCCTTTTAATTTGCTCCTTTTATCTGTCATCTGTTTACCTCCATAGTAAGTGACATTGTCCAAGACCTATCTTCCTCTATCATCCTCTGTTTTGATTCCTGCCTGTCATTTTCCATATGACCTGCCTGTTATCTCCTGGCATGATACCTTCCACTCTTTCTCAAACTGCCCAGTGCCCACACACTCTTCACTACTGTATGCTAAAGTTTCTGCCTCATCTCATTTCCACATTCAGATCTGAATTCCCATTCAGTCATTCTAAGGTCACTCATCTCCCACTCCAGTTTCATTATTCTGCTTTGTGCACCACATGCCTGTCTCTCCACATGAACCACTGGTGTTTCCGCATGCACATCAAATTTCCCACCTCCCCACTTTCATTACAGACCTATCTTCTTATATTCACCAGTGGTTTGTCTTCCCATGTGCAAAACACAATTGTCTCCTTATATTCACCACTGTTTTATCTGCTGGCATTCATCACACACCTGTCTCTGCATGTGCTCCACTGGCCTGTCAGTTCATTGAACCATTGTCCTGTCTCCCCACATGTACCATTGGCCTCTTTCCCCACATGCACTACTGATATGTCTCCCTACATGCACTAATTACCTATTTCCCCTAAAGTACCACAGGCCTGTCACCTCACAAGCACCACTGGCCTGTCTCCACACAGTCATGAAAGACTTATCTCCTCACTGATATCCTTAGCATGTCTCCCAATGTGCACCACAGGCCTGGCTCCCCACAAAATCCATGACTACACTGTTAGCACCTAGTGTAGTGCACCACCATCTCTTCCTCTCCTCTCAGTTATCTCCTAATGCTCTGTGATTACCTTTCTGCCAAACTTAAAGTCAATTGGTATAACACAGTTGTACTATAAATTATTATATCTTCACAGACAAATGCTGCAACTGACAGTGGCAAATGTATTGCAACTTTAGAGACCTTTATGCATCTTCTGAAGCAAAAAAAAAAAAAAAAGAAAGTGCCTGACAAAAATGTATAATGTTGTTTTAGCACTAAAACTAAAACTGTATCTCTGAATAACAGCTAATTGTATTTATTTATTTTAACCCAGCCACTGGGGATGCACAAGCCAGTGCATTTCTTTGTGCTGGTCCCAATCCCGGATAAATGGTGAGGGTTGCATCAGGAAGGGCATCCAGCGTAAAACTTAGCCAAAACATTTCATGCAGTCACCAAGAAAATTTTTTTATACCAGATCGGTCGAGGCCTGGGTTAACAACGACTGCCACCAGTACTGTTAGCCTACAGGGTGCTGGCGGAAATTGGGCTACTGTTGGCCGAAGGAGGAGAAGAGGCGGAAGACATGGCCGAAGGCAGGAGGAGAGGAGAAAAGCTAGGACTGTGGTAGAGAGTGCCAGAACTTTGAATGTTGGCAGTATGACTGGTATAGGGAGAGAGCTAGCTGATATGATAGGCAGAAGGAAGGTTGGTATATTGTGTGTGCAAGAGACCAGATGGAAGGGGAGTAAGGCTAGGTGTATCGGAGGTGGGTTCAAATTGTTTTATCATGGTGTGGATGGGAGGAGAAATGGTGTAGGAGTTATTCTGAAGGAACAGTATGCTAAGAGTGTTTTGTAGGTAAAAAGAGTGTCGGATAGAGTGATGTTTATGAAGCTGGAAATTAATGGTGTAATGATGAATGTTGTTAGTGTGTATGCTCCACAAGTTGGATGTGCAATGGCTGAGAAAGAAAAATTTTGGAGTGAATTGGATGAAGTGGTGGTGACTGTACCCAAGGGTGAGAGAGTGGTGATTGGAGCAGATTTCAATGGGCATGTTGGTGAAGGGAACAGAGGGGATGAGGAAGTGATGGGTAGGTATGGTGTTAAAGGAATGCAGAAGGTTAGATGGTAGTTTGCCCTAAGGGCTCACTCCGCTCCCCTACCCTACCCCCAATTCCCACCCACCCCCAGTGCTGTTACATTTATACTTAACAAACCACGCCTACTATACTTCCTATCACAACACCACAACTACATAGTTATAAACTCCTCCCCTTATCTCTATACCTTATCAGCACTAACCTACCCTACTCTTCTATAGCTTCTCCTTCTTACTCCTCTGCTTAGCACACTCCCTCATCTCCTCTATTCATTCTCCGCAGCTATAGCCATTACTCTTACATCTATCACTATATTCTTCCTACCCCTCTACCTACTCTAACTATCCTTCTATACCATATCAATTAACCTATCCTACACTTCAACTATATTCTAAACCACCTTTGACTTTACATTAACCTTACTCTGCCATTCCAAATGGCCTACTCACATAAACCTTTGCTTACATACTTTTTTCTGTCTTGTTTATTATTTATATTTCTAACCTCAACCTATACCCTCACTGCCTATGAGCATTATGTGCTGGCCCATAAAGTGTCCCATCTACAAACTCTCCCAACCTTACTTCCCAACTGCCTCTCTCATTGTAACATTACCTCTACCTCAGCTTATCTGCATCCCAAGTTCCATAGATGTACTCATGTTACTTACCTCCTCAATAGGTTAAGCTCACCCAAACTTAATAAAATCTTAAAAACTTCTTTGATACTATCCAAAAACATTCTAACAGGTGGTGACATTCATCCTAATCCTGGCCCAACACCACTAACAGGTGGAGACATTCATCCTAATCCTGGCCCATCCCCACTAAATGTCAATCTACAAAAACAATTGGATAACAATGCTTCCTCCTCTTCTAGATTAGATAACTCCCTCAGAATAGCACATCTTAATATTCGTAGTATCAACAACAAAATAGCCAACTGCTTGCTCTCCTTCAAGCCCATGCATTCGACATTCTTTGTCTAACAGAAACTTGGCTAAAACCTATTACTCATGACCAAGAAATAATCCCACCTGGATACAATATCCTTAGATGTGACCGCACTTCAAAAAAGGACGGCGGCATAGCAATCTTGTTCAAATCTGAACTCCTTGTTTCTCCCTGTGATGTAGCACTACCCTCAAATACCAATGCTGAGACCCTTACTGTTCAACTCCAAATAAATAGCTCTATATCAATCTATATAATCTGTTCATATACCCCTCCAGGAAATAATATTACCACCCTAGAAAACATACTTAGTAGCCTATCCACCCACCTTCCTCAAGAAACAATAGTACTAGGAGATTTTAATATAGACTGGACCTTATGCAATTCTTCCAACCCTAAGACCCATATAAATCTATTTGGTTTCACTCAAACAATAAATACCCCCACTAGAATCCATAAGCCTAGTACTAAAGAAACTACTCTTGACTGGATACTAATTAATAGTCACCCTGAAACTTACTTGACAGGATCTCTCCCAGATGACATTAGTGACCATATTCTAACCTACATAGTTAAGCAAAAGAAATATACCCCCAAAGACAACAATTTTATCACGTATCGATCTAAAAAACACTTCCAATCTGAGAACTTTATCAATGAACTAAAAGCCTGCAATTGGTCATTACTAAAACTACTCAATCTGGATGAAGCTATCTCCTTCTTTAATTCTACATTCCTTCAAGTTCTAAATAGCCATGCTCCCATTCACTCCTCCAGAGTCAGGACCAAAACAGCTCCTTGGCTTGCAAAACAAACCAAAGAAAAAATGTTCCTACGGAACAAAATTTAGGCAAAATGGAGAACCTCCAAATGCCCAGCAGATCACCTCTACTTTAAACAGTTAAGAAATGCCGTCAAAAAAGATATAATCTTAGATAAAAAGAACTATTATTCCCATCTTCAACATTCAAACTCTAAAAATCCTCAAAAGTTTTGGTCTGGCATTAATAAACTTCTCAAACCAGGCCAGGCTAGAGCTCCTTCTCCCAGCTCTACCCCCCATAACAACCCTCTGTAAATAGAAAATGCTTTTAACAACTACTTCATCGAAGCCATTCAAACCCTTACTAAAACACTATCACCCCCTACCCCCACTCCTACACAACATATCAACGATTATCTACCCCCCATTCATTTACAACCAGTACCAACTACCTTTATCTGCAAACTCCTTCAAAAACTTAAACCCTGCACCCCTTCTGCTGACTGTCTCCCAGCAGAATACCTTCAAATTGCTGCTAAAGCCATCGCATACCCTGTTTCTATCCTTTTAAACACAACAATCTCAGAAGGTTACATCCCTTCCTTATGGAAAATCTCCCATATAATCCCCTTACACAAAGGAGGTAAATCCACTGATATCTCCAACTACTGTCCAATTGCTTTACTCTCCCCTTTAGCTAAAATCATGGAAAAATGTATCCACCATCAACTACTTCAGCACCTTCTCCACAATAACTTGCTTGCTAATTGCCAACACGGTTTTAGGCCCTTTCATAGCACTACATCTGCCCTGCTAACTTTTACTGACTGTATTAACAAGAATCGAAACAGCAACTCTCTCTCATCTGCTCTATTTATCGATCTATCAAAAGCCTTCAACATGGTTAATCATAACCTACTTATCAATGCACTAAAAGCCCAATATCTTGACCAACAAGCAATCCTTTGGTTTAAATCCTATCTTGAAAACAGAAAACAAGCAGTACTCTGGGACAATAAACTATCCCCACCCCTCCCAGTGGACACTGGAGTACCCCAAGGCTCTATCCTAGGACCTCTTCTTTTTTCCATTTTCATTAATGATCTCCATACTGCTTTTCCTCAAACCTCCTGTATACAATATGCTGATGACTCTACGCTTATCTGTACTGCCAAGTCTTCCTCCTCCCTCCAGACCCTTACCCAAACTGTATTTAAAAAAGTAGAAAAATGGTTTACCCAATGCTGCCACCTCCTTAACCCCCAAAAAACAAAACTTTTACTTTTTACTCCCACCCAAAAATCCCCACATATCCACTTTACCATTACCTCTGACAATGGTACTTGTATTTCCCCTGACTCTACTGCTCATCTCCTCGGCATAACTATTGACCATAACCTCAGCTTCGATGTCCATGTTAACAATACTATAAAAACCATCAATAAAAAACTAGGCTCCCTGTATAGAATAAAACCCTTCCTTACCCCACTAGCTAGGAAATCTATTGCCCAGACTCAGCTTACTTCTACCCTGTTCTATGCATCTGCCATTTATACCAATCTATCTAAGCTTAACCTTTCCAAACTGGAAACTAGCTACAATAATATTACTAGATTTGCCACTGGCTCCCCTTATAGAACCCACCACTGTCTCAACCTTCAACAACTCAGTTGGTTAGAACTACAAAACCAACTACAATACAATCAACTGCTGATTGCACAAAAAATTCTGCACCACCCCACCAACACCCCTATCCTATCTAATCTGATCTCCCCATACAAAAATCTTACAACACTACGCTCAGCTAATAAGTTACAGATTGCCAACAATATATCTAATAACAAAGCAGGAGATTCACTCTTTTCCAATGTTGTTGGTAGAATCTGGAATAAGCTTCCAAATACACTCACTTCTCTCTCATCTACACAACTCTTTAAGAAACACCTCAAACATTACCTAACTAGACAATGGCTTTGTCCCTGCTCAAAGCCTGATTGAAAAATACTCTTCACTCCCCCCCCCCATCTCATGCTTTATAACAAATACCCCACCTTGAAAGTCATTGACTATCAACTACTAACCCCTTCTTACCTGCATTTTGTCCTTCCTAGTCTCTATTTTTCTTTTTCTTACTTATTGGTTTTTATTTTTTCTCTCAAATGAATGTTGATGCTTAATTACTATGTTTATCTGTTGCCTGATTGTATTTGTAACCCCTCTATTGAATTAAGACATGTTTATCTCCAAAATCTACTCTAATGTCTCTGTACAGTATTCACAAAATTTACTTTCTTTACATATTATGCTGTATAATTTAAGCTAGTCATTTTTTCTAAGTTTTTAATGCCTTAATGTATTTGTGCATGGAGCTTTTCTCCCCGGGCCTCTGCTGAAAATGGATATGTATCCAGCTAGACTAGCCCGGTCAACAAATATAAAATAAAAAAAATAAATAAAAAAAATAAATAGTGGATTTTGCGAAAAGGATGGACATGGCTGTGGTGAATTGTATTTTAACAAGAGGGAGGAGCATAGGGTGACATACAAGAGTGGAGGAAGATGCACACAGGTGGATTATATCTTATGTAGGAGGGCCAGTTTGAAGGAGATTGGAGACTGTAAAGTGGTGACCAGAGAAAGTGTCGTTAGGCAGCATAGGATAGTGGTTTGTAGGATGACGTTGGTTATCAAGAAGAGGAGGAGGAGTGTGAGGGCCAAGGATCAAGTGGTAGAAATTGAAAAAGGGTAATTGTGAGATGGAGTTCAGGGATGAGTTAAGGCAGGCACTGGGTGGCAGTGAAGAGTTACCAAATAGCTGGGTAACTACAGCAGAGCTAGTAAGGGAGACGGCTAGAAAGGTGCTTGGTATCACATCTGGACAGAGGAAGGACAACAAGGAGACATGGTGGTGGAATGAGGAAGTACATGAGAGTATACAGAGAAAGAGGTTGGCAAAGAAGAAGTGGGATTGTCAGGGAGATGAAGAAAGTAGACAGAAGTATAAGGAGATGAGGTGCATGGCAAAGAGAGAGGTGGTGAAGGCTAAGGATAAGGCATATGAAGAGTTGTATGAAAGGTTGGACACTAAGGAGGGAGAAAGGAACCTGTACCGATTGGCTAGACAGAGGGACCAAGCTAGGAAAGATGTGCAGCAGGTAAAGGTGATAAAGGATAATGAGGGAAACATACTCACAAATGAGGAGAGTATGTTGAGGAGATGGAAAGAGTACTTTGAGGGGTTGATGAATGAAGAGAATGAGAGGGAGAGAAGGTTAGATGATGTAGGGATAGTAAATCATGAAGTACAATGGATTAGCAAGGAGGACGTAAGGATAGCTATGAAGAGAATGAAGAATGGAAAGGCTGTTGGCCCAGATGACATACCTGTGGAAGCATGGAGATGTTTAGGTGAAATGGCAGTGGAGTTTTTAACCAGATTGTTTAATGAAATCTTGGAAAGTGAGAGGATGCCTGAGGAATGGAGAAAAAGTGTTTTGGTACTGATTTTTAAGAATAAGGGTGATGTGCAGAGCCGTAGTAACTACAGAGGGATAAAATTGATCAGTCACAGCATGAAGTTATGGGAAAGAGTAGTGGAAGCAAGGTTAAGAAGAGACGTGATGATTTGTGATCAGCAGTATGGTTTCTTGCCAGGAAAGAGCACTACAGATGTGATCTTTGCTCTGAGAGTGTTAATGGAGAAGTACAGAGAATGTTGGAAGGAGTTGCATTGTGTTTTTGTAGACTTAGAGAAAGCATATGACAGGGTGCCTAGAGAGGAGTTGTGGTATTGTATGAGGAAGTCAGGAGTGTCAGAAAAGTATGTAAGAGTGGTACAGGATATGTACGAGGGTAGTGTGACAGAGGTGAGGTCTGCGGTGGGAGTGACAGATGCATTTAAGGTGGAGGTGGGGTTACATCAAGGATCAGTTCTGAGCCCTTTCTTATTTGCAATGGTGATGGACAGGTTGACAGACGAGATCAGACAGGAGTCCCCATAGACTATGATGTTTGCAGATGACATTGTGATCTGTAGTGAGAGTAGGGAACAGGTGGAGGAGACCCTGGAGAGATGGAGATATGCTCTAGAGAGAAGAGGAATAAAGGTCAGCAGGACTAAGACAGAATATATGTGTGTGAATGAGAGGGAGGATAGAGGAATGGTGAGGATGCAAGGAGTAGAGGTGGCGAAGGTGGATGAGTTTAAATACTTGGGGTCAATAGTTCAGAGTAACGGTGAGTGTGGAAGAGAGGTGAAGAAAAGAGTACAGGCAGGATGAAGTGGCTGGAGAAGAGATTTGTGACAGATGAGTACCTGTAAGAGTGAAAGGGAAGGTCTACAAGAGGGTAGTGAGACCAGCTATGTTGTATGGGTTGGAGACAGTGGCATTGACAAAAAGGCAGAAGTTTGAGCTGGATGTGGCAGAATTAAAGATGTTAAGATTTGCGCTGGGTGTGACGAGGGTGGACAGGATTAGGAATAAGTATATTAGAGGGTCAGCCCAGGTTGGAAGGTTTGGAGACAAAGCCAGAGAGGCACGATTATGTTGGTTTGGACATGTGCTGAGGAGGGATGCTGAGTATATTGGGAAAAAGATGCTAAGGATGAAGCTGCCAGGTAACAGGAAAAGAGGAAGGCCTAAGATAAGGTTTATGGATGTGGTGAGAGAGGACATGCAGGTGGTTGGTGTGACAGAGCAAGATGCAGAGGACAGGAAGAAATGGAAACAGGTGATCTGCTGTGGCGACCCCTAACAGGAACAGCCAAAAGAAGATGATGATGATTTATTTATTTTAATTTATTCATTATTGACCAGCTTAGTCCTATTAGGCCAGTATCTTCTTTTCTGCCGAGACCCATGGTGATATTCATGATGAAGGGGAAATTTGGCCAAGGCATCAGGGAACTTACCCGAATTTTCATTGTTGTGAGTGGGGCCCATTTTGCAGGAGCAATTCTTGTTTGCATTCCTGGTACAGAGGCAACACAGAGAATCAAGGAGGCAGATGGAAAGAGAAGGTGATAATGGAATGGTGAAAGAAATGGAGGAGAAACAAATAAAAAGACCAGAGAATGTGTGCTGGATTCTAAGGAAATATTTCTAAAAAACCTGTGTGATGGAGATGAGTTGGCAAGTGATGGATATACAGTTATAACCCTCCAGTTGGGAGGTTTGTGGGATGATTTACATAAAGAAATGGTGATGCAGAATGAGTCAGAAAATGAAGGTGGTGTTCTCTGAGGGATGCCAACACAATCCTGAAGAACAGTAGTAAGATGGAAAAGAAAACATATGCAGAGAAAGTAAAAGAAGGCAAAGGAGGAGTAGTGGGAAAGAAGGCAGAAGAAAAAAAATGGAAGTACAGGTAAGGATTTAAAGTAAAGAAGACAAAGAAATGAACAGGGTTGAAGTGTGGGACAATGTAATAGCTCCTTTTGGTGTAGAAACACATGAGGTAAGAGTATTTATTCTTATTAATAAAGAGACATTTTCTGACATATTTGAGACTATTTTTTTTTTCTTGGAGAATATGAAAAAAGAAAGACTGTAACCCATATAATCTTTATGTGATAAAAACATTTAATGGGGAAACAAAAAAGAAAATTCATGTACAATTTTCAACAGAGGTAGAAAGAGAGACTTGGAAATGACATTTGAAAACTTTATGTAAAGAAGTACTGAACATTGCAAAAAATTATGATAAAAGGGGTTTATGGACTGGTATATGGGGTTATAATATTTTATTAAAAATAGAATGAGAAACAAATTATGCATATACTGGACATGATAAATGTGGAAGGGAACAGGAGTGTCATAAAATACTGTGGATAATCCAAAACATGTTTTTTGTGTGGAAAAGATCACATTTGAGAAGTGACTGTGATAAAAGTAAATGCTATATTTGTGAGGAAATGGGGACATGATGCAAACAATGTGAATTGAAAAGAACTTTTAGAAGTAGTAGAAACAGGAAAAACATTAGATAAGAAAAAATAATAAAGAGGACAATGAAGACGGTTCTGCAATAAGTGCCAAAAAAGACATAAATTGGGAGGTAGTAAAAAAAAAATATGTTGGTAAAAGGATAAAAGAAAAAGAATAAGGGATAAGTTCAAAAGAAAAAAAAGAAAGGAAATGGATAAAAAAGAATATTTACAGCTAATGACTGGGAGTTGTTTTAATGGTTAAGGTGTGTGACTCACAGATACAAGAAGTGTTTAATTCTCACCTTTGGGGGTAGAAATTGGCTAGGCTTAGACTGGCCTATTAAGAAATTAATAGACAAGAACTTATAAAACCATGAATCAAAGAGGAAATGAACATTTTAAAGTGATTGCTGTTAATGTGGGGTCTATGGCTAATCACTGAATAGCACGTTCATTGAGCAGCTGTTTGTTGAACACAATCTGTCGAAACCTCCTTTAATCGAATGGCCATATCATCATAATGATTTTCATTTAACAATGATAGTTGGCCAACATAAAGGAAGTGCTACCAAATACCTACTTACCAGTAATGTAGCTATAGGGAAACCTGACCTTTCCCCACTGTAATGCAACCCTGGAGTTGGTATATATAATTAACGGAGGTGCACCCCCCCACATAAGTGTCTGATGTTGTACTAAAGTTCCTTACCCCCACTAATTATATATACCAGCTCTGAGGTCACATTACAGTGGGAAAAGGGTAGGTTTCCCTATAGCTATGTTACTGGTAAATAAGTATTTGGTAATACTTCCTTTATGTTGGCCAACTATCATCATTCAATGAAAATCATTATGCTGACATGGCCATTCAATTAAAGGAACTTTCAACAGTTAGTATTCAAGGAACAGCCATTTGGTGATTAACCATAGACCCGTAATTGTGACTAGTATTATTATACAGTAAGAAGAATAGGGATTTTGGAGTGGTATAATACATAAGATGTAGAAGTAAAAGATTTTAACAAATGAAGAAAGATCACAAACAGAGACACTACGGGGAGGAAAGATATTCTGGAATTTGGGAAATTAGATATATTCTGGAATAGCCATATTTTGTAGAAATGCAGTTAAGATATTACATGTAACTTTAACAAAAATGGGAAGACTAACCATTATAGATTTTAAATGAAAAGAACAAGTATATAGAATTATAACATTATATGTGTATACTAATTGTAAAGAAAGGGAAAGCTTATTTAATACGATTTTAGACTATATAGTGATAAATATGAATATTATAATAACAGGAAACTTTAATTGTGTTCAGGAAGCAAGAGTAAAAAGAAAGGAAAATGTTAGAAGTCATAAGATGTGGTAAGTTAAACTTTTGGGACAAAAGTTCATGGACTTACTAAAGGGGTATGTATAAAACTGAAACAGATTATTTTATATTATCAGAAGGTTTAGTTATAGAAGAAGGGAAGGTAGCTGAAACAAGATTTTCTGATTATCTTGCAATATGGCTAAAGGAAAACAAGGAATACATAAAAAGTGGGGAAAGGGATAAAAAGGTAAAATGAGAAAGCATGGAATGAGGAATGAAAGAGATTAGTAATACAGTTATGGAAATATTATATTACTATGAGAACATTTAATTAAAACTATTCTGAATGGTAGATGATATTTAAGGAAAAATATAAAAAAAATGTTTTTTAAGTGGCAATATGATGTGAAAAAAGTAGAGAAAGAAAAATATAAAAGAACATGTAATGATGCATTAGAAGATTTAGAAAATAATGATAAAAAGTACTGTGATAAAGAAAAATAATTATATGAAAGAAATTAAGAAAAAACGCAAGAATTGTTATATAAGTAAAGATATTTTTACAAGGAAAAAGAGAAGTTTGTCTTTTTTTTTTTTTTTTTTTTTGGTTTCGCTTCAGAAGTTCGAGTTTCCGAAACTTGATCTTTTGGTTTCGGTTATTTGCAGTTTGAGATTTTGTTAATTCGAGCTTCTGAAGTATCAAGTTACTTAAGCAGATGAGTAAAGTAAGATGTTAGTATAATGACAGAAGAGAAAAATGTAAATTGAGAAATAGAAAGTACTTAGGAAAAAGATTAGTTTAGTACAATATGTACAAGAAATGTTAAAAGAAAAAAAGAAGGTAGTGAAAAAAAACATAGGAAGTAAAAAGGTTAACAGGAAAAAGAGAATAAAGAGTTGGAAAATGAGTTTTCTTTAAGTGAGCTAGATAAAGTATTAGGACAAGTAAATATAGATTCAGCTGCAGGACCAGATGATATAAGGTACGGAAAGTATGCAAATTTAAGGGACTGGCAAAAATATATGTTTTAAAAGGTTTTGAATGAATCATTAAATGAAGGTTTTATGTATAAAGAATTATGCAGTGGAATACTTAAATTCATATGGAAGAAGGAAGATAGAAGACAATTAAAACTGGAGACTGATAGTGTTGAATCATCATGATTATAAGATCTTTATGAAAATACAAAAAAAATTGACACTAAAATGGAAAATATTATGAAAGATAATATAAATAGTAAAAAAGTAAAGGGTTGTCAAGAATTATTAATGATAGAGAAATTGTGGATGATAGTACTAATAGAAAGAAGAAATGAAAATCATGATAGGACACCTTAATATGGCATTTAATACAACTGGACTTGAAATCTTTTCGGTAAGAATGAAAAAATATAAGTGAGAAAGTTAGGAAATTACATATATTAGTGTAAAGTAATAATAAAGTAAAATACTTGTAAATGGCTAGTTAATCCAAGAGGTATATATGAATTGTGGTGTAAGACAGGGATGCCCAATGAGTTGTATTGGAGACTGCATTAGTCATGATGCAAAATGAAGGAGGTGGGGTATATAACACCTGAAGAGTTAAGAATTCAAGTTCTGTTAACATATGCAGATAACGTTATAATAATTGTAAAACAAAATTTGGATAAAAGAAGTAATAATTTGCACAAATCAGTATCTAGAGGTGATACTGAAGGTTTTAAATATATAGAAAAGTATAGGTTTAGGTGATGTAGCAAAGATAGTGGATATATATTTTACAGTGAATGAAAATTTTGTGTTGGGTATAAAATCTGAGAATAAAGATGTAAGTAGAACACAATAGGAAAAAATTTAAAGAAATAAAACAAACCTGTCTTTTATGGTTAACATATAAATTATCATCCAGAAAATGCTTATGTGATAAATTCAGTATTGATGGGAAAATAGCATACTTAGCAAGTCTATTTATGTTACCAACAGTATTTGAAAAGGAATCCAACAGTATTTGAAAATGCATAATTGCAGATATGTTTCCTTTATATGGGGTTTTAGATTAAACCCAGTAAAAAGAGTTTTGTATCTGAATAAAGAGGAATGAAATTTATTTAATTATTTATTTAGTTTACATTTGTTGACTGGGCTTCTCCGACTGAGCTGAAGAGCCCTTTTTTAGCAGAGGCCTAAGGAGAAAAGCTCCAACATATTATACAATTTTCATTATAAAAGTAGTATAAACATCAATGTTACAGGATTATTACAAGTCATTAAGTAGCAATGCAATGCAATATTATACAATGAAATATAAAAAATAAAATACATCATTAAGATGAACATAGTTTTTGGGGTAAGTGATTACAAAAACCCAGTTTTATCGTAATGTAGTTGCATGAAGGCAAGACAATTACTATAGAATGTTTCACAGAGGTGATTAGCTTAATAGGTTTTAGAAGACAGATTGAAAGAGTAGTCAAGGAAGATTAGAGGGAGCTAGTGAGAAGAGTGAGTTAAGGGCAGAAAAGTAGATTAAAGGTATGGGAAGTAGGGAATGTTTAAGGAGGGAGAGTGCAGTGGCAGGACCAGTGACTTTTAAAGTGCTCTTTGTTGGCTGTCTAAAATTGTTTAGGATGTATAAGGGTCATGATTTCTAGTGGGAGCCTATTCCAGGCAATATTGGGGTGATAGCTGTACATGTTGCATCCAAATTTAGACTTGGGTTTGTAGATTTGTAGTAGGTCTTGGTTAGATCTTCGGAGAGGTGTGGAGGGAGAATAATGTGAGATGAGAGGGGATAGTGTTGGGCACTAGGAAGGCTGGTACAGAATAGAATGAATGATCTGGATCTGAGAGAGAAGAATCTGGTGGGCTAATTCAAGCCAGTTTAGGTGTTTTAGAGAGAGAGAGAGAGAGAGAGAGAGAGAGAGAGACAGTGATGGGATTTGTAGGTTTGTTGTGCAGCAAATGTTGTAGGTAGATTTGAGTTTGGTCAGGAGTGTTGAGTTAAGATTTATGAGAATTTGAGAGTTGTACATTAGACTGGTTAGAAGGGAGGTGAGAGACAGAGAGAGAGAGAGAGTAACCTTGGCTTCAGAGGTAAGGAATTTCTTGTTACAGTAAAGGAGTCCTAGTTTTGAATGAGTCTTTTTGATACAGGTATTAATATGCAAGTCAAATTTAAGTTGATCGTCAGTGGTGACGCCTAAGAGCTTAGTGCTGTATTCTACCTGAATGTGAGTGTTATTAAGGGACTGTATGGAGAAGGAGGGTTTAATATTGTTGAATCTTTTAGGTAGGAAGAGTAACAGCTTTGTTTTGTTTTTTTAGGGTTAAGGATGAACTGGTTGTTGGAGAGCCATGTTTCAACCAAGTTAAAAGATGCCTGAGTAGCTGAGAAGAGCTTTAATGGGAGAGTTGGCTCTGGTGATAACAGTAGAGTAATCTGCATATTGGACTAAGGATGACTGAGGACAGGAGGTATAGAGCTGGTTAGTAAAGATATTAAAAAGCAAAGGCCCTAGGATAAACCCTTGAGGTACACCCATTTTTATAGGGAGAGGAGGGGAGAGTGCAGAGTGCCATCTCACTGACTGGGATCTATCAGTGAGGTAGCTGGAGAACTATGCAACAATATCAGAGGAGAAGTTGAAGTTAACCAGTTTGTGCAGCAGAAGAGCATGTGAGACTGTCTAAAGCTTTTGAGAGGTCCAAAAATAGGGAAGAGATAAGTTTGTGGTCATCCATACCTATAGAGGGTTAATTAACTCAGTGGTATATACTGTTTTATTAAATTTGTACAAAGTGCTAAAGTGGATAAATGAAAATGATGATAAATTAGTAGTAAAAGTTTATAAACATAAGTAAAAAATATTTTTGTGAAAAATAAAAAATTGATTATATAGAAAAAGATAGAAAAGTATGATATAAGAATGTAATGAAAACTCATTATTATGCAAAAACATGGACAATTCAAGCAAATGAAAAAAATGAAAGCTATAAAATAAGAAGCAAATGGTATAGTCAAAATGTAGAATGACTAGTTTTTTTTTTTTTTTTTTTTGGAGACTGGTAATAGATAAAATAACAGTAAAAGGAAATATGCCATATAAAAACAAAAGTGATAGAATATGTGATAGAATATGTTTGCATTGTCAAGAAATGAAAAAGAGTAAAAATGTTATGTGGAAAACTATGTAAAGAAGAGATTTTTGAATATATAAAATATATAAAAAGTGGATAAAATAAACATGGCAACTATAAAATATAGATATTAGAAGAATAGAAGCAAAGAATATGTTAGAATAATAGATACAACTTATTTTATTTCAGATGGGTTATGTGGAATGAATGAGTAAATGAAATTATGTTTAAAGGTGAATGGATTTCAGCAACAATATTAAGTAAAATTAAATGGTAGCTAAGGAGAAAATAAATGGGGGTCTAATAGGGATGAAACCATAGTATGATTGTAAAGGAAATTATGAACATGTGTAAATATGTTTGCATATGTATACATTTGTATATTTGTAAATATTTGTAAACATGTTGAAAATAAGAGTTTTTGTATATAAATAAAGGACTCCTACTGTACACAAGTATGTGCTCATGTCTCCTATTACGAGCACAGTGGTGGATGTAAAAACAGGTGTGTAAGCCAACATGACAGAAAAATGAGTGTTACAGAAAGACAGTAATGTGGCATCTTAAGATTCCAAAGTGTTATTTCACTGTAAACTGTTTGAAACTACAAGTGGAGAGGATGATTCACATTTGTAAGAAAAAATAGGACACAATTGTAATTAAACCTCTCCAGTCAGGAGGGTTGCAGGAAGGATTACTATGAGAGATGGTACAATGGACTAAGCAGAAATGACTTAACAAAAGACTGCACAGTTTTTCAAAATTGGTACAATAGTGCTAATCAAATTACATCCTATGCAAGTGTGGTGGAAAAATAAGTAAAAACTATGGTGCATAACTATGACCTTTCCAATGGAAAATACATGACAAAAATTCAGTTAAAGCATGAGAAATCTATTGACTGATATGACCAAAGGGAGAATATAGTAATGCCTTTAGGCATTAAAGGCTCTCAAATAGCAGCATTTTTATTTTTCGGGAAAGGAAACACTTAGAGATATTATTTTTGAGACTGGAGATAAGGTGATGAGGTTTATGGATAAATATAAAGATAAAGACAATCTTTTTCCTTGCGATAATTGGAATGATTTTGTGGTAAATGCACAACTGCCTTGCAAAAACAAAAAAAAAATGTGTTATTCAATTTAGAATGGATGTTGAAAAATGTGCAATAGACAATTATTTAAAGACTATATGTGTGTTAAAGCTAATTGGGGTGCAACAGATCTCAGGTGAAATTACTGTACAAGGTACAAAAGGTATGGTAAGATACTGAGAACAGTGCAGGACTTCCATTTTTTTGTGGGAATGTAAGACATTTAATAGAAAACTGTCCAAGATGGACATTTTTGGATGGAATGTAAAGAAACACAAAATGAGGACAAACAATAAACTGTAGTAGAAAATGATAAAGATGATGTTACAGAAGTCTTTTTTGTAAGATAATAAGGAAGTGAATGATGGGGAAGAATATGAAGAGATTATTGTACAAACTGGAAGTAAGGTAGAAGGAATGGATGTAACACAATAACAACTTTGTTTTAAAAACTTTAGAGAGTAGTCAAAATGAACAGAGTGAAAGTCATGAAGACAAAAGGAAAGGAAACTGGGCTGTTGTAAAAGGGAAAAAGCTACTGTGGGCAGAGTTAGACAAAGAAAATGAAAATATAAAGATAAACCTTTGAAGAGAAAAAAGGGAAAGAAAGCTGGTAATTACTGGGGTATCTTTTTAAATGTCAATATTATAGTTAATAATTTTCAAATATTATCACATTTAAAATGATATTAAAATAAGAAAGTAGGTGTATGTTTACAAGATATTCATCAAGTTAAAGAAGACAAAATAGAATAATTTCAATAATTATGGGGAAAGACTATTTTATGAAATTTAGGAGTGGAAAGATATTCATCAAGTTAAAGAAGACAAAAGAGAATAATTTCAATAATTATGGGGAAAGACTATTTTATGAAATTTAGGAGTGGAAAGATGTATGGTATTAGCAATTTTGTTTAAATCTGGTCATATTCTTCTATTAGGTCATATTATTGTTAAAGTAGGAAGGGTGCCAGTTGTAGATACAAAATGTATGGGGAAGCGGATTAGATTAGTAGTAGTGTACGTGTAAAAATACATTAAAGAAAAAGAGGAGCCTTTTGAAAGTTTAAAATCTTATGTCATATTTAATATGGGTAATGTGTTATTAAGAGATTTGAATTATAATATTAGAAACCATCACAGGAAAATATCATCAGATATCAAAACAATTAAAAGAAGTGATATTATTAAGATAATTACAGATAGGAACACAAAGAAACTTTACTTATATTAGGTCCAGTTCTAAAACAGAAACAGATTGTTATGACTTCGCATACAGTAATGGAAGTGGAAGCTGGAAAGATGAAAGTTATATTCACAGATCATAAAGGAAAATGGTTTGTTTTAATGATTAATGGAGATGTCATTATACAAGAGAAAGGAATAAAGAAACTGAATGTGATTAATACAAGAGAACCGTCTGAAAAGTAGACAGAGACAACAAGGATATTGAAAGAACAATCAAACAATAAAATTTGGATATGACATTTATATCACATGGCTGATTAAAGTATAAACAAGATATTAAGAGCTTATGTTGAAATAAAAAAGAGCATTTTAAGGAGGAAAAGCTGAAATATTAAGACTATAAAGAATTAATAAATAACATAAAGTGTGCTGGGATTAACTATGAAATGTGTGAAAAGAAAAGAAAAGAAAACAAGGGAATTGTATGAAGCAAATAAAACAAGATTATGTAATTTATTATGAAAGCAGGAATGGCTAGTAGAAGATACAAAATATGGTATTTGCCACTCTTAGGAAAAACCCTTAAAAACAAAGAATGTGTTTAGAAATCCTAAGCTCAAAGATGGTACAATAATCACTAAAAAGACAATACAGAGCAGAAGTAAAACATTGTTTGAATGCTCAGTATAGAAAATATTGACAATATTGGCCAAGGCATTGGGAAGTTAAAAAATAATGGGAATAGAACTACAAAAGTTACAAGGAAAGTATTAATGTAACAGAGGTAAAGATTATTCTGAGTATAATAAATGAAAATTTAGCCTAGACTACAAATGGTATAAAAGCTTGGAAGATGATCAATATAATATATTAGAAAAAAGTGTTTAATGAATGGAAAGAAGGATTCATGATAGTGTGTGCATGGGATGGTGTTATTAAGCTTATAATGAAGAAAGCTAGCAAATGCAATTAAATAATTGGAGACCAATTTTTTATGAAAGTTGATTAAATCTTATATAAGCACACCTAGAGAATATTTTGAAATGGTTATGAACAATAGGCATATATATATATATATATATATATATATATATATATATATATATATAGTATAAAAACAAAAGAGTTCATGAGATGATCACCATTACAAAAATAATATATAATATTTTGGAAATTAAAGCAAATGTGAGGATTTAAGGATGTGATGGAGTGAAGGAGTTTGATTATGTAGAGAGAAGACAATTGTGGAACATATTGGAAGCACAATGTGAATATGTAGATTAATTCAATTAAATCAGCATATGGTAACAACAATGTTGAAGGTTTAAGTAATAGTAAGGTGAGAGGTATACTTTATGTTCAAAAAGGGGTTAAACCCTTAAGTAGTATAAAAAATAGATTGTGTCTAAAAAGTTTAAGATAAATGTTAATAAAACAAAAAGGTAAAGAATTTGTGGAAATATTACTGTGATGGGAATACAGTTTGTAAAAACAGAAACTACAATATTAGGAGTAATATTTGGGGATTACACAAGTGTGAAACAACAATTGTGAGTCTTATCAGGAAAGACACAGAACAGAAATAAATTATAAAAAACTTTTCAAATGAGTTTTCAAAGAAATTATGATTACTGAATTTTATATCTTTGGGTAAGCTTAGCTATTTAGCATTAATAGCTTTCTCAAGTAAATGAGATAAAGAACTTGTACAATTATTTTTCACATTTTGTGGTGTCCTGATTAAATCCAATTAGAAGAGGGATTATTTACAATACAAATGAGAAAGGGTGATTGAATTAAAAAAGCAATAGTAATTATTGCATCTTTATGTTTATACTGCATAGTAAATATTACAAATGAAACAGAACTTGCACCATTAGTATTGTTAATACAATATAAATATGGTGACTGGTGGGACAGAATAAAAAGAAGACAAACTATAAAAAATGTTGTAAGCGCTGAAATGAGGGAATTGACGAAGAATATAAAAGAAATGAAAATTGATTTGCATGGTTTTAAATACAACAGAAAAATATGGTACGAAAGGGTGATACTAGATTGTTTTTATGTTAACTCATGGGGAAATGTTAAGTTACAGATGGACAAAAAAGATCTAAATATCTGCACAAGGGTATTATCTGTTTATGGTGATATGAAATATAAACTGCATGAATAAAGGCATTTTATGGGCAGTAATGCAGAAGAAACAATGGAACATGTTTTATTTTTATGCCCTAAAGTTAAGCTGTTATGGACATATATAGTAAGACAGCAAAAATTTCATTATTTATGAAATATAAACATGAAAAGTGTGGTTTATGGATATTTTCCAGAAAGCTGTAAAAGTAATATTGATCACCGAGATAAACTTTGCATGGCTGTTATTCTCCAGATATGGCAAGCATGAATGAAAGAAGTATTATTACAAAAATGGGACATGTTAGATGTTTTAGAATGTATAAAAAGTGGTTTTGTCAAAAAAGGGTGGGGAGGATGAATGTTTCAATTGAAATGTATTATCTGTTATGGAAAGCTGTTGTATTATTAACAGGTTTTGCTAGTATGGTGTAAGAGGCATTGTAAACTTTTTATGATTATTTTCTAAAGGTACACTGCTGATTTTAATATAAACTGTTTATTTTGGAATTCTTAAAGTACCACTAATATTTTTTTCAATAAGTGCAATGGGATCTTTTATTTCTACTGAAGCGATCACCAGCTCAGGTAGATGGAATCTTAGTTTAATACCTCATTTGAAGAATGGTATACTCAGAAGTGCAGCATCTCCTTACATTGGACAATTAATCCAAGTATAGTGCATAGGAGATGAACATATACACTTCTGATTTTTCAGTACCAAAGGCAAATGTGCTACCTTTTCATTCACTGGCATTGACACTAGTCGTAGATAAAAACAGGACCTGCCCTGTTAGTAAAGAGCTGACAGGAATAAAAAGCAGGGGTATATGTTTAATTTATGTAGTGAGTGGACAAATAAAGGGTCATGTAATTTAAGAACAGAAATGGGACCATTTAGAGTTTCTATCTATTATTAGATTTTCTAGCTATTACTGACTGAAAAAATAAGGAGATGTTTGTTTTCATGATGAACTCCTGCAGCAAAATCTTGGTAAGTGCTCATATCTCATTTTTCTCAGTTTATCAGTTTTATCATTTTTCTCAGTTCTCAGCTTATATCTCAGTTTTTTTATGATGAACTGCTGCAGCAAAATCTTGGTAAGTGCTTATATCTCTAGTGGATATAATTAATGTATCGCATACCTGCTCCATGATGCTAATATAGATTAAACCTGGACTCAAAGCCATTACCTTCTGGCACCAAAGAATGCTATATACCACCCATCCCCCGCATTGGGCATAGACGATATAAAGGATTATTTATTTACCTGAATGTGATTACTATTTTAAAGCACTAATCCTCTGAGGAGTTTTGTCAGGCACAGACCAACCTCCTTGAAGGTTCTTCAGGAGAAACAAAAAAATAAGAGGTTACTGTTTCTTGATATATGCTTGACTAAATGACTATAGAGGCTTACAGCAGTTATGTGGCATGCCAGGTGAAAAATGTGGTTTCTTATCTGTTTTGTAGTACTTATGGAGGAATGCTCTGTTTTGTGTTTGGCTTTTCTTCAAGAGTTCTGCAACTGGAACAAGAGATCACAAGTGTTAAGAAATATGCTCAGCACATCCAAGTGGAACCTGTAGTAGACAATGTCAGACTTCGTTTCAGATTTATCTTTCCCCCATATCCAAACAATAGTGTCTTTTTAAGGTGCCACTGGTATATTAAATATCTATATCTATATATCTTTGCATGTATTTAAACAAAAATGTATAGGACTAAAATAATGCTGTCCTCCACTTTCATCTATGTTTGACTATTGCCTTATGCAACCTCCAGTAGGTGTATTGCATCCTTTTACTTTAAACCATTCACTTCTGTAGAGACAATCGTGTTTTGTTACCTTTCACTTTTGCAACTTTACTTGTGTGTTCTGCCTTTTCTCAATTATGGCTACAATATATCAAATGCAGACTGCATACAGCATAGTTTATATAATATAACTTAATTTTAGTTTTGAATTCATGATATTCGGTCTATAATTAAGCAGTTCAAGTGTGAGTAAATGCATGCAGTTGTACAAGTAAGACAAAAACCTGCTTTACTTGCCCATTTTGAAAGAACTTTCCACACTTATCTGCAGTGTGAGGCGGGAACACTTCACATAATCGAATTACTGAAATCTCGAATTTCATATGGTTGAGACCATATGATCGAGATTTCAGTAAATCGAATATGTGTAGTGTTTAAAAATAAGAGTTTACTTACCTTAATACATTGCGTGCATACAGAGGCAAGGATTCTTGTACACTCTGTGTGTACGTAATGTTTTATTTTTTTTTGCGGTGTTGACAGGAAATGAGAAATCTCCCGTTTTGCGCTTCCGCATACAGCGCAAGATGGGAGATGTCCCATTTCCCCACTGTAGCACAATCTTGGAGTTGGTATATTTAAGTAGGGGGGGTGTGCAGGGGGGCTAAAAGCGATGTTTGCCTTTTTTTTTTTTTTTGTTTCGCTTCAGAAGTTCGGGTTTCCGAAACTCGATCTTTTGGTTTCGGTTATTTGCAGTTTGAGATTTTGTTAATTCGAGCTTCTGTAGTGAATCCATGTGAGGCACATCTCATGAAGTTGCTATCCAACCTGTTACCAACTCAGGAATTTCCCACTTCATTGAGTGCTGGCAAGTGTTAAGGGATTGATATGGATTGTTTTCATCAGGTCTTGGAGTTTATCCTTGTCATCTGTAGGGCCTGTCATATCCCCTCTGTCTTTTTTTAGTCCCATACATGTTACTTGGTTTCCTGTGATGCTCTTTGAGGTGGTACAATCCTGCCACATCATCATACCTATGCTTTCCTTTGTGTGACTGCATATATTTTTCAGATCCTGTTTGAAATACAGTGCCACTTGATTCTGTAATGCAATAATATTTATATCCAGTCCACTATTTGTGCTAGGAGTTTGGGCTAACACCTAGTTTAGCCCTTTTTCAACCTTCTTAATATACTCAGCTTCTTTTTTATACTACATTATTCTTGCATTCTTATTTGTTTTACGGTTAATTCTGTGCCAAATCACTTTGCAATAATGTGTTTGATCAACATCTTTGATGTTTCTTTTTTGTATTTTTGAGAACTTTTAAAAGCAAGACAAAATTATTGATGTACTATATTGCAATGCACCATGCCTGGGTGTTCCCAGTTTCTGCCACTGCTGCACACATTTTTGACCCTTTATAGCACTATATACTGCATTGGTTTGTATGATAAACTTTTGTACGTCTCTATGATGCATATTAGATTGAACAGTGTTGTTGTTAAGTATTGCATCAGTTATATAGTTCTAGCTGAGTAGCTTTGCTTGATTCTGTCATTTATTTATTTTTATTTATTTATTTGAGCTTGTTTGTGTTTTTATTTAACTTTATAAATTATTTGGTACATAACCCATTTCAGTCACTTTCCTGGCCAGAAGTATAATGTAATAAGCATTAGCCCATAGAAATTACAAGAGACATATTACAATGTAAACAGATTTTAGTTACATGGTTGTTGGGTTACACATTGTTACAAGTCATGCCACAAATAATCAATAATACAGTTATGCATAATATGAACCATAATATGTCAGAATACCAAGGAATCAAAACACTGAAAAAAAGCCCAAAACAAAGAAGGGTGAAAAATTAAATGTTTTTTTTTTTTTTTTGTATGGGGCAAGTAGCCCATAAACCTTCCAAAAAAAGTAGTCCTGCTGGCACACAGTTAGAAACCATACTTGCAGTGATTTCTTATGAAACGCAGGGATCAGAGTTGTGTTCCTCTATGTCTTATGCTTAAAACGGTTGATGCTTGGGAAGTTCTTTCTGGACCCCTTTAAATATGCCATAACATACAAAGCATTATTTTTTTATTAATATCTGATGATGTCAGATTCAATACAGTGGTGCAAGTAACAAGTGTTTATGTAAAGGTATTGCTTAGACTTCTTACATATTACTGTGTTATTCTTATATGTACTGTGTGATTGGGATGTTTTTATACATCTATGGAATATCTGTATATCACTTGTCCTTATTTTGGTGGTCCCATTATTGTTGCTTAAAATCATGAAATTATACAGCACAAATTTTAAGAATAAATAATACATGTTGATTTAGTTGGTTAAAGGCATTAGCAGACTTCTTATCAAAAAAGAGTCTCAAAATATCTGTCTTTTCTTTTTAGTGTCTCAGAAAAATCCATCTCTATAACAAAGATGTGTCTTATTAAATGTAAGCTCATCTGCCAAGAAATGCATGCATTTTGTTTGCATTAGTATTTCAGCTTTCATTTTATTTAAATCACTTTTTTCTTTATGTAATTTCATATTTATCTTTTTTGTTTTTAACAAAGTGTAACTGCAGACTTATAAAACTGTGTTAACTGTTATTTCGTAAGATGTTTATTGGCTCTTTCTTAAGTGTTTGCCTTTTTTCAAGTTAGATTTTCAAGTCAGAAACAAAATAAAAGAATAAACCCAACTTTTATATTCTTTAGTCATATGGTCATTTCCAGCAAAATCCTTAACTTCAGAGATCATTTGCTTCTTGTATTCCTTTCTGATGCTCCTTATTTATTATGCTACAGTTAGAGCACAAATCTAGTTTCCTCTCTGCCACCCTCTTCACTTCATGTGTTATTTCATGAGTCCATTATGTTTTAAAATGCTTTATTGACATTTCCTAGATAACAAATTGTTCTCTACATCTAGAAAAACACATGGTCAACTTTTGAATGCTTCTTAAAATACTTAGTGGTGTTGTAGCTTACCT
This sequence comes from Protopterus annectens, assembly GCF_019279795.1. Lineage (NCBI taxonomy): Eukaryota > Metazoa > Chordata > Ceratodontiformes > Protopteridae > Protopterus > Protopterus annectens. The sequence goes on from NC_056735.1 coordinate 1,074,918,090, forward strand.
TATGTTAAACAGACCGAAACTGTTCAAGTAAACCTTAAAATATCACATGCTATTAGGGGCAAGATATTCAAAATATTTTTTTTCTTAAGCTGATGTAGATACACAAGTTTGATTATCATGGTTAAAACTTAACATCTTCAAAGAAGTTTGATTGATCTAGCCCCATGCTATTTCTCCTTTCTGCATATGGGTCAGTATTAGTTTTGTAGGAACCCATTTGTCCTGACTGTAATGGGAAGCTTATTCCAAAATCATGGGAAGCACTGCAGAATGTAAGTTTTTTTCTTGTCTTATTACAGCCAGTTGTCTCTGAATCAACTTATTTGCCAGCGAGGTAACTGACCTACCTGCAGTAGGCAATTACTGCTGGCTGCCAGCCTATTTCTAAATGTTGCAGATAAAGTAATTATATACAGTCTGAGTCATTTTTTTTTCTCTTTTCTCTTAATGTTCAGCTCCTGACACCACTAATGTGATATTTCTATTTTATTAGTCAGTTTCCCTAATGGTATCTTCTATACACAAAAATTCAACCAGGACTGAATCAGACATCTCCTTTTAGACAACATAAAGATTCTCTGTAAGTAAACCATTCCAAATAATTCAACTTTTCCAAACTTTGATTTCCCTAGTAAGACATAGTTGTACCTTTCCACATATTTTAAGTGGTTTATTTAAATCTTCCAAAAGGCATTACTATATAAACTGTTCACTATCTGTCTTACAGGGTCATAGGTAAGAACTAGGCTAGTGCCCTTGTGGGCCATTACAAGCCAATCCAGTTTTCCTTTTGGTTATAGAATGTCTTCACCCATCCTATGGTCAATAATTATACATTACCCCTAATGAGAATATCTAGAATCACACCATAGATAACCCAAGGGGATCCATGCATGCAACAAAGGTTTTAGGAGCTGCCTCTGTCCATTAGTAGTGCAGGATGCAGTCTTGTGGTAAGGTTTCTGTTTCCCATTCATATATATAAATTGCGCTTGAAAATGGACATGGATGAACTTTGCTTTATGTGGATGGGGAGTCTGTTACACAGCAGCAGTATCCTCTGCAAGATATACCTGTCCCTCCAAACCATTCTGTTCATAGGTTCATAGGTAGGTACTAGGCTAGTGGCCCAAGGGCCTAAGTACGCCTAGCCAACAAGGTTCCCTGGCTTACGCCACCCAAGAAATTTATTTTCCTGCACCCCTGTCGAGTAGAGCCACAGAAGTGATCCCTGGGTTATATTTCCTATTTCCCATCCACTTATCAAGATTTTTCTTGAAGAGTGCTAATGAGGAACTTTGTTTGACATAGATGGGTAGCTTGTTCCAGAGTATGGGAAGTCTCTGGGACAGGAATCTATCCCTCCAGCATGTCCTGCTTATTGTTGTGACAAGGTTTAGGTCCCTAGAGTGTGTAGCTCAGAGGGATTGGGATTTCCTTAGGTGTAGCATGTCCAACAGCTCTGGATTTGACATAGCTTTATATGTTAGGCAGAGATCACCTCAGAGTTGGTGATATGCTATGGAGTAAAGCTGGAGTTTTTTGAGACGGTCAGTGTAGGGCATCTGTTTGAGGCCAGTTATCATCTTTGTGGGGTAATTCTGTGGCCTTTCCAGCTGCTGCAGATGTCTTGTAAGGTACATTCCAAAAGGGGCATTGTACTCTATAATGGGTCTAATGAGTGTCGAGTAGAGGGGAACAATGATCTCTTTTTTCTAGATGAGAACCCTTTTGTGAAGAGGTGTGCCATGTAGAAGGCTTTCCTGACTACTGTGATGATGTAATTATCAAAGGAGAGACTACTGTCCACCTGGGTCCCCAGGTCTCTTATCACACATTTGGCATTAAGTAGACTGCCGCCTATGTGGTAGTTCATGGGTACAGAGTTTTTACCAAAGGGGATGACAAAGCACATTTTGGCATTGAGCTTGAGGCCATGGCTCTGACACCAGGCATCTGTCTCAGTGAAGCCCTTCTGTAGGATGTCCACATCATTTGGGGACTCAACTATGGCTACTAGTTCTGTGTTAGCCTGTACTTCAGAGAAGTAGATAGCAAACAGGAGAGGTCCCAGGACTGAACCCTGTGGTACTCCACTTGTCACTTGTTTAAAGTCAGATTTGGAGTCTGCAACTTTTACAGTGTGGGTTGTATCAGTGAGCCAATTGGCAACCCATCTTATAACGTAGGGATTTATGCCTTGTTTAGTGAGTTTAGCTATAATTCCAGAATGGGGGATGGTGTCAAAAGCCTTGGCGAGGTCAAGATAGGCTGTGTGAACCACCTTACCCTCGTCTACAGCTTTGTGACTGCCTCAAAGATGTCGATCAGGTTCAGGAAGCATGATCTGCCTTTCACAAACTCGAACTGGGTGGGGTCCAGAGTTTGGAGGTTACCAATGTCTTTGTTTATGAGTTCCATGATGATACATTCCATGGCCCTACAGATGAGGCTCATCAGGCTAATAGGGCGATAGTTCCCAGGATCAGTGGTGGCTCCCCCTTTGTGGAGTGGGATAACTGTTGCTGTGCACTATGCAGTGGGCACAAAGCCTGATGTGGGACTATGATTGAACATGGTGCTTAGGTGGGGAGCTGGTTCATTCTGAAGTTCGTGTAAAACGCAGCCTGGGATGTTGTCCGGTCCCATGGATGCTGTGTTTTTGGCTTTAGAGAGTGCAGCTTTTACCTGCATAGTTGTGATTACAGGGACTCTGCATTCTTCCTGTATAGATATAGGCCCTTTAGGGGGTAAGAGGGGGTTAAAGTTAGCACTGAACCTATCTGCCAGGATGTTGGCAATATCAGTTGGTTCTGTAATGTTCATGCCATTGTGCTGTAACTCAGACCAGATTTGGGTGTTGCCATTGAGATTCTTGACATAGGTATAGAATGCTTTGTGGTTGTCCCTAGAATCAGTGTCAATTTTGTTTTCAAAGCTAGCTTTGGAGGATCTTATAAGGGATCTCAGCTTCTTACTGAGGCTGACCAGGGAACTTCTCCACTTATGGGATTTTACTCTCTTTTGCAACAGTTTCTTACTTCTGTTGTAGAGTTTGTTTATGGCAGGGGACCACCAGATTGGCTTCCTTTTTTAGAGGATAGCATCTTGGTTCTGTTTGGGATAGCATGATCCATGCACTCATGTAAGTGCTTATAGAGTGCATTTGTGTAGGATTCAGCAGTTGTAACTGTATTGTCCATTTGCATGGCTGTCATGAAGTTCACCACTTCTGTCTTAAGAAGCATGAAGTTGGCTTTGGAGAAATTATTTACCATGATTTCCTTAATGGGGGGGGGTGAGGGCGGGATGTGGATATCTAGGGTGATTGCTATCAGTATCAATACCACATTGCCTCAAGATGCCCAGATTCATCAGATAGACAGGAAAGAAAACTGGGAGCTGACCCTTGGACATGCCTGAATAAACAACTACTTTCCTCTAGACAAGTGAGGAAAGTGAGTATAAGAGCTGTTTGTCTCCAAGCAAGTGAGGAAAGTAACTACAAAAACTGTTTTCCACTAGGTAAAAAGGAAGGTTGAGTGCTGTAGCAATTTGTAGCTTATTTAGTGCTAACAAGTTCTGAACAAGTGCTGAGCATGAATAAACAAATTCAAGTGCTAAAACTAAGAATCTGTACCTGGATCTTGTGGTAGATAGGCTACCTAGTGCTTATCACTCCCACTGATAAGCTAGAATGCTTCCCTCCAACACAGAAAGGCTTGGGGGGCTCAGAAGCTTACAAACAGTCCTGGATACAGCAAATCTGTATCTGGACTAGACTGGTTACAGGAAAGGTGGGAAACAACCGCTAACATGGGCTTTTAAACCGAAAGTTGAAAGAGATGGAAAAACTGCCCAAACAGCCAATAAACTACAACTTTTGGGCCAGAAACCACTCTTTTGGTAGATAGGCTACCTAGTGCTTGCCACTCCCAATGATAAGCTAGAAGGCTTCCCTCCAACACAGAAAGGCTTGGGGGGGGGGGCTCAGAAGCTTACAAGCAGTCCTGGATACAGCAATTCTGAATCTGGACTAAACTAGTTATAGGAAAGGTGGGAAACAACCGCTAACATGGGCTTTTAAACCAGAAGGTTGAAAGATGGAAAAACTTCTCAAATGGCCAATAAACTGCAATTTCTGGGCCAGAAACCACTCTTGTGGTAGATAGGCTACCTAGTGCTTACCACTCTCACTGATAAGCAAGAAGACATTTATATCCCTAGACCAAGTATTTCTGATGCCATTTGACTTGCTGATGCTCACTAACTCCATTAGTAATGGGTCAGGGGATGCCTTGTATGTCAGACAGAGGTCACACCTTAGCAGTCTGTAGGATACTGAGTATAGTGACAGGGCTTGAGTCAGTCCATATAGGTCTTGTATCCTTTTAGTAAAGTATCTCTGTGGGCATTCCAGTTGTTACATGTGTCTGAACAATGCATTCCAAAGTCGGCATTATACTCAATGACTGGCCTAATGAGGGCTGAGTAAAGGAGGACAATGACATCCCCAAATCTAGACACAATCCCTTTGTTTATAACCTGTGCAATATAGAAGGACTTTCTTACATCAATAGACACATGCTGGTCAAATGTTAGGTCACTGTCCACATAGGTTCCCAAATACCAAACAGCTGGGTCAACTCTTAGAGATATATTATCAGTGCAGTAGTTCCCTTGGATACATGACTTACCAAAGGATGCGATAGTGCATTTTTTGACATTTAGTTTCAGTCCATGGTTTTGGTGACAGCTATTTATTTGAGGCAAATCTTCCTGTGGGATAGCTAAGTCATTTGGGGATTCTGTGACTGCTGCTAATTTGCAGTCATCTGTAATTTTATTCAGCTAGAGCCCTTTGGAATTGGGTTTTACTTCAGAAAAGTAGCTGCCAAAGAGGAGAGATCCCAACACTTAACCCTGGGAAACTCCACTAGAGATTGGGCTCTTTGTGGAGGCAACTTCCCAGTTTTGATTATCTGCATCTTATCTGTGAACCAGTTGGCAATCCAGCAGATGGCAGGGGTTTATTCCCAGTTTATTTTGCTTTACTACTATGCCTGAATGGGGAATCATGTCAAAAGCTTTGGCCAATTTGGGGTATGTGATGTATACCATTTGCTTTCAACCATTGCTTTGGTGATGTTTACAAAAAAATCCACCAAGCTGAGTAAGCATGAACTGCCCTTAATGAATCCAAGCTAAGACAGGTCCAATGTTTGGAGGTTCCCTATGTCCTGATTAATTCCATGACAAGTCTTTCTGTGGTTTTACTTATGTGCTGGTCAGACTTATGGGTCTGTAATTGTCTAGATCTGTGGAAGGTTCTTCCTCATGCAGGGGAATGACAATAGCTGCTCTCCGTTCATTTGGTACAACACCTACATGGAGGCTGACACTGAACATTGTTGTTAGGGGTTCTTACTTGATTTTGGCTACTTATTTAAAGGATTGTCTGTTGGGTCTGTCTCATCATGGTTTTACCTATAATAGATCAGCATTTGCTAAGTTGATAACTTTTCATGACCCTGTTACCTTGGCCTTAGGTCAGGTTATGTCTGTTGCTGTGTTCTTTCTGAGGCTTTTTACAGTATTCCCCATAACGTAATTATTGATGGAATGTATGAATAGCTGAAAAAGCTACAGATTTTATGCTGGGTCTCAAACTGGCTGAGTGGGAGGAAGCTGCAAGTTAGAATTAAGAATTATCTATATAAATGGGTTGGTGTGCTTAAAGGGGTCCCACAAGACTCAGTACTTGGCCCAGTGTTATTTAATATAGTATTTTCTTAATATCAAAACATTCCTCTATCTGGATGACAAAATATGCTGATGATATCAAATTTGGACAAGTAATAACATCATCAAGGGATATAGAAGAATTTAATCTGTACTTGAGTAATGTAGCTTTTTGATTAAATTGTAATGGGCTAAATATTAATAAATGTGGGGTTCTTTACTTTGGCAAACCTAGTTTGGATGTCAAGGTTAATTTAGGAATCACAGTTTTATCAAAGTTGTCAGACTATAAGGATTTGGGCATTAGAAATTGTAATAATTTTAAATTTCAATCACATGTCCAAGTAATTAAAACCAAAATGCTCAAAGTTATAGCATTCATTTTAAGAACTTTGTTTCAAGGAATACAGAATTATTTAAAAAATATTTATTGCATATGTTTAACCTTTTATTAAATAAAATATATTGTTTTGTACATATACCAAAATAGTTTTATTTATTTTATTTATATTTATTTTATTTTACATTTGTTGACCGGGATAGTCCAGCTGGATACATATCCGTTTTCAGTGGAGGCCCGGGGAGAAAAGCTCCAAAGAACAGAGGTACAAGAGCACATATTACAAACAATACAATGGAAATTAGACATTTAGTACAATATGTTGAGTACACTTCTAATATTGGATAAGAACAGTAAGTAATAAAAAAGATGTAATCCTGGGGAAAAAAAGGAGTTGGTTAGATGGATTGTAAAGGTTATGAGGTGCTCCCATTTGAATTGGGTTACGAAGTGGCTAGGCTAGGCCGTTTGGGGTCAAGGGCATGTGATATTAGTCAGGGTTAGGGCATGGGCATAACCATTGGGTTTTTAGAAATGCTTGGAGGTGAATTTTAAACTGGTCCAGAGTGGTCATTTGTCTAAGGTTGCTTGGAAGGGCATTCCATGTCTTGCCAATGGAGTTGGCATAGAGAGCTTCCCCTCCTGAGTTGTTGGGTTTGATGGTCAATACTTGACTACTTTTGGATGACCTGAGGGACGACAGATTTGAATAGGAGGTAAGAATGTTATTAAGAGAGGGAGTTTTGTCAGGGTGTTTAATGATTTTGAATGCCTCCGTAAGCTGGTTGAGTTTCAGAACATTAGGCAATTCTAACCATCCTAGTGTTCTTAGGTTTAGGCAATGGTGGGTACGGTAGGGCATACCTGTGATAAATCTAGCTATGTGGTGATAGGCAGTGGATAGTTTATTAAGCTCTTTTTTATGAAGGAAGGAGAATATAGGGGAGGCATATAGGAGGGTGGAGAGGAAAGAATGCAGATGAAACTGAAAAAGAGAATGTTTGGATTGAAAAGCCTTCCATATCAAGCTAGACTGGAAGTTTTAGGTCTTTTTGCCATAAGTTACACGTTTATGCAAAGAATGTTGTGGCTAGCTTATTGGGCATTAAGGAATGAGGTGCTCCAATTACTACTAAATATTGAACTTACAGATCAATTCAAATTATTAGGGGGTGTAACTATTCATTTAAAATTGGAAGATGTAGAACAACCAGTAGAGCAAAGTCTCTGTCACATTCTATGGTATATATGTGGAATAAACTGTCTCTTAATTAGATAGCCTAAATTATTATATCTATATAAGAACATTTTGATAACTTGGTTAATACTAAGGTTTATACACTTATAATGGCTTCTGCATTCTGAATGACATTTTGCACCAAAGCAGTTTTTTTTCGAACTATTGAAACTACTGGTTTGTTTTATGTACTGTGATAACATATTGATATAAGAATGATTACACCATTCTCTTAAAAAGTAATTGTATTTTGCATAAAGCAGGAGACATTATAAATCAAAGAAAAAATGTGTATGCTTTATTTTTAAATAAAAGTGATAAGAATCACATGAAGTATTAATTACTACACTTCATTTGTAAGATGTGCTGGCTTGATTCCTTTTTTGCATCACTTTACTTGGATAGAACATTGGTCCACATGGGCCGTTCTCATTCCAGTAGGACTGCCTTGTTAGGTGACCTCAGAGTCACACAGTAGGCAAACTGTGTCTGAAGGAGTCAAGGCCTGAGAGCCTTATTCCTCCGCACTAACTGCCAGACCAAATGCCTTCACTTGATGTTTCTTTCTTCTTTTCATGATTATGTCCGGAAAAAGCCAAACAAATATTGTTTTGCATATTTTTGTTAAGGTTTTATTTTTTATTCATTTATTTATTTTGCTTATGCATTTTTTACATGAGGTTTCCTTTTTCTTTTAAATGTGAGAAAATTATTATTATTGAACAAGAAAGGCAAAAGCTGTTTTATTGTTAAACATAAAATATTTTTTACTTTTATATTTACTAGGATTCAGAGCTACAAGTGTATTTTGTGCGTTTTATTATTATATCAATGCACTTTTGTATTTATATAGTGTTTTACTTTTGTGCAATGTATCCGTAAATGTGCACCTCAGTCTTATATGACTGAGTGTTTTCTTTCGCTGTTTTGCATTGTTGGTCTTTTGAATAAAGGCACACGGACGTGGATACACACATGCACACAAATGTGCACACACATACACACACACCCCCACCGACACACACACACACACACACACACACACACACACACACTTTACTTATTTGACTAGGTGGGTAGACTAGTCATAAGATTGTTTTCAACCATAATCTGAGTGCCAAAGCACAGTTACATTGATACAGCAGAAATGAGAGTCATACAGTTATAGAAATTCGAATACTTCAGATATTAGAGAATTGCAGTAATAGAAAACATTAGTTACACAATAAATCTGCTTGTTTTACAGTATAATAAATATTTATAGCATTCTATAGTGGCAGTATTATTAACATTTTGCATGTGTGTATGTATATAAATACATATGTGTGTGTGTGTGTGTGTGTGTGTGTGTGTGTGTGTGTGTGTGTGTGTGTGTGTGTGTGTGTATATATATATATATATATATATATATATATATATATATATACAGGTCTATATTACTTCATTGAAAGCTTAATTGAGTGAATCACTAATCATCAAATTCAAATAAGTGAAAGCTCTATTAAAGGAACGAACGTTCCAGCTGAACATTTTGTAGGAAAAAAAACTAGTAGCCTCGCTACCAACTGGAACAAATACAACAAAATTTAAAACCCTGCAAAATGGGGGGGCTTCAGCCCACACACCCCACACCACCCTACTATATTTACCAAGTCTGAGATCACACTACAGTGGAGAAAAGGGAAAATCCCTGATGATGGTCAACCACGTCCTTATCCCAGGAAATTTTTCACTGAAACGATCATTTACTTAATTGAACTTTCGATGAATAGGGTTTGATGAGAAGCGATTCACTTAATGAAGTCTTCGACAAACTGATATAGATCCCATAGATATATATATATATATATATATATATATATATATATATATATATATATAAATATATATATATAAATATAAGCCATTATCCATCTAGTAAAATCTGGCTTGCTTATTTGGAATTTGACCAGTAAATGTGGTATTTAAATCATAACTGGTGCTATTTTTCTTATACATATATAGATATAGATATGTGTGTGTGTGTGTGTGTGTGTGTGTGTGTGTGTGTGTGTGTGTGTGTGTGTGTGTGTGTGTGTGTGTGTGTGTGTGTTTGTACGGTTCTACCTCACATAAACAAAACACCAAAACACTGACAACGCAATCACCGAAACCACATAACCGACAGTACAAAAACACGAAATCCCACATGCCCGACAATGAAATAACCGACGGTACACAAACACGAAACCTCATACACTTCACACACCACAATCAACAAACAAAACACATTCCCCGTCCAAAAAACACATACACAACACAAGCACACCAAAATCCCTACAAACCCACACTAAACCTCACATACACAACTACCTACAACCCTAACCCAAACCCTAACCCTAAGGTCCGTCACTACGCACACTTACCTGACCCGCTCCCTAACCCTAACTCACTTATCCCTTCTAACCCAAACACAATCACTACCGCACACTTACCTGACCCGCTCCCTAACCCTAACTCACTTATCCCGCCCCTAACCCAAACACAATCACTACCGCACACTTACCTGACCCGCTCCCTAACCCTAACTCACTTAACCCACCCCTATCCACACTTACCTTACTCGCACCCTAACGTCCATCACTACCGCATACTTACACAGCCTTTTCCCATTTCGGCATCCTCGGCGTCGGTGCTTTCATCCGTCGGGTCGGTCTTCTGCTTGTTGATCTTCTAGGTCCCGTCGCGTCGGTCTTCTGTGCTGTCGATCTTCTGGGCCTCGCGATTTCCCTGTCGATGTTCCGGCGTGTCGTTGAAGTAAGGTAGAACCGTTTGTACATGTATGTGTATGTATGAGTGTGTGTATGTGTGTGTGTGTGTGTGTCTAATATAAATTAGCAAACACTGTTTTCAGCTGTTTTTCAGCAGCACAGAACAGGAGGCCTGGGGATTGGTAATTTCTCTGCTGTAGTGCAATCTTGGAGTTAGTATATATAATTTTTAGTTTTTGGGGAAGGGGGAATCAGTGTTCTGATTATTCACTCTTTTTATATCTATGTTTTTTCAACACTCTTTTTTCAACACTCTTTGGAGCATATGCTCCTAGCTGAGACATGTGTTACTAGACACTACAGACATTAAGGAGCCTAGCTGAAATTCAAAATTGCCCCAAAGCACTGTCCTGCCAAGTGACTTTTTTTAAGTCATACAGTAGACAAATGGGGTCTATATTAGAACATTGAAGTTTCAAAACTTCGACTGTTCTAATATGGAACCCTATTCAGCGAAAGCTGAAAACATCAAACATACAGAACAGCAAATTTTTTCCTAGGGAAAAAATTTGCTGTTCCAAAACACATACACACAACACAAGCACACCAAACAAACAGCAATCCACACACATACACCTAAAATCTTGCACCTAACCCTACACTAAACTATACACACACCACTAACTATCCACTTACCTTAACCCAATCTCTAACCCTAAGGTCCGTCACTATTGCACACTCACCTCACCCACACCCTAACCCTAACTCACCTATCCCGCCCTAACCCTCACATCCACACAGTTGCACACTTACCTGACCCGAGCCCTAACCCTAACTCACCTAACCCGCCCTAACCCTCACGTCCACACAATCGCACACATACCTAACCCGCACCCTAACCCTAACTACCCTAACCCGTACTCAGTCGCACACTTACCTGAACCCAACCCGTAACTTTCCACCACAGTGCTGAAAATACCAAAGCAACGGAAATGGACAACCAAATTGTTTCCCTAGGAAAAAATTTGATTTTCTGTTACTTCGATATTTTCAGCTTTCGTTGAATAGGGTTCGATATTAGAACATTCAAAGCTTTGAAACTTTGAAGTTCTAATATAGACCCAGCAAATAAAGAATGGAATGATTCAAACCCTGCAACCTTGGCACAGTAATCTCATTAACAAGTCAGATCTTTAGTACTTTGCACTGCCAGTTCATGTAACCCTAGAGGACTTAAATCAACAACTTTGATCACCTGTAACCTCAAAAACTATGGCATTTACATGGTAAGCTACATTAGCAATCTCTTCTAAGTCTTTATTGATGCATCCAGGTCAATAAAGCCAAACTCCACTTATTATCAATGTGACATATTTCACCTTTTTATGGACTCATCAATACAAAATAAGTGTATAATTTTGTATGCATGCTTACACATACACACACACACACACACACACACACACACACACACACACACACACACACACACACACACACACATACACACACACACAAATATATATATATATATATATATATATACAGGATTTTCAGGCTGTTATTTTGTTGGATTACTTTTAATGTTTCTGATCAGGTTTGTTTGAGTCTTTCGGCTTTTCCCAGTTAGGGGTCGCCACAGCAGAACTCCGACAGCGGAACTCCGATCCGCTAATGATTGGCAGTAGATTTTTATGTGTCTAGTTGCCAGCCCTGATGCACAAGTGTTTCTGATCAGGTAATATACTTAAATTTGAGTTTTTAGTGCTGTTGCTACTGTGAAAATGTTTTATAATTTGTGTTTGAATACCATTTTCTGCATTGTTTTAGCTCACTTTAAATTTTTATGCAGATTTAATAATGTATTGATGTGGTGTATATCTGTATTTCTGATACTGTTTTGTATGGATTTACTTTTATTTTTTTTAATTAGCTAATTCATTATTTCTGTATTTTATAATGTTACCCCTGATAAATTACTTTTCAAGTTGGTGGAAGTTTGTTCTATGAAGATTCTGTGTGGATTGATTGGGGACATATTACATTAATTTTCTTATCTGGGAAGAAACTTGAATTTTAAAGGGTTGTATGCAGAAGTAACAGTCCTGTTATTGCTCTAGTTTGTCCATTCAGGATGTGAATTCTAGTCTCTACATTTTCTAATAATTCAAAGTAATCATTGTGGAGTTCCTTCCTCAGACTGCTGAGATTGCCCATGAAAGTCCACAGTAATATAATTCAAACCCATTTACCAAAACATACATTAAATGCATTTCCTTTGGCTTTTCTGCAAACACTGTTCTGGACATAATCATTGCCCTATACTCTGTGGCATTTGAAAACATTATAATAGTCATCGATATCATCCCTCATCTTCCCATTTTCTACATGGGGTCAGGGTGCTTCAACAGCTGTCACCACCTCTCTTGATAAAGTGCCACTCTCTTACCTTCTTTAGCTTTCATTACTGAATGTAGCAGGTCTTCTGTCACACAGTCAGACAATTTCTTTGCTAAACATCTTTATTTTTTTGCTTGCCTTTTTCATGTGTCTCCCAAATCTTCTTCATCAAATCATCTTCTGTTTTTCTGAACATTTGACTAAACCACTGCAGTCTGTTCTACGTGACCTTTTTTGCAGTTGGGGCTATGGTGGCTTCTGCTCTGATGTCCTCGGTTATCAGTAACAGTGTACACCCTACCACCTATTTCATGTATGTCATCTCTGTCACCTCAAGTTTCAGCAACCACTTTGCCTTCACTACACAGATTTCAATAACATGCAGCAGTGCTGGTCTCCCCACCATTTTTACACCTTACTTTTCAGCTTCTTTGGCATCCATCTGTCATATACTACCCCTGACACTTTGGCTGGTAGCCTGCAGTCCCTCTGATTCTAGCTTTGACCTCATTCAGACTTCCCATCTCCTCAGTCATCCCTTCAAGGTACTTAAAGTTGTAAACCTGTTGCACTTTCTATTCAATCTCAGTATTCAGTTTCTTCTGATTTCTCACATTTGGTGCCATGACAACTGTCATATCTCCAGTTTCCTCTCATTTGCTGAAGTGTCTGTTCACAGTCTGCTTGTAAAGCAACATTGTCTGCATGCAGCAGCTTTGCTGATCTGTGCTCTCTGACCTGTTTGGCAAAATAGTTATCATCAGTATGAAGAGATGAACCCTGATACGTACCCACTCTGTGAGTCTGAAGATCATTCTTAGATGTGTCATTGGGTCCTTGCATATAGTCTGCTCTATTTTTAACAATGTTTCTATGACTTTAACCACCAGAGCACTGCCCAAATCAGCTTTTGTGGGACCTTATCATATGCTTTCTCCAAGATTAGGAATGCCCATTTGGACTCTTTCTCTTTTCCTGTTCTCCTCTACTATCTGTCTCACTGCAAACATCAGGTTGATTGTACTTCATTCTGATCTGAATCAAAAATGCTCCTCTCCCATCTTATTGCATGTGTATTTCTTTATCAATTACCCTGTCCAGCAGTTTCATGAAGTGTTACAGGAGTTTGGTACTGCCCACAATTATGAATATCCCCTTTGCTCACTATCACTAAAGGACTGTGTGCTCTGACACTAAAATGCTTATTCTTCAGTCTTCCTCAGCATAGCACAAAGAGTACCCTCAGGAGCTATTTCCTTCCTGTCTCATCCAACATTTTGATCTTATCTGCTTTGACTTCATTTGAGCCTGCTTCTCTCCCTACCTTCATTTTCCTAAGTGATATACTTATTTCGAGGGAGGGGGGTGTGCTTCTTCTTCCCTCATTATATGCTGTGCATGGGGCTTTTGTGGTTTCTTCTTCATTCCAATGGTGATGGAAGTATTCCTCCACTTGCCTTTGATGTCCTCTGGATAGTAATGATCAGAAAATTATTTACCTAGATGAACCAATTCCTACTCACTGTGATGAAGTTTAAGAAAACAGGAAAAAACAATGCATGGGTTTTTTTGGAGGATGTATTAGGAAGATATGTAAGAGAGTGTCATGGCTGAACTATGTGAATGAGATTAACTGAGTTTCTAAACAAGTCAAGGAAACATGTCAGGGATACTCTACTCGGACCATGAATGGTGGCTTAAGGAAGGGACAAAAACACATAGGAAGAGAAAGCCAAAATGTTTACACTGGAAGTGAGTCTAGCTATTTGGAAAAAAAAGTAGAAGGGGGAGGGGATGGAGAAAGCAGAGAACAAGAAATAAAGCATAAGCCAACAGAGGAGATGAGAGCAGGAAAGACAAAGAGTAAAAGGGAGTTGGGAAAATAAAGATGAGTGGAAAACAAAAATATCCTTAGGCAAATATCAAAACAAATGAAATAAAAGGCAGATCTGGAAGCAAAGATGAAAGGGAAATATGGACATCTGGGAAAAAGCAAAGCAGCAGCTATTGAATGCACACTTGCTTTAGTCATTACAAAGGAAAGCAATGGAAGAATGCTGTGCTGCTGGATGGAGTAGAGTAATATAAGGAGAGCAGAAGGCAGACATTGGAAGAGAGAGGGAAGGGTTTGAGGGGTTCTTGGGTTCTTTAAAGAGGGGGATAAATCACTAGCACTAGATGTGCAGCCTCCCATTGCCCCAAAGAATTTGTCAGATCCCCTGACAAAGTTTTCAATAGATTATGGGCACTCCTGAAGTATTAAGGCACAAAAAACAGCAAGTGTGGTGCACTTACCCAAGATCAAAACAGGAGAAAGCCAGGATAATGTAGCCCATCTAGACTAAGAGCAGTGGTAGAGAAACTCATGCAAAGAATCCTAAGAGAAGTGTTGGATCCTTTCAGAGATGACAACTATCTCTAGGATCTCAGATAATAGGACTTCATGATCAGAAAAAGCTGAGCATCAAATCTGATCAAGTTTTAGGACTGTGTAACAGGAAAACTTGCCAGTGACGTATCGATATGTGTGATCTTCACGGACTTCCTCAAAGCATGTAAATTGGTCACGCCCTGTGGCATAGAATATTGAAGCCATGACTGCAACCCAGGTGAGCAGTGCTGTATTATCTGCATGGGTGCTGTTAGAGCCAGGCAGTAGGGGGTGGGCTTGAGCGACTATTGCCAGCTCACAGTTTGTGATAGGAGTGAGGAAACATAGCCCACTATATTAGTGATACTTATCACTGTCAAAAGATTGAGATAATCATTTCACAGCAGTAGTTAGAAGTTGCTTCAATTTAAGGCAGCTAATTGCCAGGGGAATATATTTCAGATCTAAACAAGTCATTGCTTCAGAAGCCTATTGAAATGTTAGCACTCATAATGCCAAGTCCCGACAGACTGAAAAAAAAAGAAAATCCAAGAGAAGAGCAAATCTTGAACATTACTCTTCTCCTTTAAACCCCGCAACTCTTATATATATATATATATATATATATATATATATATATATATATATATATATATATAAACAAATCCAAGCATGCCATACCTTGGAGAAAAGGGAATATATTGGGAAACGGCCATCTTGGACTTGGCATATGTAAGTGATTTTTTCCGCTATTCAGTCTCCATATTTTGGAATTCACTGTAGTGGGTTTCAGCATTTCAAATGGTTATCCATTTTTCCTTTTATTCAGTGCTAATTAGGTCAATTATTAAATACAACTCCTTGTTTTTGGAATGCACCTCTCTAGACCTGCCAAAAACATGATAGACTCTAGAAGTTTCTCACTAAGAAGATCATGGGCTTAAAGACCTTGAGCTACCAAGAAAGAGTGGAAGCACTATCCTGTTATTTAGTATCTTATGGACACTTGAGAGTAGATCCATGCCTTGCCTTTTGTACTAATAGAAACCCACAAAATGCCAGAACAGGGATCTAAATCTTCGCCATTATATAAATAAAAGGCAGTGGGCAGACCTGCACTCATATTATAGTGCCACAAAATACCAGAACAGGGACTAAATCTTCACCATTCTATAAATAAAAGGTAGTCAGCAGACAGAGTCATCACTCAGATCCTCCCTCTGGAACAAATTGAGTTTATTACAAATGAGAAGGGACAGAGTTTAATGTTTTTAGGTGTATATAGTCTGTTAAGCTTTGTGATTCAGTACATTAACATTTTTTTTGTAGAATTCTTTTAAAAAGAATTTCTTAGAGAATATTTTTAGACAATATTAATAGTATTTTCTAATCATTCACATTTAAATATTTATTTTTGATTTAATTGAGTGTTCCGATTTGTTAATTGATGAATTAATTGATTGTGTGTTGATTTCTGTTGTTATATAAAGAGGTTGATAGTTTGCTTTTTTTTATACAGTTCTGATGCAGTTCCATAATGTGAAGTGAACAAATGCACTAAAATGTTTATTAAATCTTTTGGGAAATAAAAAAAAAAACAAGAATAAATAGTGTTGTATCTCAATTTTGGCATTGTTGGCATTGGGTTCATTCATTATTTATGTATGTCACTCACAAAAGAGTCACATTTAAGCCTGACTCCATGGTAAACAGTGATGATCCTTTATTGCGACCCAGGCAACCAAAATCTGGACTAGTGGCCGAGGCAGTGGAGGAGCCAGATAGGGAAGGAGAAGGGTGAGGTAGTGTGGCCTGCTCACCTGCATAGTGGAGAGGGTGAGTAGGGTGAGGTAGCATGGCTGCTCACCTGCATAGAGGAGAGGTTGAGTATAGTAGACACTCAGTGAATACATAAGGAAGTGTAATTTCTCCAGCAGAAGTCAGGGTAAACACTTCCAGTGCTTGAGAGAAGGGTGTGTGGATTCTTGCTTGCAATGTCCCTTAGGAAAGACAAGTATGGACAGCCCATTGCATGTCCCCGCCACCTTTGGCTCTGCAAGTCACATGCTCACAGGGAACATAGGGCTTAAGTGAAAACTGTCAAACCACCCCTGATGACTGTCTGAATGATGGGCCCTCCTGGTCAACCGTCACCCTGGTGATGGGGAACAAATAGGCTGATTGGCTGAAAGGGGGCTGGTAATCAACAGGTAGATGGATCAAAGAGTCCTTTCCACCTGTGATGCAAGCCACAGAGACATGGGTAAATGTAAAAAAAAAAAAAAAAAAAAAAAAAATATATATATGTATGTATATTAATATATATATATATATATATATATATATATATATATATATATATATATTTATATACATGTATATATACGTATATATATATATATATATATATATATATATATATATATTTATACACACACACACACACATATATATATATATATATATATATATATATATATATATATAATATATAGAGAGAGAGAGATACACACACATACAGACTTTTGCTAGGGATAAATTTAAGCACACAGACAAAAAAAAACTGCTCAAGCACAGGTATAACTTGCAATCTCCATTTAGACAGTGATCAGAACATAAAACTGAATTCCAGACCCTGGAGCTGTGAGGCAGAGATAACCACACACACACACACACACACACACACACACACACACACACACACACACACACACACACACAATGAAATTGATAAAAACAATGAGTTTGTTTGTTTTCCGATTTACCTTTTTTATTTGTCATTTCATTGCAGTTTCTAACTTATGCTGCCACAGATGCAATATTTTATAAAGATCAGTTTCTGCTTAAATCATTTCAGACATATGATATTTTCATTTGTTATAATCCATGACTAAGTGGAAAGGGCAGCCTATTTCTCCTTCTTGTGAGATTACTTCATAAGAACTGAAAATTGTATAATAGCATCATAGCATCATTTTGAGAAATAGTGCAGAAAATAGGATCTACAAAGTGATATTTTGCAGACTCTGTCTTTGATGGTTAATAGTGCAAAGATCTTAGCAGTAAGGAAAAATTAAACTCACTCTCAATAAGCTTTCGCAGTTTTTGAATCTCACAAGAATGTAGAAAATGAAAATAAAAGTGAAAATGTTTACCTCCTCCAGGAGAAATATCTCTTTCAAAAATGCATAACTGATATCCAAAATGGTCTTCAAGTATGTGAGGTAGTATCTCCATGGCAAATATTGTGTCATCTGCAGTACTGTGAAAAGAGTTGCTTCTTCTTAAATAAGAGACATATGCATCGTATTCCTTCCCATCTAAAACAGGAAATTAGTTAATCAAACTGATACGTCTTATATTGATACTATAGCATTTATTATTCTATATGAACACATAAGTAATTACATAAATGTTCTGGTTTTAAAGCACTTCTGATTTCAGGAGTTCATTTAATGCAAGGCATTTCCTAGTTAAACATTAAACAATAAAAGATAAGGAATAATTCTCTATATTTTAAATGGAATGCACAGTTTTAATAGAATGTCATTTTAAAATGCACAATGCAATTGCTATTTATTTGAAAAGAAAATAACCTACCTTCAAATGTTTCATTTTTTCCTGTTATCTTCCTATAAAATAGGACAATATCCACTCTGTATATGAGGTATAGTGCCATCATCAATATAATTATGACTGGAACAACAGCTGCAGCTGACATTGTTGAATAGTAAGAAAGATGACTAATATCTGGTCCAGGAGGTACTACTGAAAGAAGTAATGGCACAGTATAAAACACTTGCAGTGTAACTAGGACTGCTAAAAAACATCATATTTACAAAGCACACAAAAGTATTGGTGAATAGAGTCAGACGCAGGAATACCAAGTTGCATGGTGAGATACGCATCTCAAAGTAGCATCTCAAAGTAAACATCGAATGCAAGCAGTACTTTTTCCTGTTTATTGATTAAGTGCACATGTAAGTTGTGTTATTCCTTCAGAAAAGTGACATTATGAGAAGAATTATCAAAGAAAAATGGCATTTGTAGCAAGTTTTGATCACTTGATATTTTTTTTACTATTCTGTTACAACTTTACAGACATATCACAGGATTTAGAAAGAATCCTACTGTCAATGCAAATTGCCTACCACAGGTAGTATAATTTATGCAACCACATAAAATGTGATTCTGAGACAGGTATGACAGCAATGAGGAAGACCTCATTACTGTCTCAGTATCACATTTCTGAATCACTTTTTTAACTCTAGTGTTGTTAGGCCTGTGATGGTACTAGTGTTTTATCTGTCAGCCCATGCAGCACAATGGCAAATGCACCCCTACACACCAACATACATACATTCAGACTGTGATTGCATACACATACAAACTTCAAAACATTTCCACACACACACACACACACACACACACACACACACACACACACACACACACACACACCACATACACATAGATTTAAATCAATTCATTCATGCCCCTACGAACATACACATGTACTTCCACCCTGACTACTTATGTGTGCTACATATGCTTCTTTTCGAATCACTGAGTGACCACATCTTTTTATGGTGCTACTGATTTTCTCTATTGCTCATCAGCTTAAATTGTGAGTCACAGGCATTTTCAAGGGAGAGCACATGGCTAAATAATATTAGCCACTCCCCTTGACAGGCCTCATTTCCATGTGGCTTGGCCAGCAGGACTACCTTCCACTGTAGCATTGCTGTTAGTACTCTGCATTTCTTAAAACAATGAAGTATTCTTTTCTTTTTGTCTATACATATGAGACCATGCACATTCCAAGATAATATGGAAAGTATCACAATTATGAAAATAATTCATTATTCTCATCTAGTATACATGGCAGCTTTTTTAAATATCTACTTCCAGCTTTTATGATACACACACCCATTAATGTGTGGCAGGTTAATACCTTTAAAGGTTTTTTTCTTATCATCAACACTGGAACCTATGTCAATTTTTACAAGACTTTTTGTTTTAAAAAAAAACTCTCAAAAAAAAACTCAATCGCAGAACACCACCATGACCTGTTGACTTAAAACAAACACAACTGCATACATCTTAAGGACATTTAATCAACCTAATTAGAACATTTGTGCCAAATAGACAACTGTTAACACAGTCCCTTCCTAACCTGAAATTGAGATCATCCATGCTAAGATGCATGCCATCACATGTGTTTCTACTTACACTAATTGGCATCTGTTCTTTTTTAATCTTTAATCCCCCCAAGAAAACTACTTGTATTCTTTCAGAAATCATTCATTTTTAACCTTGAAAAGCCAGTGTACTATCTTTTATTGTCCTATTTTCAGCTTGCGTACATGGAAAAGTAGGAGGGAAAACAAAAATGTAGAATGCTGCTGCAGCCTGAAAGACAAGGTGAATCATTTATTGCTAAAGGAAAACTTTTCATTATATTTGGTGTTCTCATATTTACTTGTTTTCACTTAAAATGTGTTATTAGATTAAGTCAAGGATCCTAATACAGACATTTACCTAGGCAAGAATAAGAGAAAACATATATGCTCTACATATATAATGATCTGTGTACTTTTACATCCCAACCCACACCTCACCAACCCAAGAATACAGCCTATTAACTTAAACATGCTTTTGTCTAACTTTGCCTATCTTTTTTCACCACAATGTTTCTATTTCTTAATACCAAAAAAAGATAGAAACAGAAGAAGAAGAAGAAGCAGAAAAAGGCATCTGTTTACTTTAATAAGTTTATCACATACAAGAACAACTAAAAATACTTTACTATAAAATATGCAATTTATGTTACAATAAGTTTCATAGAAATAGTGTTAAGAAGAAAATTTGTTTTATTTACATTTACCTTTTTCCTTCCTATTCCGCTCCCCTCAGTCCTTCCAAACATTAATGACATGAAGTAGAGCAAATGTTTTTCAGTTCTTAACAAGTTTAACAAAGTCAACAAAAGTCCACTCTTTTCACTTATTCTTATAAAGCTGTATTTCACAAATGTGATTGATGATTTGCAGTCTCATATTTATTTATTAATTTCAATGTTGCTGATCTTCTTCCTGTTCATCTCCATCTCCCAACTACAGATTCCAGTTCAAAATCCATGGTATTCCCAATTCGTTTAGTCTACTCCTGTGATTTTTCTCTGTCTCTCAAGCATTTTTCTTTGGAACAGTAGAAATGGTTTTACCAAAGTTTCTGTATATGCTTTATTATCAAAACAATGATAAGTAGAGCCCCCTTCTAATTGATAGCTAATTTTTTGTTGGACAACTTTTTGCATTTTCTCCTTAGCCTGTTCTGTGTCAAAAATGACATGATCCCCAGGAAAAAATATCCTGAAGACAGGTTATAGAAAAATGGGTCATTAAATACAAAGCCTTATTAGGTCAACCCCTTCAGATCTCTCAGGCAGTTAAGGTTGAAAGAAATAAATACAACGCAGCATGTATTATTCAGTACAATACGTTTTCAGAGTCATTTTTAGATATAATCAAAAACAATTGGAATTTAATGAAAATTGACAAGGAGGTACACCAGTTAGTGGGGGAGCAACCTATTTTCACATACAAGGTGGGAACCAATTTTAAGAGGACTTTTGAAAAAGGAAACAAGGAATTCATTCATTATAAGGCTACTATTCCTTGTGGAGCATGTAGTGTTTGTGCATATATATTTAGTGAGGCAAGTGTTACACTAAACAGCAGTTTGAAAAGTGTGGTGAGATTTATTAAAGGTAATTGTAAGTCTAAAATGTTGGTTTATATGGTTTTATGCACTTCATGCAGTGCATCCTACATAGGTAAAACTGAAAGGGCATTTAAGGACCGTATTTATGAACATCTATACAACATTAGGACCCACAAAGAAACTAGTGCTTTGTACAAACATAGTGTAACCTGCCCTTCTTCATTTACAAGATTTAAATTTGGTATTATTGATTTAGTTCAAAGGGATTTTCCTAAGGGAGGGGGTGACATAAAAAAATGTTTTGCTATACAAGGAACTGTTATGGCAGCTCAGGTGTAAATCAAACACCCCACCTGGTTTAAATGTTTATATCAGTATTAAACCTGTACTGCACAAAAAGGCTGAAAATGTTTAAACAATGTATATATATATATATATATATATATATATATATATATATATATATATATATATATATATACATGCATATTTATATTTTTACATAAAATAGACTAAATGACTAAAATATTAATTATTTTGTTATTGTACACGATACAACACTGTGTAGAAATGCATATAAGAAAATTATGACAAAGTTCTTTTTAGTATCATACGCTTTATTCACACAGGGAAGTATAAGGTTTTTAGATATGTTCCTTTAAATATTAATTGAGTGTAATTAATTAATGAGATTTTATGTATATAAGTTGTAATTTGTACCAATGTTTTTATCTGATGAAGTCTAGTCATTAGACGAAAGCGCTCATCCTTCGTGTTGTGTGGAATATATAAAGAATTTTTATACCTACAGTGGTGTCCAGAACTTTTTACATTTTATTCGTTGGATGGGTTTGGTTTTATTTATTATAGTACTTAGCTATTATTTGATTTCTTCTTCACCTTCAAGCACACTGTATGAAAATCTCATTATCATATTTTTATCTGTTGGTATTGCTTACAATTGCTTGTATAAATAGTAAAAAATGTTGAATTTTACTGAGAGATGTCAGAAAATATTTTCCTGTTACAAGACTTTCATTGGAGTGATGAATAATGTAAACATATGAAAAAGAAATATCCATGGATTAGACATTAATAACTTTGCTTCAACAAAGTCAGCTGGTGTCTTGATGATATTACTGAAGGGTTGTAGCAGTTAAGTAATATGACAACAATTATTGGTGGGGACTGAATTGCAATTTTAGATGCACATTTGAATTGTTTCTATCCATCTAAAGAGCAGTCATCATAAGAGGTATGAAAATGTGTTAAACAGTTTTTAGATTAAGAGAGTCTCTCTGATGGCTGCAGGTTAAAATATCCTAAGATAAAACAATTTCCACGCACTGTAAATAATGTTAAACTAGGGTATCACCCATTATATGCTTATATGTCATATGAGGTTTTTCAAGATGAAAAACTTATGGATATAAAGAATATATCATTATCTGACTATCATTGTATGTTAAGGATGACAGTTTCAGGAAATGATGATATAAATTTATCAAAAGAAAAAAAAATAATTCTACATGGTTCCAGTGGCAAGATTTTGTTGAAACTATACAAAATGAGATTAATAATTTTAAATGTGGCAGTTTTAATTAATTGTAAATTATTAATTGTAAATAAGATTCTTTTAAGCAACAATATATAGTTGCATGAAGACTTTTAATATAAATAACATAATTAAAAAAATAAAGTTAAAAGAACTTAATCAGCGATACTTAATCTCATTTTGAATATTATTTGCCATAAGTATATTAAAATGTAGAAATAAAAATTAATAGAACAGAATATGTTTTACTGAATGAGAGACTAGCTATAACATTTTAGAAAGAAATTCTATCAGCTAGATTAACTAGGGAATATTTTAGCTGCACAGTGCCAACAAGCAAAATATAAATATGTTATTTTTTTAGATGCATGGGGAAATGGCATAATGTGCATTAGTCAAGAGGAAATTAGTACTATCTTAAATAATTATTATTCAAATGTTTATAACTAGGAATGGTTCTGTGAAAATAGCAAAATACAAAAATGGTTATTGACTTCCCTCAGGTTAGAATTAGGATCCATTAATCCATAAATATAATTTCAAAAAAATAAGAGATATAATTAAATCTTTGAAAGTAAACACAGCTTCTGAGCCAGATAGATATATATTTGATTTTTTAAAAATATTTATAGTTGAATTTATTTCCTCTTAAGTAAAATTGCAAATCTAATGACTATTCCTAATTGGAAGAAACCACAATAATCTATGAATATGGTAGAAATAGTGTTATTAAAAAGAAAGTGGGGAAAAATCAGAACATTTAGGCCTGTTTTACTGCTTAGCACAAATTAAAGAATTTTACCAAAATCGATTAATTCAAAATTAATTGTGCGGCTTAACACAAATTAAAAAAAATTACCAAAATTGATTAACTCAAAATAAATTGTACATTTAGATATGAAGATTTACATCATGTGCAATTTGCTTTTTGTTCCAATAGGGAAATAACAGAAGCAAATATATTTTTTTAAAGTTATCATTTTGCAATCTGCAAATAGCTATTTAAAACTAAACTCTTTATAATTAATTAAACTGGATGGCACAAAAGCTTTTGGTTTTATTAATAAGCAATATACTTTGGCACTTATTGGATTATTATGAAGTTCTTTACCCAGCCATTAAAATGATTCAAAATGCATATGCTGCTTCAGAAACATATATAAATTATATAGTAAAGGATTATCTAAACTTAAAATAACAACAGGAGTAAGACAAAGATGCCCTTTTGTAACAAATCTTTTTGTATTAGCAATAAATCCATTCCTTCATAAAGTCTAAAAAAAATACAGCTCTTAATGCAAATAAAAATAATTGTCCTTGTTACCTTATGTTAATATTATGTTAATGGCTATAACAGATCATTTTAAAGATGATATGGAAGTAACTATAAAGACATTAAAGGAAGCTTATGACATAGTAGGATGTGAAATAAATTGTGATTAATCAGAAGGGATACTGGTTTTAAATAAGTGTCACTCACAGGAAGATCAGTTGTTATAAATAGCAAAAAAACAGCACTCAGTGTAGTAAACTAAAAACAAAAACACTGAAAGCAACAGAGAACAGACCCACAAATTGAGTGTAAAAACAATTTAATCACTGCTTTTGTCAAATAGACTTCTTCAGAAATACAAAACTGTTAAAAACTTCCATATACATGCATATAGGGTCTATTTGATATAATTAACATTTCACAATGCCGAAACCCATGTGGCCGTGACCATATGATCATCAACATTTGAAATGTCAAACATACAAGCAGACCAAAAAAAAAAAAAAAACTAACTTTAAAGTTGCTAGCAGGGGCCTACGCCCGCCTGCACCCCTGTGGTGGGCTCTGCCCCCACACACCCCGTAACTTTAATATACCAACTCCGAGATCACACTACAATGCAGAAATGGAAATCTTTCCATTCCGCACTCTTCAGAGATGCCGGTTCTCCATGGTCGACATTTTAAATGTTGATCATATGGTCTCGGCCATATGGGTTTCGACATTGTGAAATGTTGACCATATGAAGGGGACCCATATATCTATATATCTATATATCTATATATATCTATATATATATATATATATATATATATATATATATATATATATATATATATATATATATACACACACACATACACATACACGCCCACTAAGTCTTTAATTGCATCAGTTAAGTCATTGCACATTTAAAGTAAAATATACTAGTGTGAAACTCAAAATAAAATGCAGACACCTGCTTTTATAAAACTATTTTTCTGTCTGTCAAAAAATATTTTATATTGACTGTATCAGTTAGGCCAGGTGGACTGTCAGCACCTAACCTTAGTTGCCATAGAATCTCTCTCCTTTCCACTCTATTTTTAATATTACCACCTCTTAAATCTTTATTAGTGTGTTCTAGAATGGAAAAAGAACATTTCTTGTACAAAGAACAAAGAGCAGAATGTCTATATAGGGCATTATTTTCATCCTTACATTTGATAGAATAACAATGTTCTTTTATACGCTTGTTCAATTGTTTAGTGGTCATGCCTCTATAAAAGGCTGAACATCCAGAACACAAATAAACTTGAAAAACAAACCCAAAACAAAACAAAAAAACACTGAATGTCAACTAAATAAAAAAAGCAGACCTAGAACACTTAGACAAAACCACAATATACCATAGATTCCATCCAGTATTTAATAGATGCTTCCTGGTACCTCGGCCAGTATGCCTTCAAACAGGAATAAGTTTTCAGCATCAACATCTTGCTTTAAATACATTTTCAAAATCACTTTAGTGTGAATTAACAACTCATTAATACCAATTAAGCAATTACATTTGGTTAAGAGAACCCGATTTTTTTTTAAGTGATTGTTTAACTATATGATAAAAAGTGCATAGATAAACTACCCTTTAATAAATACAATGAAATAGGAATGCAGGATCACCAGGAGTTAGACTCTAAGTCCTAAAAATATATTTTAATAACTGTATATACCATAAATCTAAACTTCAATATACATATATACCCAAAAATGAGATCACACTTCTATGAAATGCAATAAATAACTTATACACAATACATCAATACATTTGATAAATGTTTCTTTCATATATTAATATTTAATTCTCGATTCAACCCCCTAGGGTTTAATGTATTGAAATTAATAATGAATTTAGCTTACAAATTATTTAATGCATGAGAGAAATTCTCCTCTTCTGTGTGCAACGATTTGGCTAAAATACCAAAAAATAAACTGGCTGCTGAACCCCCATGGGCCCTGTGGAAGTGGTAAGCTACAGGGCTTTCAAGTCTGTTGTTTCTAATATCTTCCAGATATTCTAATATTCTATTTTTAACCATCCTCCTAGTCTGTCCCACATACCAGACATGCATCCACACCCCAAAATATATACCACCCCACATGATCTACAGATAAAATGATTCCTTGACATATACTTAACGCCATTTATCTTTCTTCCATCCAAGTTTTTTTAACCTACAAATACCCTACATCTGCCACACATATAACTCCCCTTAACACCTCCAAATATTGGGGATTTTCTCAAATTCAGTAGTTCTTTTAAATTAAGAAACCTACTATAAGAAAACATTACTTTTTTTGGAAACAAATGTCCAGTATTATCATCCTCACAAACAATAGGCCAGAACCTTTCCACCAAGTTTTTAAATGTTACAGACAAAGGGGAAAATCTCAAAACAAAAAAAAATGTGTTGCCTTCATTGCTTTTCTTACAATCTCCCACATGTGTTTTCTTACTACCTGTGACCCTGCCATCACCTATTCCCAACACCCTATCTTCTGCCCTATCTAAACATGCCATTGAGCATCCCCTATTAAATAGTTTTTGTCTGACTTTCATGAACTCTTTAGGAATACTTGACTTATCAAAAGTGTTGTTATAAATACGTCTAAATTCTCCATAAGGAAGGGGAAAAGATGGGATGGATGCATACTCTCTGCTGATAGAAATTTTTTGGCAGCTGTCTTCTTAATGAATGGCTTAAAATGGATTCTATTCTCCACCACAAAAAAATTTCACATATAAAGAATGTATGCTATCCTTTCCTTGCTGACTTCAGAAGTAAACTCCAGGCCCAACAGATTCTCATTCAAATTTTGCAAAAAAAACTTTCAAATTCCATTGGATTACCCTCACAAACAAAAAACAAATCATCAATAATTTTTTTTATAAATAATAACTCAATTAACATAAACATCGAATTATACATATACCTATTCTCAAAGAAATTCATAAATAAGATGGCATAAGCAGAGACATAAGATGCCACCACTGCTGTTCCTTCCTTTTGCAAAAAATACTGTCCCCCAAAAGTGAAACAATTATGTGTGAGGAAAAACTTCAAGAACTGTATTAAATAATTCGTCCATAGGCCCTCACCCAACATGGAAGCCACTGCCTCCAAACCCCAACGATTCCTAATGCTAGTATATAATGCCTTTACATCAATACAAGCCCAATAGAAATTCCTACCCCAGCATTTTCCACCAACTAAATCACATAATTTTTTTGTATTTTCAATGTGTGAATTTACCTTAAATAAATGACTCTTCAGTTGGTCGTCGAAAAAAAATGCTTAAATTTTGTAAGCACGAAACTTTACCTGAAACTATCGGTCTTCCCAGGGGATTTACCATGGACTTGTGTAGTTTTGGTATTATGAAGAATGTGGCATCCTTAGGGCTCTTTACATACAATTTTCTAATGTCAGCAGCTGAAAAGAAACCCAACCTTTCTCCTCTTTCAAGTAGCTCCAACAAACTACCATTAAATTCTTGCACAGGATTTCTTGTCAATTTGTCGCACACTGTAACATCCATAAGTAAACTTTCTGCTATTGTCACATACTGTGTTTTTGAAAAAATCACCTTATTGCCCCCTTTATCTGATTGAGTAAATACATACTTGTCATTTTGCTCATTCATAACCTGTAAAGCTTTCCATTCACTTTTATTTAAATTATAGTTATGAAAAAATTTTCTAACTTTACTATATTCCAAGCATTATTGTTTAAATAACAAGTTTTCAAAGGTGCAAATAGATGATGATACCCTAGGGGGCATGAATGTACTAACTACAGACAACATTGTCAACTGAAATTTACCATAACCTGTGAAGAAAACTGCATTCCCCCCATCATTACTCAAATCAACACTTTCAACATCATTGCTTAAATCCACGTTTTCAAAGTCAAAAAGTTCATTTTCATGAATAGATAAATCCAACAATGAATCATTTAAACTAACTTCATCTTCACACAACATTGGATCCAATGCATTCGCTGTTGCATCTACCTTTTTATTATGGAAAAACACCCGAAAATGTAATTTCCTACAAAATCTGCTGACCTCAAAAAATAAGTAAGCTAGACTCGGAAACCTCGTGGATACAAATTTTATACCTTTTTTCAAGAGTACTTCCATGTCATTATTCAAAACAATGTCAGATAAATTAACAATTTTAAAGTCATTAAACATACCATTTTCCTCCTGTGCATTCTGAATTAGCCAATTCTGGTTGTCAGCGTCAAGAATCAAAACTCTATTTTGATGTACATTAGTTCCAAGAGCCCCACAAACATTAATTCTTCCCTTTTTGCCCTCTGCTGTTGTTCTTTTCCTACCATTTGCAACCATGGCCCCTTGTTTGATAAGGATTAGAGTGTTGTTCCTGACCTCCAGCCCCTTCCATATTTAGATTTTCAAAAGAAACGCACTTTGTACTAGAGGATGTTTCTCAGATGAAACTGATGAGTCCCACATCTCGCGAGACCTGCTCTCTGTTAGTGCTCTAGAGGATCTCAACCTCCTGGGCTTCCTTTGCCATGAAACACCAAATTGTTCTTGTAATCCCTTATATCCCAGTCAAGCTTTCTTTTTTTACGTGAGATGACACCCTCTTCCACTTTTACTACACGAGCTTTAATCTCATTAAATTTATGAGAAAAAGTACCTTCCATCACAGAGTTAGCCAAAGTTTCCTGCAACTGCAGAATCTCATCTTGGTTTTTCTCCTGTTGCCTTCTGTTCCGTTTGATCAGAACTTTTAACCAGCCCAGTGTACACATTGAAGTGAGCGATTTCCATTCTCCCATAAGATCATTCTCCTCATCAGAGAAATCGAACATTGGCAGCTTGTTGATCCTGAGCCCCCTTGGTGTGATATTTAAACTCACATACTTCTCCAGGAGCTTTCATATTGTAACACAATGTCATCTCCTTTGTAAGCAGTTTTTCAAGTTTGAAGAAATAATCATGTTCCTCTGTGAACCCCTTGGACCATGGATCACCTGTGGCCAATTTTGCATCTCTTTCCTTCCAAAATTCCGTCAGTAGCAACACATTCTCGGCTTGAGCCCCAGCCATAATAACACACTTTTACCATTCAGTAAAACGAACTGCAAATAAACTTGCAAAATGAACCCAAAACAAAAAAAAAACACTAAATGTCAACTGAATGGAAAAAAGCAGACCTGGAACACTTAGACAAAACCACAATACATCGTAGATTCCAACCAGTATTTTACTGATGCTTCCTGGTACCTCAGCCAGTATGCCTTCAAACAGGAATAAATTTTCAGCATCAACATCTTGCTTTAAATACATTTTCAAAATCACTTTAGTGTGAATTAACAACTCATTAATACCAATTAAGCAATCATATTTGGTTAACAGAACCCACATTTTTTTTAAGTGACTGTGCAACTATATGATAAAAAAGTGCATATATAAACTACCCTTTAATAAATACAATGAAATAGGAATGCAGGATCACCAGGAGTTAGACTTTAAGTGTTAAAAATATATTTTAATAACTGTATATACCATAAATCTAAATGTCAGTATACATATATACTCAAAGATGAGATCACCCTTCTATGAAATGCAATAAATAACTTATACACAATACATCTGATAAATACTTCTTTTATATATTAATATTTAATTATTTTTTGAAAATGTATTTAAAGCAAGATGTTGATGCTGAAAATGTATTCCTGTTTGAAGGTATACTGGCCAAAGTACCAGGAAGCATCAATTAAATACTGTTTGGAATCTATGTTGTATCGTGGTTTTGTCTAAGTGTTCCCGGTCTGCTTTTTTCCATTCAGTTGACATTCAGTGTTTTTTTTGTCATCCAGAACACAAAGCAATGCATATCACATTTCAAGTACTACAGTTAAATCTCCCAGGTATAGTAATAGTGCGGTTGAGGTATGGTAAACAAACGTAAGGTCTCTCGTGAATATATCTACAGGCATTACAACTAAAACACTTATACATACCCTTAGCTCTATCAGACAAAGGAAGAGACATTTTAGTGTCATCCTTCTCCAATAAACTCTTAATAGTGTTAGCTTTTTTGTACACAAAGTTAGGAGCATTCCCCAAAACTACTTGCAAGTCACTGTTTCTAGTGATAATTTTCCAATTGTTGTGAACCACAGTTTTAATCATATCACTATTCACAGACATATCTATAACACACCTAGGAACACTGAACTCCCCTACAGTACACTGGTAACCTCTTTCTCTAAAAATCAGTTAACTAAAATAGGTGGAAAATCTATTATCCTTCTATTATGGATTTCAGAGGCAGTGTAATGTAACAGATACATAGGATACCATCTGTGTAAAGACAACTCTGTGATGAACTCTTGTTTCTCAAAGGAAAGCATCATCATCACTAGTCGTTCGTGAGGCTCTGACATACTGCCCTTTGGGAATATTGTGTTTCATAAACCTCAGATGGTTGCTGTGGTAGTATAAATAGTTGTTAACATATGCAGTTTCCCTATGTATACTGCTAGAAAACTTTTTGTCAGAGGTACTCCAAATCAGCCAAACATCCAAGTAATTAACTCAGTGACTGTAGTGACTCAAAGTAAAATTCAGGAAATCACTAATTGCATTTAGCTGGTCTAGGAAAGTACTATGCAGGTCAACTGGTCCATTAATAATAAAAAATAAATCATCAATAAATCTTCAATAAAATAAAACTTCAGTGGCAAGATTAATAGTGGGCAATATCGCTCTCTCCCACCAACCCATCACTAGACCAGCAAAAACTGGAGCTACAGTGGCACCCATTGCTACCCCTCAGAGCTGCTTATAATACTTCATGTTAAACATAAAATAATTGTTCTCTAACAAAAGTTCTAGCAGAAAAATACATATATCAATGCTCAAATCTGACCAAGTAGTATATTTATGTAAAAAACTAGATACAAATTCCAATCCTTCCACCTGTGGTATGGAGGTGTATGGAGATACTACATCAACTGTTAACATAAAAAAGTTACTATCTTCTCCAATTTTACAACCATTTTCACTTGAGCTAAACAACCTGACTTGATTTAAATAGGACCATGAGTCCTTGCTGTAAGAGGGTAACTTTTGAACAAAAGGGTTCAACAACTTGTCTAAATACAAGGAAATGATTTTGGTAACACTACAAGATGAGGAAACAATGGGCCAAAAAGGGGAGTTAGTGGGGATTTTCTGAATTTTAGGTATACCAAAAAGTATACCTACTCTGGGGTTGTCAACCATAAGAAACTCATAAACTTCAGCTGTTAAATCACCATTCATGAAGTGATCATATAAAGCATACTTTATAAACCTATAACTCCTTTCAATGTTATCACAGTTAACTTCACAATATTCATTACCATTATTTAAAATATCTTCCATTGCTTTGTTGCAATATACTATTCGCATTACTACCACCCCCCCCCCCCTTGTTGGCCCTCATGAACCTCAAATCATGCCTATTCATGAGCTCCAATAACATTCTCCTATCCTCACTATTCAAATTATAATAAGAATAAACAGGTTTGCTGTTCAACAACAATCATATATCTTTGGTACAGAAAGCTTCAAAAACTTTAAGTGTACTGTGTAATGCAAGGTTAAATACAGAGGGCTTTTTTACAAAAAACAGCTGTCTCTGAAAATGACTCCTGCCTCGACCCTGCTTGGATCCTGAAATGTTGGTCAAGCCTTTCCCGTTTTTTAGCTAGTTCTTTCGTTATTACCAGAACTAGTGTTAGAACAGTTCGTAGTTGATGTTGCAGGCATTGGAGATGCAGCAGCCACAATAGAACCTCTTCCTTGATGAAGCATAGCCTCTGATGCTTTAACTATGCTAATGGTTCTTTTATGGGCAGAATTTAAAGGTGTATTGCTGCTTTTGTCTACAGAGGTATAAATGTTCTTAAAGCACTTGATGCCATACCTTAAAGTGTGCATGACCACTGTGTATGCCTTGATGTCCTGGCCAATCTTTCTAAGCTTTCTTTGTGTGATTAGATGTTTGTACTTATCAACAGCTTCTAAAATCAGTTCATAGTCTTTAAAGTTGTTACACTGACCCCTTAACTTCTCCTTAATATTATTGCCCAAAGCCTCTAAATCCATTTTGAGTTATTGAAAAAAAGTGGTTAGTTCTTCAATAAATGGATCATCTTGGTTGACTCCATTTGGAGCTTTGAAGAACCTAAGCCCCTTAGGAATTATCTTGGACAAAATACAATGATCAAAATACTTATTTTCCACTATGAATGCTTTGTATTTCTTGAGTCCCTTTTCCAGTTCAAATAACTGGTCGGTCGCAATATTATTTTCAGCAGTGCAACTCTCAACAGAACTACCAGAACTTACTGGTAAAGCAAAAGGGTCAGGTATAAAATTCAAAGCTGCTGAAATATCTTTATACAAAATTTCTTTGTTGGAGTTATTAAGTTCCCCTCCTTTATCTGCATGTGAACCATCTTTGGGTAAGTTATGACATAAACCAGAAGCATTTCCCATAAAAGAAGGTTTGATACAGTTTTTTGTTAAAGCAGCTAAGATTTTTGTGTGTTACCAAGTTCTGAAACAAATGCTGCCATCATCCAATGTTGACTGTACATGACTGGATGCAAGGTCAAATCCAAAAGGTCATCCAATGGAGCTCAGAAGAGCCAAGCTCAAACTGACCATAAAAAAGCACTCAGTGTAGTAAACTAAAACCAAAACCAAAAACACTGAAAGCAACAGGGAACAGACCCACGAACTGAGCATAAAAACAATTTAATCAATGCTTTTGTCAAATAAACTTCTTCAGAAATACAAAACTGTTAAAAACATATATATATATATATATATATATATATATTAACTTATATATATATATATATATATATATATATATATATACACATACACGCCCACTAAGTCTTTAATTGGATCAAGTCATTACACATTTAAAATAAAATATACTAGTGTAAAACTCAGTTAAAAACAAAATAAAATCCAAACATCTGCTTTTATAAAAATTTTTCTGTCTGTCGAAAAACATTTTATATTGACTGTATCATTTAGGCCATGTGGACTGTCGGCACCTAACCTTAGCTGCCATAGAGTTTCTCTCCTTTTCACTATATTTTTAATATTATCACCTCTTAAATCTTTATCAATGTGTTCTAGAATGGAAAAAGAACATTTCTTGTACAAAGAACAAAGAGCAGAATGTCTTTATAAGGCATTATTTTCATCCTTACATTTGATAGCATAATAATGTTCTTTTATACGCTTGCTCAATTGTCTAGTGGTCATGCCTATATAAAAAGCTGAACATCCAGAACACAAAGCAGTGTAGGTTCATAGATTCATAGGTGTGTACTAGGCTAATGGCCCTGGAGCCTTTACAAGCCTAGCCCATAGGATTACCCTGGCATTGTGCTACCCGACCTTAGTTCCCAGTGCCTCTGTCAAGTAGAGTCATTGGAGTGATCCCCGGGGTGAATTTTCTATTTCCCATCCACTCATCAAGATTTCTTTTGAAGAGGGCCAGTGAGGTGCTCCGCTTGACATGTATGGGAAGTCTATTCCCCAGCACGGGCAGTCTGTTGGTTATGAACCTGTCCCTCCAGCTTGTTCTGTTGTTTGTGGTAATGAGGTTGAGGTCTCTGGAGTGTGTAGTGTGAAGGGATTGGGATTTCTTTAGAAGTAGCATTTCTAACAGAGCTGGGTCAAACATGGCTTTGCAAGTCAAGCAGAGATCGCCTCTAAGTAGGTGATATGAAACAGAGAATAGTTGGAGTTTTTTGAGTCTGTCCATATAGGACAAGTGTTTAAGGCATAAGATCCTCTTTGTGAGGTATTTTTGTGGCCTCTCCAGTTGTTGTAGGTATCTAGTGAGGTACATGCCAAATGAGGCATTGTACTCGATGATTGGCCTAATGAGGGAAGAGTAGAGGGAGACAATGACCTCCTTCTTCCTTAATGCAAAACCATTAGTAATGTGATGTGCCACATAGAAGGACTTTCTGACCACAGTGGCAATGTGGTGGTCAAAAGAAAGGTTGCTGTCAAGCTGTGTTCCCAGATCTCTTATAATACCTTCTGTGTTCAATGGACTACCATCGATGTGGTAATTCATGGGAACCAGGTTTTTCCCAAAGTGGGTGAAGACACATTTTTTGGCATTGAACTTCAGGCCATGGTTCTGACACCACTGGTCTCAATGAGGCCTTTCTGTAGGATGTCTCCTCCAAAAAAAGTTAATGGCTCCCAACTTTCAATCATCTGCAAACTTTGTCAGCCAGAGTCCCTTCATGTTGGCTTGGACTTCAAAGAAGTAGATACCAAGCAGGAGAGGACCCAGGACTGAACCCTGTGGGACTCCACTCATGACTGGTCAACAGTCTGACTTGGAGTCAGCTACTTTCACACTGTGGGTTCTATCTGTGAGCCAATTTGCAACCCACCTAGTGATATAGGGGTTGATGCCTAGCTTAGTGAGGTTTTCTATGATTCCTGAGTGAGGAATGGTATCAAAGGCCTTGGCCAAATCAAGGTAGGCTGTATAAACCACCTTGCCTTTATCCACAGCTCTGGTGACTGACTCAAAGAATTCGACCAGGTTGAGCAGGCGTGATCTACCCTTCACAAAACCAAACTGTGTGGGAGCCAGAGTTTGGAGGTTCCCTATATCTTTGTTTATTAGGTCCATGATGATGAGTTCCATAGCTTTGCATATCAGACTTGTTAGGCTAATGGGGCAATAGTTCCCAGGGTCTGTAGTCGGTCCTCCTTTGTGGAAAGGGATGACTGTAGGACTGTGCCATTTGGTAGGGACAAAGCCTGAGGTGAGGTTGTGATTGAACAGGGCACACTGGTGAGGTACCAGTTCACTCTGTAGCTCATGTAGAACACAGCCAGGGATATTGCCAGGTCACATAGAAGCTGTATTCTTGGCCTTGGACAGTACTGTTTTAACCTGTGCAGCAGTAATATTGGGTGCCTGGCAATCTACTGATATTGTGATTGGTCCTTTGGTGGGGGAGAGAGGGATAAAGTTGGCACTGTATCTGTCGGCCAGTATATTGGTAATATCTGTTGGCTCAGTATAGGAGGTGCCATTGTGCAACAGCTCCAAGCAAATCTGGGGTATTGCTGTGGAGATTCTTTACATAACTATAAAAGGCCTTGTGGTTGTCTTTACTATCTGCTGCAATTCTATTTTCATAGCTAGCTTTAGAAAATTTGATAAGGAATCTCAACTTTTTGTTGAGGCTGATAAGGGAGTTTTTCTAGTCTTGGGACTTCACCTTATTTCTCAACAGTTTCCTCCTTCGGTTGTAGAGTTTGTTTATGGCAGGGGACAACCAGATCAGCTTCCTTTTTTTGGAGGAGAGCATCTTGGTTCTATTGGGTATGGTGAGATCCATGCATTTGTGTACGTGTTAGTACAGGGCATTAGTGTATGATTCGGCTGTCATGCAGCTGTTCTCCAATTGCATGGGTGTCATGAAGTTAGCCACCTCTGTTTTTAGGAGCCCAAAGTTAGCTTTAGAGAAGTTTTTCATGGTGGTTACCTTTGCGGGGGTGGGGGGGTGGATTTCCGGTGTGATTCGTTTGTGGTCGGATATTGGTACAGAGGAACGGTTATCCCTGTTAGTAATAACCATGTCAAGGATGTTGCTACCTCTAGTTGGGGTAAGAATGAGCTGGTCCAGGGCATTGGAATTAATGAATTCCAGGAAATGTTGGGCAAGTGTATTGGTACATGAGTAGTTTTCCCAGTTAATGGAGGGGTAGTTGAAGTCACCCAGCATGAGAGTGTTAAGTTGGACCCTAATATTCTCCAGGTGATTAGGAAAGTGGAGTGTGAGTCTTGGGTCATGGTTGGGGACCTATAGCAGTTTACGACCTGAATTGCTGTCTTATCCAATGTTAGCTGCACCTGAAGTATTTTTGATGCATCATGCTGGGCTACCAGTCTGGAGGTGTGCACATCCTTTATGAATATGGAAACACCACTGCTTTTGGAGCTTTGGTCCAAGTTCTGGGCCGAAAGGCATGGAATGTGTTATAGCCTTGTAGTGCAGGGGTGCTATCTGCTGCCTTGAACCAGGTCTCTGTTACAGCACAAATGTTGATGTTCTCCATTTTAAGGAGTGCTTCGAGCAAGTGCATTTTGAGATTTAGACTTCTAGTGCTGAGCAGCATAACCCTCAGATTGCATTTGTTTGTAGCTGTTACAGTGGTCATTTGGTCTTTAGAACACTGCCTAAAAAAGGCACTATAGGGGTGGCAAGAGTCTTGGCCAGTATCCAGAAGCTCAGGGGTGACAGATGCAGGCCATCTCTAGGTCTGTCAATCATGTCATCCTAGGCAGACAGATATTGGATCTCCTTAGAATGACACCAGAAACTTAGCCA
Organism: Protopterus annectens; assembly: GCF_019279795.1. Lineage (NCBI taxonomy): Eukaryota > Metazoa > Chordata > Ceratodontiformes > Protopteridae > Protopterus > Protopterus annectens. Next base: position 1,074,954,948 of record NC_056735.1, read on the forward strand.
ATTGTTGAAATCAATCATTTTCTGTTTGTACTGTGATATCATTCTGGATGATGGTAGGAGGCTGCTCAGTGCTACAGGCATACCCGTCTGGGCTACATAATCCAAGAGCTCTTCCATGTCTCTTTTCATGTAGTCCAGGGAGGTACATCTCAGAGCATTCACACCCACATGTACAATGACAGATTCATATTTGTACCTGTTGTTGAGGGACCTGAGTGCATACATTATGTGGCAGATCCTGGCACCTGACAGGCAGCTGACTGTTACTTTCTCCTTATTCAACCTAGTGAGTGGGACATCAGTGTGCCTCACTATCGAGTCATCTATGACTAGTGTGTTGGGCATGCTGTTTTGCCTTAGGGGCTTTGGTTGAGTGGCACACTGTTTAGGAGAGTTAAGTGTTTTATGATTAGTGTTTTGTTGTGGTGGTCAAGTGCATTTCTGCCTTGGAGATCTCTACTGTTTGTGTAGATTTTTATTGAGAGCCTCCGTGAAGGTGAGTGTGTGGTTTGTGTTTTCATGTAAAGGCAGTGCTGGTGTGTGTTCTGGAGGGCTATGTGTTCAATGTGTTGTTGTGCAAGTGTTGACCTGCTCCTCTTGAACAGGTATTCCAGTCTTGGCTGCAGAGTGCATGGCTTCCAGTTTGGATATATAAGTGCATCTCTCACAAGTCTGAGTGTTGGGAGGTAAGAGGAGAGGGTTGTCAGTGTACATGAGGCAGTTGCTACATTGCCTCAGTCTGCTCAAGCTTAGCAGGCTAATAAGAGAAAGCATAGGGAACTGACCTTTACATATGCCTGGAGGGGATGGCATTAATAATAAGTACTGGAGCTGTTTCCTTGTAGAATCTTTAGTGGTCGTAGCACTGTTGTGTGCTACAATAATTGCTACAAGAAGTCTGGTAAAGTGCTAGACTAATAAGCTAATAAAAGTACAGGAGAGCAGAGAACTAGCAGATCTAAGGGAAAATTTGAAGAGCACCACTCAGAAGTTTACAAAAAGTCCTGGGTACAGCAAATCTGTATCTGGCCTGGCTGCACTAGTTCCAGCAAAAGTAGGAAACATTTTTTTTTTTTTTTTAGTAGAAAGTGAAGAGACAGAAGATAATGAGATAATTCAATATGCAGCAGCTAAAGGGGTGGGCTTTTGCTAAGTTCTCACTATTAACAGTAGAATGAGCTGATGTAATGTGACTGGGGGGGTGCCCAGTATCAACTTTATACCAGAGGCGGGCAACTCAAAGCTATCAAGACAAAAAGACCACAACATGAACTGCAAGGGTGGGTGGGAAAAAAACAGATAACAGAGATATTAAATCAAAATTGCAAATGATAAATGAGAATAAACTCTTATCTTTTCTCAATGTCACAGCTGGCAGTAGGTCAGTCTCTCTGCAGCAACCTGAGCAACAGGTATATCTGATTTAAAATACTGGCTATTTAAGGCACAGAACATAAACCAGACCAGTTATTCAAATAACAGTTGCAGGAATGCCTTGTTAGATTAAACCAGTTCTGTTCATCTTCTCTCACTAAGAAAACAGATAGGCCTCTAGACAAATGATTTCACTACAAACTGAGGTCAACACTAACAGATATTTAGCTATATCTCACAACAAGGAGAGTAACAAGCAGTTGTACAGATTACAGAGATATAAAATCAAAAGTGCAGATGATAAATGAGAATAAAGTCTTATCTTTTCTGAATATCACAGCTAGCAGTAGGTCAGTCTCTCTGCAGCAGCCTGAGAAACAAGTATATGTGATTTAAAACACTGGTTATTTAAGGCAGAGAACAGAAAACAGACCAATTATCCAAACAATAACAGTTGCAGGAATGCCTTGGTTAGATTAAATCTGTTCACTTTCTCTCACTAAGAAAACAAACAAACTGAGGTCAACATTAACAGATATTCAGCTATATTACACAACAAGAAGGAAGTAACAAACAGTTGTACAGATTACAGAGGGTCTATATTAGAAGACCAAATGCTTAGGTGATCGAACACCTAAACATCGATCTTCTAATATCGAACCACACAATGTCGATATATATATGGTTTACCTTTACATGTGCGTAATGCACATGGATGAAATTCAAAAGTCCGAAAGGACTTTTTCAAGTTTTCGGAAAGCAGAAAACAGAATGCATCGAATGTGCAATGAGCGAATGCACAGTAACTTTTGCTCATTGCAGATTCGGCATTTTTGATGCTAGGTGCACTATAGTTGGGATCGTGAAGTGGACCCTTTCCCCACTGTAGTGCAACCTCGGAGTTAGAATAATAAAGTATGGGGGGTGCAGGGGGCATAGCCCCCCTGCATTATGCTTTTTATTTGAATTGAAGTTTGAAAGTCAGCGAATCTGGTTTTCGATTTGCTGATTTTCGAACTTCGGTGCAAATCTGAACAAAGGGCCATTCGGTAGGTTGATTTTCAACCTTTCAATGGTAAACCATATATATGTAGATATATATATATACATATATATATATATATCTATATATATATATATATATATATATATATATATATAAGTTTTTTAACAGTTTTTATTGCTGAAGAAGTCTATTTGATGAAAGCAATGATTAAATACCAACTGTGGTTTCCTCCCACATCCCAAAGACATGCAGTAGATGAATTGGACACTCTAAATTGGCCCTAGGTGTGAGTGTGTGTGTGTGTGTGTGTGTGTGTGTGTGTGTGTGTGTGTGTGTGTGTGTGTGTGTGTGTGTGTGTGTGTGTGTGTGTGTGTGTGTGTGTGTGTGTGTGTGTGTGTGTGTGTGTGTGTGTGTGTGTGTGTGTGTGTGTGTGTGTGTGTGCCTTCTGTGGAAGGTTGGGCGCTGGGCTGGCAACTCGACACCGTAAAACTCCACTGCCAATCATGAGCAGACAGATGATCCACTGTGGCGACCCCTAACAGGGAAAAGCCGAAAGAAGAAGAAGAAGTTATAAATATCAACTGTATGAAACAAAAAACACACTGTGCCTTTGCCAAAGAACTCTCTTTATTTGTACTTTGTGAGTTCTTTGGTTTAGACACAGTTGTGGGTTTTGTTGTGTGGATTTCTGTGAACCTTCTTTTATGGTGTGGGGCTACTTCAGTTTTTTTCTTGGTATACACCAATTGTAGTAGAAAGAAAATTTGTGGGCATTAGAATAAAAACCAGCTTTGAGAACATTGTTGAAAGTACATATATATTGTATCTGCAGAAGCCAGAGCTTTCCTTAAAAATAGATTTTTTTTTGTTTGGTAAAGCTAATATGGTGAAAGTGTTGATACTTCTATTGGTGCTTTTCCTATACACAATTTATTAATTCCTCATACCATTAAATATATATCTCAAGGAAAAATTATTTTTGTAAAATTGTTATGGAGAGGTTGGATGCCTTAGAATTCCATGGAAAGTAGTGACTGCACCTACTAAAGAAGGTGTATTAGCATTGTCAGATATTTTTTGAAATCTTGTTACTAATTCTTTTTCAATATTATCAACTTTCAATACTCAGAAGAAAACAATTTATGGAATAATTAAAGCTAAATTAATAAAGCCATGTTGTCTGAGTACTGCAGTCTATACAGTTCTCCAATAATAACACTGCTCCAGGAAATTAGACTTCCTAGGATGAAGCATTAAATTATAAGTTGTCATTCTATGACTGAATTTATAGCTCCAACAGTCTGTCATTATACATGGGAGGATTTTCATGTACAGACTGGATCAGATATTCAGATATTCCATTATTGTCATCTAGAATGTTTAATGAAATGACAGATATTTTGAAAAGATATAAAGATCTTAAAAAATGAATTTGTTAATGTAAAAGAAAAAAAAAAAGCAAAAAAACCTTGAAGTACAAAAAAAAAATAGAACACTATAGGATAATGGGATAGAAATCAGTGCAAATTCCAGAGTGGATTTGTAATATGATGGTAACGTGATATATCAATAGGTAGGTGGGCAGCAGAGGCTTGCACTATTTGCAAACTATCTCATTGATGGTACCAGCTCTACCAATCAATGCCTGCAACTTATTTGTTATATATATTTTTCAAGCAAAAAATATAATCATGAGCAATCTTCATGCATGGTACACCTCTCTTTCACCATTGTTTAGCTACATACATTTTCTGCTCTCATCCTATACTGCCCTGGCAGTCAATTTATGCAATCTTTCCCCTGTATATCTTATTCTGTATTGCTAATGCCAATATGATAGCAGTATATCCCCTCCTGTTCTTCCTGATCCTTTTCTAGTGTAATTATTTCATCTTGAATGCCCACCCACTATTTTTCCTCTCTGCTTCCTATTTTTGCTTCTCCCTCTTTTCATTTTGTGGACTTGCCCCCCCCCCCAAACTCTGAAATCCTTTCACTGTCCCTGTTTCTTTTACATGCCAGACTAACTCAGAGCGAATGTTCCCATTTTTAATTTCTTCAAATTATTCAAAGTTGCTCACTTAAGGGTGTCACAGTGGTGCAGCGGTTAACATTGTCACCTCACAGCAAGATGTTCTCCCTAAGGATTCTCAGCTGGAGTGCCTTCTGTGCATATCCTCCCTGTGTTTGCGGGAGTTTCCTCTGGGTGCTCCAGTTTTCTCCCACATTGCAAAGACATGCAGCAGGTAGATTGGACACTCTAAATTAGCCCTAGGTGTGAGTGTGTTCATGAGTGTGTGGTATGGATGAACTACCATGGCAGGGCTAGCAACCACTGGTATAAACCTTGGTTCTAGATGATTGTCAATGTTGAACTGACATCCCAATCCTATGTGCAAAAATGGGAAACGAGGTTGTTGTCAATGGATGGATGGATGGATGGATACAAAGTTTTCCTATCATAGGATCATCGGAGGTTACTAAGCTAAAGGCCCTAGAGCCTTTTCAGCCTAGCCATTCATGCCCCAGATTTCCCAGCTATCAATGTCCATGGGCTAGAATTACTTTGGTATATGTTTGTGACTTAGAGCATCTACAAACTGCCCCTGTCCATAAGGGCCTCAGGTAAATTTGTGATTTCCCATCTATTTGTCCAGATTGCATTTGAATAGGCTTAGTGAAGATCTCTGTTTCACATGAATGGTAAGTGTATTCCAGAGAAGGGATTATCTCTGGGACACATATCTATCCCTACAACATGTTTTGTTTATGTCACAAACTAGATTTAGATCCTTAGATCAGATAATTCCCATACTTTTTGTTTTGTGAATGTATAGCAGGTCTATCATGGCTGGATCAGAGAATGTCTTGTAGGTTAGGCATAGATCTTCCCTAAGTATTCGGCAGGAAACTGAATACATGAACAGGTCTTTGAGGTAGTCTGCATAGGGCATATGATTTATCCACCTGGATCTCCAACATGAATCCTTCTTTTGCATTTTATATTATTTGTACTGTGTTCTATCAACTGTGAAATATATTGCAGTCCTTCTTTATCTCGATCATATTTCTCAGTATTCTCACATGTGTGTGTGTGTGTGTGTGTGTGTGTGTGTGTGTGTGTGTGTGTGTGTGTGTGTGTGTGTGTGTGTGTGTATATATAGATATATAAGACTTTAGAGAATCTTCCTTAGCTTATCCACCTGGTTTGTCCATGCCCTTTTGCTTGACCCTTATACTTCATCCATGAGTAGGGTCTGTTTTTCAGGTAGGTCAATATACTTCCTTTTAGAGAATACAACTACAAATAATATATATTGCAAAACAAAGAAAAAGGCATGACAACTTGTATCCAGAAAGCTTTATAATAGTCTCCTGGCACCTCAGCACGAGCCTTCAAATCATTACTACAAGCTGTTTATTTTAAACTTCTTCTTGCTGCTATTTGTAGATTTTGAAAATATTTTATTTGATGCAATGAAAATACCTTTGCAAGGTAATGACAGTAAATGGATTTTCAACATTCTATATTGCCCCTAGTCAGGCCCAGAACAACTCTTCCTTTACAGCTCAGCTAACAAATGCCAATGTGTCAACCCCTTCAAACCTAATGAAAGGTACTATATAGGGAAGCCCTGGCTGTTATTCCCTTCTTTATTAGCTGTAGACATACCTTCACTTTGGATGAATTATTCCTTTATTATCCATATTTAACCCAGCTAAATAAAGACATCTATTTAATGTTGTTTACAGATGGCTACTTATTGGATTATAATTCAGAACACATTTTTATTTTGGGTCTTCAAGTGAATGTAAGAATAATGAATGACATCTGGTAAAATCCCTTGCAAGAGACCTGAAATCCCATTTTGATGGTGCAAAATTTTGCCCAAATACCTAGGTATCAGCTTCCTCACTAGAAGTACAAAGATGTTAGATCTTAAGAAAAAGCAGCTGTGGGACTACATATTTGTCCATGCCCTTAGCTGAAAGCAATTTCATTGGCCACTTCTAGAAAACATAGAAACTGTTAAGATGTTCTTTTGTCCAAAACATTTGTATACTGGTTATCCCATTTCTACCCTCCTTTCATAATGATGGATTGCAAAATTCAGGAAGCTAGAACTAGCTCTGTTTGTGAGGTGGAGAAATACTGGCAGACTCCTCAACTTCAAGTTATGATGGAGGTTTCAGTATTCTGGCATGATAAGCTTCTGTTCAAACATTCACTGTGCAACAGTTTTTAGCACAAAGTATCCCAGTAATACCTTTTGGACCACCTGAAAAGTAACTCAGACATAGCAGTGTGTTGAAATGCAGTGTGCCTTTCTACTCATCTAAATAAATGATGCAAGCTAAGGTTGCTCATAAAGCTTTTTGCATCATTAATGAAAGACTTTTGCATAGCATTTCAATCCTATGAAATATTAGTTACGAAGGAATTTAGTTCAAAGTGCGGGCTGGGAAATGACAGGTATTATCTAAGTGGAATATTTAGCTCAAAGAGTGCATGAGAAATATGTTTTATCCTACTTTTCCAATCTAAGTGAAAACTTTTCTTTTCCACTCAGACTTTGTCATTAACCTGCATATCAGAAATCTTTTCTGTGTCTATTTCCTCTCAGGCAACTCATTAGAAGAGAGAATATCTATTGCAACATTTTTTCTGAAAACTAAAAGGAAGAAAACATCCACTCCAGGACGTGTAACTACAATGCTGAAAGTATGCCAGGAATATAAGCTTGTCACATCAAAAAGTGTCTCTCATGCCTATGGCCATACCACCGTGGATGTAGTTAACCTCATTTGATTTGAAAAAGTGTCTCTTAGGCAAACACAAGTGTGCAGAGATTTATCTCTTTCTCTTCAGACCACCTAAGCACTGACATAATATGTTGCACTTCTTGAGAACGCCTAAGTAGTTGTACTGTGCATGCTATGTTCTCTGGAACTCATGTTGCTGCTGTTTATACAAAAGGGGTTTTGGACTCCAGCCCTTAGCATATTTTCAGGCTACAAAAGTCAGACAAAGATGAAGAAGTAACAGAGAAAGTAAAAGAGTCTAGACCCAAGTTTTAAGTTCCCCCATGTGTGCAACTCATTTGGGACTATGTTGTCTCAGGAGTTCATTGAACTTTTTTCCGTAACTGTACATATGCATAGTTTACTATGTTACACAGTGCTGATAAATGGGAAGGGTTGCATCAGGAAGGGCATCTGGTGTAAAATTTTGCCAAATCATACATGCGGACAACAGTTCAGATATACATACCGGATCGGTCGAGGCCCGGGTTAACAACGACTGTCACTAGTACTGTTGACCAACAGGGTGCTCATGGAAATTGGGCTACTGTTGGACGAAGGAGGAGAAGAGGGGGAAGGCATGCCCAAAGGCAGGCAAAGACTAGAACTGTGATAGTGAGGGTTGGAACTCTGAATGTTGGCAGTATGACTGGTATAGGAAGAGAGCTAGCTGATATGATGGACCGAAGGAAGGTTGGTATATTTGTGTACGCAAGAGACCAGATGGAAGGGGAGCAAGGTTAGGTGTATCAGAGGCGGGTTCAAATTGTTTTATCATGGTGTGGATGGGAGGAGAAATGGCATAGGGGTTATCCTGAAGAAACAGTATGCTAAGAGTGTTTTGGAGGTGAAAAGCGTGTCGGATAGAGTGATGTTTATGAAGCTGGAAATTGATGGTATAATGATTAATGTTGTTAGTGTATATGCTCCACATGTTGGGTGTGTGATGGACGAGTAAGAAACATTTTGGAGTGAGTTGGATGAAGTGGTGATGACTGCACCCAAAGGTGAGAGACTGGTGATTGGAGCAGATTTCAATGGGCATGTTGGTGAATGGAACAGAGGGGATGAGGAAGTGATGGGTAGGTATGGCGTTAAGCAAAGGAATGCAGAAGGTCAGATGGTAGTGGATTTTGTGAAAAGGATGGACATGGCTGTGGTGAATATGTATTTTAATAAGAGGGAGGAGAAAAGTGTGACATACAAGAGTGGAGGAAGATACACATGGGTGAATTATATCTTATGTAGAAGGGCCAGTCTGAAGGAGACTGGAGACTGTAAAGTGGTGGCAGGGGAAAGTGTAGTTAGGCAGCATAGGATGGTGGTTTGTAGGATGACATTGGTGATCAAGAAGAGGAGGAGTGTATGGGCAGCACCAATGATCAAATGGTGGAAATTGAAAAAGGGTAATTGTGAGGTGGAGTTCAGGGAATAGTTGAGACAGGCACTGGGTGTCAGTGAAGAGTTACCAAATAGCTGGGTAACTACAGCAGAGCTAGTAAGAGAGATGGATAGAAAGGTGCTTGGTGTGACATCTGGAAAGAGGAAGGAGGGCAAGGAGACCTGGTGGTGGAATGAAGAAGTACAGGAGAGTATACAGAGAAAGAGGTTGTCGAAGAAGAAGTGGGATTGTCAGAGAGAGATGAAGAAAGTAGACAAGAGTAAAAGGAGATGAGGTGTATGGCAAAGAGAGAGGTGGTGAAGGCTAAGGATAAGGTGTATGAAGAGTTGTATGAAAGGTTGGACACTAAGGAGGGAGAAAAAGACCTGTACCGATTGGCTAGACAGAGGGACCAAGCTAGGAAAGATGTGCAGCAGGTATGGGTGATAAAGGGTAATGAGGGAAATGTACTCACAAGCGAGGAGAGTGTGTTGGGGAGATGGAAAGAGTACTTTGAGGGGTTGATGAATGAAGAGAATGAGAGGGAGAGAAGGTTGGATGATGTGCGGATAGTGAATCATGAAGTGCAGTGGATTAGCAAGGAGGAAGTAAGGATAGCTATGAAGAGGATGAAGAATGGAAAGGCTGTAGGTCCAGATGACATACCTGTGGAAGCATGGAGGTGTTTAGGTGAAATGGCAGTGGAGTTTTTAACTAGATTGTTTAATGAAATCTTGAAAAGTGAGAGGATGCCTGAGGAATGGAGAAAAAGTGTTTTGGTACCGATTTTTAAGAATAAGGGTGATGTGCAGAGCTGTAGTAACTACAGAGGGATTAAACTGATCAGTCACAGTATGAAATTATGGGAAAGAGTAGTGGAAGCTAGGTTAAGAAGGGAGGTGATGATTAGTGATCAGCAGTATGGTTTCATGCCAGGAAAGAGCATTACAGATGTGATGTTTGCTCTGAGAGTATTGATGGAGAAGTACAGAGAAGGTCAGAAGGAGTTGCATTGTGTCTTTGTGGACTTAGAGAAAGCATATGACAGGGTACCTAGTGAGGAGTTGTGGTTTTGTATGAGGAAGTCGGGAGTGTCAGAGAAGAATGTAAGAGTGGTACAGGATATGTACGAGGGTAGTGTGACAGCGGTGAGATCTGAGGTGGGAGTGATGGATGTGTTTAAGTTGGAGGTGGGATTACATCAAGGATCAGCTCTGAGCCCTTTCTTATTTGCAATGGTGATGGACAGGTTGACAGACGAGATCAGACAGGAGTCCCCGTGGACTATGATATTTGCAGATGACATTGTGATCTATAGTGAGAGTATGGAACAGGTGGAGGAGACCCTGGAGAGGTGGAGATATGCTCTGGAGAGAAGAGGAATGAAGGTCAGCAGGACTAAGACAGAATATGTCTTTGTGAATGAGAGGGAGGATAGTGGAATGGTGAGGATGCAGGGAGTAGAGGTGACGAAGGTGGATGAGTTTAAATACATGGGATCAACAGTTCAGAGTAATGGTGAGTGTGGTAGAGAGGTGAAAAAGAGAGTACAGGCAGGATGGACTGGATGGAGAAGAGTGTCAGGAGTGATTTGTGACAGACGAGTACCAGTAAGAGTGAAAGGGAAGGTCTACAAGAGGGTAGTGAGACCAGCTATGTTATATGGGTTGGAGACAGTGGTATTGCCAAAAAGGCAGGAGTCAGAGGTTGACGTGGCAAAGTTGAAGATGTTAAGATTTGCATTGGGTGTGACGAGGATGGATAGGATTAGGAATAAGTATATTAGAGGGTCAGCCCAAGTTGGAAGGTTTAGAGACAAAGCCAGAGAGGCAAGATTATGTTGGTTTGGACATGTTCTGAGGAGGGATGCAGAGTATATTGGGAAAAAGATGCTAAGGATGAAGCTGCCAGGTTACAGGAAAAGAGGAAGGCCTGAAATAAGGTTTATGGATGTGGTGAGAGAGGACATGCAGGTGGTTGGTGTGACAGAGCAAGATGCAGAGGACAGGAAGAAATGGAAACAGTTGATCCACTGTGGCGACCCCTAATGGGAGCAGCCGAAAGAAGAAGAATACAGTTAAGTCTTAAGTAACCTCAAAATGGGCAATACCTTAAAACCTACCCACACCTCCTGGCAAGAACTGATGTCCTGTCTGAATAGGAAGGGGTTAATCATACTGCCACTGCCTATATATGAGTTGCCCCAAACATTTCATTTACTAAACTCATCCCAAGTGTAGGGCATTTAAAATAATTCATGTAATGAGACAGAAGTAGCATATTTTATCATCTTTTGTACCTTCAGGAATCAGACTGTATAGAGCTCAGAAACTCTGCCTAAAATATATATATATATATATATATATATATATATATATATATATATATATATATATATATATATATCGCCAAAAACCAAAACCCAAGAGAACGATAAATACGAAATTGCAGTCCCAAAGCTTGTGAATGGATACTCGCAAATATCAAGTCACACTGGCAAAGATTAAATCACGTTAAAAATGTAACATGAGCGGTAAAGTAGAAAACTAGTTTAATGAGACGTAAGCGCTTTCACTATACAAATAGCTTCCTCAGACGTTAACTTTCAAATCACAAAACAACATATATAGAAGAAAACATCACATCCCTCATTAGCCCAAGTACACGTCATTTCCTGTAAGCGTGACTCTCAAATGTAAATAACAAGGATACATATAAATAAAACATGTAGATAAACCATGTCTATCTCTATTATTGTATTGCTGTCAAATAACTAAACCCATAACTTTTGCCACATGACATTAAACAACTTTAAAAAACTTATTAAAAACCGATGGCTGCAGAGATGTAATTATAACGACCAAGCATAAGATACGCTATATAAAACAAACGTACACATATCCATTGATGTTGACATATGCGAACGAGACGAACTGTATAACCAACTAACTGAAACATCTCTAATCAACAGAGCTAATACGTTTGCAGAATACCGCCACTAAAACGCATATGGCTGTTGTGAATAGACCATGCCACTGGCTATGGATATCATATTATTACTTATATATCTCATTTATGTATTGATTTTTATTATATCCACAGCCAGTGGCATGGCCTATTCACAACAGCCATATGGTTGTTATATTTTTTTGAGCGTGTCAGTTGCCCATTATTTTGAGCTATTTTTTAGATTTTAAGCGCAAATCAGGACGTTCTGAGTTGGCATGACGTAAATAATTATGATTTATTTTAATTTCTGCTATTGAGAGCTTTTTGTATTATATTGTTTTATGTGCTCCATGCGTTTTTAGTGGCGGTATTCTGCAAACGTATTAGCTCTGTTGAGTAGATATGTTTCAGTTAGTTGGTTATACAGTTCGTCTCGTTCACATATGTCAACATCAATGGATATGTGTACGTTTGTTTTATATAGCGTATCTTATGCTTGGTCGTTATAATTACATCTCTGCAGCCATCGGTTTTTAATAAGTTTTTTAAAGTTTTTTAATGTCATGTTGTCAAAGTTATGGGTTGAGTTATTTGATAGCAATACAATGATAGAGAGATACATGGTTTATATACATGTTTTATATATATGTTTCCTTGTTATTTATATTTGAGAGTTACGCTTACAGGAAATGACGTGCACTTGGGCTAATGAGGGATGTGATGTTCTCCTTTATATACGTTGTTTAGTGATTTGAAAGTTAACGTCTGAGGAAGCTATTTGTATAGTGAAAGCGCTTACGTCTCATTAAACTAGTTTTCTACTTTACCGCTCATGTTATATTTTTAACGTGATTTAACCTTTGCCAGTGTGACTTGGTATTTGCGAGCATCCATTCACAAGCTTTGGGACTGTAACTTTATATATATATATATATATATATATATATATATATATATATATATATATATATATACACTGTATAGGCATCTTATCTAAACAATATTTGTAGTGCTGCAGATAATGGTAAAATGAAATTTGCTGTTTTTCTAAGATATCTGTTAAAGTGTTAATAGCATCATACCCTTGTATGTTTTCCTCTGCTATTACCTGGGTTCACTTTTTAAATTTTGTGTTCAAAATTGCAAAAAGAAAATGGTCAGTCATACATTCATACTTCTGCAGCAGAGACATATAAATAAAGGTAATTTATTTGGCAACACCTCAGTTCTCTTGCTTGAATTCTGCTGTGACAGGATTTTCAAGAATTTCTTATTATATTCTGCACCTTACTTTTAGCGCTTTATTCTGGATGTTAACTTTGTTATTATACTAATATTCTATTCACCAAAAAGTGTACATACATGAGATTTGAATATGGCCAGACTACTCTTCTAGTCAAGTAATATTTTTCATTTATCTTTTTTTAAGATGGTAAGATAAACTTTTTCAGCTAAGACCTCATTACATAATGACATAAAAAAACTAAACAGGTGAAATCTGAGACTCATAGACAAGGGCTTCAGAGCAGTATATGACTACATATCACCCATTCTATAGGGGAATACAGTCTGTTCCTGCTCAGATATGCATTGGTGCTTGCACAGCACCAGTGCTATGAAAATGAGTGCATAGTACATTAGAAGAACTTTGTTAAGGGGACAAGTAGCATTAGACAGGATCAGTGAAGGAGTCATGCTAGCATAGTGCATGTGATCGGAATGGTAAACATCACAAAAAAGGCAGGCAAGTGTGCCTAAGCATGCTCAAGGATATGTGCACTGAAGCACAGAACAAAACATCACACTGCTGCCACACGAACAGTGGCAAGCAACCCAAGGTGGGTCAGCGCAGCATAGCATAGCTCCAACACAGTTCATTACAAAATTGGGGAATGAAATATATAGATAGAAAAATTAGAAAAGGAGGAATCACAGGCAAAGAAAGCAAGGAATGACTGGGGAAGGCATATTTTTTTCTATAGGAAATGTTCCTGTTTTTCATATAAGAAAGGAGGGGTAGCTGAGAAAGGTAGTGAGGAATGGTTATGGGTTGGGGGGGACAGATGGAGATTGAAAGATTGCAAGAAGGCACAAATAAGTACAAAATGCAGGTACAGATAGGCATATTACTAAACAAAAGGTAGGAACAACAGTGGAAAACTACAGACAGATGGGGGCATTTGGTGACTGGACAGGATAACAGGATGGCATAGAGAATGACAACGCAGTGGATCAAATGGATGGGGGGGGGCAGGGCATAATACATGGCAAAATAGGTACATGGCATTTACTAGAGGAACCTAGAGCATCAAACTTCATGGCTGACGTAATGTACAGGCTGTGCTTTTGATGGACAAATGGTCAAGGACTGCCAGTCATGCAACTCAACCATCTATGCAAGGAAATGCCTCATAGTGATAAGGTAGGTGTTCAGCTATCAGCACATCTCAGACAACAGCGCCCATCACTGGGAGACCACAGTGAGCCCCGTCAAGACCATGATCAGAAGAGGAGGTTACAGAGGCCATCAATTTGGCCTCCAGGTCATCATCAGTAGGATGATTTCCATCCCCCTGCTGAGTGGCAGGGCTGGTGACCACTAGTGTGTCAACACATGAATCATTGACTGGCACAGCATGAGATGACTGCTGCCACCGTCGTCACTACTACCACCACCAGCACCACCACAATTGGACTGTCAGAAGTAAGACAGAGAAAAAAAAAGAGAACTTATTACTATATTCATATGTTGCACATAATATCACAGCTTTATAGAGCATAGTGCTCACAGCATATGCAGCCAGCTTCTAGGAGAAGCAGTATTGCCTCCTGTGACATCTTTCCACATTAGCTTGTCACTCCTCATTTACTGTAATACAAAGTAGGAAGCAAAACTCTGGTTCTGTATCCCTAACCTCTGCTTGCCCCTAGATTAGCAGGTCAGGGGGACTACATCACAGGTCACTATAATGATTATGACACTGGTCATCAGAATGCTCACTCAACTTCCCAGCAATCTCAAGCCAAGAATCCACCAAGTACAAATGGTCATAATAATAGCCCCCACCCAAAAATAAATGCTGTACTAAAGCTGTCCCCCCCCCACTCTTCCAATGAAAAGCAAAAAAAATAAATAAATAAAGTCCATTTCTTTTACTGGCACCCCCACCCCAGCCCAGCCATTCAGGTCCTGTTTGTTTGCTGTGCCCCAACTCTCCTACCACACGTTGTATTAAAAAAAAAATTCTTCTTGCTACAAATGTAACAAACAGCCACTACAGTTTATACCCTGCCTGCACCAAACACTATAGCACTTAAGATTTAGTCAAAAAAAAAAAAAAAAAAAAAAAAAAAAAAAGTGTGATTTTTTTTTTTTCTTTTTTAAACTGCATCCAGCACTCAGGTTTCATCACAAATGCAATACCAGCTTTTAAAAGTACTTATTGCATTAAAGAGAGATCCGGACTGGCTGATTGCCCCCCCCCCAACACTTTGAGCCCATGGCAGTTGCCCCAATTGCCACACCCTAGTTACATCACTGCTCTGTAGTGCAGACCCATGATGTTTTGAGATTAACAGATGTCAAGCACTTGCGACCACAGTGCAGGTTCAGACTGGGACAAGCATATTATCACTATTTAGAGTGGATAGCACAGTGCATTAAAGTAGTAGTTCAGAGAAAATTGTAATAAATTATCTCATTAAGATAACCATTACGCTAGTAGGCCTATATTAACATAATATGTTATACACAAAGAGGAACTTCTATGGAATTAGTTTACTGAATTGGGACACAGGCGCACTGTTGGATGACAAGACATAAAGTAATATACACCTATGCACCGTACTGAATGTCCATGATGGATGGCAGCAACACAGACACACAAGAATTGCTTTTATGGGTGTGTGAACACAGCACAATGTCATGACACTGTTATGTCCAGCTCTGGGTCAGGTGCATACTGGGGCAATGTGCCTATAAGGTACGCCATGCCACACAGGACAAGATGGCCCTTGTGCATAGGGTGATGCAATGCATATTGCTGGCATGGAAAAGGTATGTACAGCATTGCAAGAATTCAAAGGCTGATACAGGAAAGGGTTTTCTGATAACATGCCCTTAGCTGCTCTTTGCATAGGAAAAGTGAGAATTGAACTGACAAATAGGTGGCAGGTAAATGGCCATCCTATGAAGATGGAAGCAATATGCAGTCATAGTGGACATCCACAGATAGCCAAGACCACACACTGACTAATATGTGTAACTCACAAGATTACACTTCTTCTTGTGGGCCTATGGAAAAGGCAACAGCTGGAAAGTCCACCAGCCAGAACACTGAGGTTTTACTGGCATCCCTCTATACACATTGCATATGCCTGCTGGCCAAAGGGAATGTCACAAGGTTTTTCAGGGCCATGTATGTCAGGTGTCAGGAGTCAGGAAACAGTAAAGAACATCCCTGCTGTGAGTAGCCAAAAGAAGAGTCTAACCCAGGATTGGTGAAGGGTAACTCTTATGATATTGCACACCAAGAACAATGCATGAGGTATTGCCAAGAGCATGCCTATTACATGAGATGGTCCACCAACATAGATGTGTTTGACAGAGGTGGAAAAGCTTCTGTGATTCCACTCAAGAGATGAGAACTGAGTCCACATATCTGGGGATGAGAAGTGGGAGCTAGTCTGGTGATGACTGCATAAATCTCTGTAGGGAGTATACTAGATTTGTATTAACATTTGCATTACCTTATGATACAGTGTTCTCCAGGTGAGTCAGAACTTTTAATGAAGGAGGCTTCTATACAGCTGTTTTTCAGGATCCTCCAGTCTGCAACTGGAATACCCTGCACAACATGTTTAGTATGTGTCCATATGGTATTCACAGTTTTTTTTATGTTTTCAGGAGTTCTAGTGATGGAGGGTACATCTCAAAGGGTCAGCACATGCCTGATGTCTGCAGGTAACCTAAAACTGACAATGATGCACTGTGATGATACAGTGGCACTGTTAGAAACACTAACACTGGAACACACATTCCCCACACAAGAGGAGTTTGTGCATCAAACTCCACCATTGCCAGTATTTGACAGATATCCTATAACTAGCTAACTTAAGCTGCACTGTATCTGACATGCACTTAGACCTCACAGAGCAGGCATGGTGGTCCGTGGTATCACCATGGCCATAGGTCTGTCCCTGACCTGTTTATATTATTTGGCATCAATCAGAGGACACACAGGTCAGTGATCCCGGTACAGATAGCTGCTACCACACCATTGTGGAAATAAGTAGTGAGCTGCATGGTGTGCAGAACTCTGTGCAATACCTACATAGGCTATCAGATGACATCCATTGTACGTACACTGACACTGAGTACAGGGATCATCTTCTATGGCTATAAAACATATCCAGCGTCTCCTGTAATACACAATGGTGATCTTCAGAAACATATACAATTATTCCTGTAACACACAGAGGTGATACTATTTAGGTGTGGCCTGCTACCAACATTTTTTACTATGTATTTTTGTGGGTCTACCTGATAACACCGACACGCCAAAACACCAACAATGAAATAATCGACATGAAAAAAGCGACAAAAAAAGAAAGTTCAAAAACACAAAACTTCTCATGCCTGACAAACCAAAATCCTGACAATCAACAAAACAAATACCTTTCCCAAAAAACACACACAACACAAGCACACCAAAAACCTTACAAACCTACACTAAACCTTACATACACAACTATTTAGGCACTAACCTTAACCCAACCCCTAACCCTAAGGTCCATCACTATCGCACATTTACCTTACCCGCCCCCTAACCCTAACTCACTTAATCCGTCCCTAACCCTCAAGTCTGTCACCATCGCACACTTACCTTACCTGCACCCTAACCCTGACTCACTTAACCTGCCCCTAAACATAATGTCAGTCACTATCGCACACTTACCTGACCCGCACCCTACCCTAACGTCCACCACTATCACACACTTACCTTAACATGTCGGTGTTCTCAGTGTCGGAATTCTCAACTGTTGGTCTTCTCCATTGTCGATCTTCCAGTGTCAGTGTTCTCATCGTCGGCGTTGTGCACTGTCGGCGTTTTCAGGTAGACCCATTTTTGTACAAATCTGTACCTCAGTTCTCAAGTCTGTATGGTTTATACCATTATTATGTTTTTTTACCATGTATTTTGCATAAATGTAGTCCTTGCGTCTCAGCACTTGAAATTTGCAATTTTAACTGTTCAGTTTTTGTATTATGGAGCTTTTTTCCCCCAGGTCTTTACTGAAAATGGGTTCTCTGTGGCCCAGTGGACTTTCCCTGTAAACAAAAGGCAAATAAATAAAACAAATCAACAAATAAATAAATATGGCAACAGTATATATTAATCTTTGTTCTCACCAACATTTGCATCTTCCAAGTAGATGACCTTGTGGTTAGTCACTCCACACCAACCATTGGTATAGGTTAGCTATGGTCCATATATGTGAGTCATGGGAAATGCCTGTGTGGTGAGTGGAAACATTATAGATGATATCATGGGTACTGAAAACCTCTGTTATCCTGGGCGTTGCAAACAACCTGGCACTTAGGGGAATGGAAGCCATTCCTGTTGATATATCTGATACCATGTGGACCAGATGGGGCCTTGATGGTAGCATGTGTGCAATCAATTGCTTCCAGGACCTCAAAGAAATGAACAATGGTGTAAGATTCCTGCATTGTGGTGGTTCTCTCTTCTGAATGTTTTACTAACCATATATACATCACAAGCTGCAGCATAATATCAAGGAACTGTTGTAGGATTCATGAGGCAGGTGTCTATAAAAATCTTAGCCTAATCCCTGTGGGTCACTGAAAAGTTTCTGCAGCTAGAAAGATTAAAGTTTCACAGACCTTATTGTTCAATGAGGGTCTATATTAGAACATCGAAGTTTCACAACTTTGAATGTTCTAATATCGACCCCTATTCAGAGAACGCTGAAAATAGTGAAGCTGCGGAACACCGAATTTCTTCCTAGGGAAGGAATTCAGTTGGCCGTTCCTGTGGCTTCGCTATTTTCAGCACTGTGGTGGAAAGTTACCGGTCGGGATCAGGTAAGTGTGCGATTGTGTGTACATAAGGATTAGGGTGCAGAGTAGGTGAGTTATGGTTAGGGCGTGGGTCAGGTAAGTGTGCGATTGTGTGGACGTGAGGGTTAGAGTAGGGTAGTTGAGTTAAGGTTAAGGCACGGGTCAGGTAAGTATGCAATTGTGTGGACGTGAGGGTTAGGGCAGGGTAGGTGAGTTAGGGTTAGGACACGGGTGAGGTGAGTGTGCGATAATGACGGACCTTAGGGTTAGGGTTTGGGTTAAGGTAAGTGGATAGTTAGTGGTGTATGTACAGTTTAGTGTAGGGTTATATGTAGGATTTTAGGTGTATGTGTGTGGATTGCTGTTTGTTTGGTGTACTTGTGTTGTGTGTATGTGTGTCGGAACAGCAACTTTTTTCCCTGGGAAAGAATTTGCTGTTCTTCCTGTTCAATATTGTCAGCGTTCACTGAATAGGGGTCGATATTAGAACATTCAATGTTTTTAAAAGTTGATGTTGTAATATAGACCCGTTCAGTGAGATGGACTGTCCTTGCATTCCCCTTGATTCCACATGTGGGCAACGCAATGCGATAAGGTATCACATGGTACCTCTATCCACAAGGAAGCAGTTTGATCTGTTGGTCCACCAAGTGATGGTAAATTAGGTGTTGACAGCACAATCTGCATTTGTGTGTAAGGATGAAGCATGTAACAACAGGGACATTGGCTCTGAGAATAGCCATTAGCATGAGTTGCTCTGTTACAGCTACTACTATTGCAAATGTTGTAACATGCTACAAGCCAGCAATTCCTAGGTGTTCAGAATAGGTGAAGGCTATGGCTCAAACACCTTTTTTATATTTCTCTGAATCACACTATTATGTTTTACTGTAATTTGCATAACTTTTGCCCCTCAATTGCATCAAGAACTTAATTTCCATATCAATATGCCTTAATTTGCATGTGTTGCTTATTGCAATATTTTTGCCCATAAATGACTATAGTAATTTTGAATCACCTGCTGCCTGCATGTTGCTGCTTTCCATGCTCTTTCATGCAGTTCAAAGTGTCGACCAGGTAAGTACAGGTAGGGCAGGGAATGAGTGTGTAGCTTGTTCAGTCTTGAAAAAGCTCATTATGTTGGACAATGTCAAATGCATTTGTAAGGTCAGAAGGTACAATCTCAGTGAATTTTCCATTGTCTGGACCATGGACAATGTAACTGGAGAGTGACTATTAAAGCACTACTTGCATTTCTAAAGCCATGATGCTGAGACAGTATGTGTTAGGATAGGCAGACAAATGCAGTGGGACTGTTCAGTCCACAATTTTTTTTGAAGAGGAATTTAATGTGATTTTTGAAAGGAAGTAGTAACTGATTACCCTGTGTAGAGAGTAGAATTACTGTGGACAACTTTCATGGGTCTAGAAAAGTGCCTCTGTATAGTGATGGACTAATAAAAATATAATGAAATGGCAATGCAACAAGCATGTCACAGAAGTTTATTCACTTTGCTGTTTGGCTTATATTATCTAGTATCCCCAAAAATTGGGGAGGTGTTTAACCATTTATTTACTTCCTGAATTGATACAGTGAGAAACTGGAATGTAGGGCTTTAGTCTTTTAGGCAAGCCTCCGCCTAAGTAGTATCCATATGCTGTATCTGTATGTTTAACAGAGATTTGGTGAGGTAGTTTAAACTGTTAGGTGAATCACTTGTCCGTTTTTACATGTTCAGACAGGATTTTCTTTTTGATGTAGTCAGCTCTTGACAATGCTCTATTGACCTATTCCTTACATAGCAGTGACAAGCTATAGCCTATTTGCTTATCACAAGCAAGTTTCAAGCTCCAGGAGTGGTGACATGATCCATGAGGATCCAAATTTTCTGTATTGCCCTAACCCCCCCCCCCCCCACCATGCATGTCAGTAGGTGCCATGGAAGAGTAAACAAGCCTTGCAATGGTATATCACCAATGTCTACAAGTGGTAAGATCTCTCAGAAGCTCCATGCCCTCTTTGCAACAAGCACTTCCATCTGGTAGTTCAGTGCCATCTGGCACTTTAGAATAGACTGTACATCCCATGCAACCATGCATGCCAGACTACCGACCTGCCAGAGATAATAGATAACACCTTGCCACTCCTTCTTTCTCCTAATACAGTTCCTTTACTGCTTGGGCTGTTACACCCATGATATCTGGACCTTAGAAAAGACTGTATCAGTCCCTTACACAGTGCTGTCATAACCAGAGAGGATTTAACCAGTATGTTTTATTTTAGAACGGCCAAAGCCTTGGGCTTGCATAGCAAATTATTTGTCTTGGGTTGTTGTGAAGACTGGGTGGTTACACTTGAAGCTCACTGGCCTAAGTTCGCTGCATAGTTTTTAAACTGGTATCCAGAAAAACAAAAACATCCAGCTGGCATAAAAGTAAAGAATATTAAAGACTTCCAAGTTTCTTTTCCATTTTTTTTAGCCTGAATGACTGTTTCTTCTAGATTTATCCATACTGCAGGACTGTGTTTGTTGCATCGCATAAATAGGAAATACCTGCCCTTAAGGGGTAAGAGGATATTGAGCAGAAATTTTAAAAATGAGCTATAGTCTGTCTGATTTGTAAAAGAGACCCAGCTAGTGCACACTAAATCACATAGTAGGCAGTACTTCTGTTTATAGCTAAAGTATCTTGATAAATAATCAGGAGTCTTACTCGTCTTGGTGGGAAACAGATGGCAAAAATTCAGTCATTATTGAAGAAGGGTAGGTGCATTGGTGGGTGGGAGAATCTGTTTGAGGTGTGTTGGTGAGTGCTAAATTTTGCAGGATGCCCTTATTACCATTAGGATTGGGTTTAGATGGAGAGTTAATTAACTGATGTAATGAGTATGCACACTGATTATAGGTTCATAGGTAGGTACTAGGCTATTGGCCCTAGGGCCTATATAAGCCTAGCCAAAAAGATACCCTGGCTTTCGCCACCCAAGAAAATTATTTTCCTGTGCCCCTGTCAAGCAGAGCCACAGAAGTGATCCCCGGGGTGAATTTCCTATTTCCCATCCAATCATCAAGATTTTTTTTGAAGTATGCTAATGAGGAGCTTTGTTTGACATAGATAGGTAGTCTGTTCCAGAGTATGGGAAGTCTCTGGGACAGGAATCTATCCCTCCAGCATGTTATGTTTATTGTGGTGACAAGATTTAGGTCCCTAGAGCATGTAGCTCGGAGGAACTGGGATTTCTTTAAGTGGAGCATGTCCAAACAGCTCTAGGTTTGACATAGCTTTGTATGATAGGCAGAGATTGCCTCTGAGTAGGCAATACGCAACGGAGTAAAGCTGAAGTTTTTTGAGATGGTCTGCGTAGTGCATCTGTTTGAGGCCAGTAATCCTCTTTGTGAGGTATTTCTGCAGCCTTTCCAGATGTTGTAGATGTCTTGTGAGGTGCATACCAAAAGGGCTTTGACATCAGGCATCTGTCTTAGTGAGGCTCTTTTGTAGGATGTCCACATCGTTAGGAGTTTTGATTATGGCTCCTAGTTTGCAGTCATCTGCAAACTTAGTTAGCCAAAGACCTTCCGTGTTAGCCTGTACTTCAGAGAAGTAGATACCAAACAGGACAGGACCCAGGACTAAACCCTGTGGTACTCCTCTTGTCACTGGTCTGAAGTCGGATTTGCAGTCTGCTACTTTCACGGTGTGGGTTATGTCAGTAAGTCAGTTGGCAACCCATCTTGTGACATAGGGATTTATACCTAGTTTAGTGAGTTTATCTATAATTCCAGAGTGAGGGATGGTGTCGAAAGCCTTGACGAGATCTAGATAGGCTGTGTGAACCACCTCACCCTCATCTATGGCTTTGGTGACTGCTTCAAAGAAGTCTATCAGCTTTGGGAGACATGATCTGCCTTTTATAAACCCGAACTGTGTGGGGTCCAGAGTTTGGAGATTATCAATGTCTTTGTTTATGAGTTACATGATGATATGTTCCATGGCCTTGCAGACCAGGCTTGTCAGGCTAATGGGACAGTAGTTCCTGGGTTCTGTCATGGCTCCCTCTTTGTGGAGTGGGATAACCATCGCAGTGCACCATTCAATGGGCACAAAGCCTGAGGTGAGGCTATGACTGAACATGGCACTTAGGTGGGGTGCCAGTTCATTCTGTAGTTCATGTAGAATGCAGCCTGGGATGTTGTCAGGTCCCATGAATGCTGTGTTCTTGGCTTTGGAGATTGAGGTTTTTACCTGTGCAGCCGTGATTACAGAAACTTTGCATTCTTCCGGTATAGAGATGGGCCCATTAGGGGGCGAGGGGGGGGGGTAAAGTTAGCACTGAACCTATCTGCCAGGATGTTGGCAACATCAGTTGGTTCTATATATTTACTGCCATTGTGCTGTAACTCAGAGCAGATCTGACTGTTGCCATTGAGATTCTTATTATTTTTTTTTATCAAAATGAAATTCCATATTCATAAGATGAAATTTGGAATTGATAGCAATGATTTTTAAGTATAATTTACTGTTATTACTGAGATGCCATTACAGTTTTTTTTGCATCTTATGCACAAATAGAACAGATTATACCAAATAGTAAATAAAAGAAACAACACAATTTATGGTGAATGAGTAGGCTGGTGTATAATGCAAAATTCCAAGAAAGTGTTACGTTTTTCCAAAACTCAGTCTTGAGAATTACCAATATCATCTTCAATAACCACCTTTTTTCCCACTTTCACCACACCTACTGCACAGGGTAAAAAGCCTACATATAAAACAACTTATGCTGAAACACAGTTAACTTTCCTAAAACACCAAGACCTCTGTATAGTACAGTAAACAAAGGAGTCCTCAGCCATCATGTAAACACTCCGTTAAAACACCATTCACAGCTACACATAGTATCACTGTATCCAATGCCTCTACTGCTAAGCACGTAAGGCAAACCAGGGCACAGTCAAATTTCCTGGTCACTGGTGATTCTATAGTGAAGACACCAATGTCCCCCTCACCAGAATGAGTCAAATTTCCTGGTCACTGGTGATTCTATAGTGAGGACACCAATGTCACCCTCACCAGAATGAGTAAGGAGAGAGTCACAGTTAGCTGCCTTTCTGAGGCTGTCAAGTCAGACAGGTACTCAGGCAATTGAACCACAAGTACCAATATGACTCTGTCATAGTGCATGTAGGTGTTAATGACCTGAGCTATAATTGCCTTGACTATATGAAGTGAGACATGATCAAGCTTGCTGATTATGTGTTTCAGGCAGGTATGAGCCTAGCACTGAGTGGAGCACTACCTTCTCCAAGGATGATACCATGTTATCAGCAGAAAATTATTGATTTTAACCATTGACTTAGCTTCTGGTGTCAGTCCAAGGGGCTACAATATTTGATGGCCTGGGAGGACATGGCTGACAGACCACACTGCTTTGCCAAGGAGGGTCTGCACTTATCCCCTCTAGGCTTTTGATTATCGGTAAAGACTTTTCCACCCCATAGTACATTTTTAGGCAACACCAATCTGATAAGCCTCCTGACTTAACTGAACCTACAAAGGAATACCTGAAGGTGGTTTTGCTCAATGCTAGAAGTCTTAACAATAAACTCCACTCCCTGCAAGCCTTCCAATTCCTGGAGAGTGTAGACATCTGTGTAGTAAAGGAGGCATGGTTTAAAGTCACAAAGAGTACCCAGGAAATGCAAGGTTATTATGCTTTTCATACCTTTAGACCAGTAACTGTACAGAATGGAATCAATGTTGAGGAGTCTCAGTCTATATTAAAAGCAGCATTACATCCAGACTAGTTAAAGTGCATGACTTATTGGAACTTATACTTGAGCAACTCACCATAAGCAGGGTCTCATACCATATCCTTGCAACCTATAGCTCATGCTTCGTGTGTCAAGAAACCCATACTACCTATCTCAATGTACTAGAGTCCATCTCCATTCAATCCAGTGTGATATTCATGGGGGATTTCAACTAACCCTCCAGAGATTGGGAATTCTGCACCACTTCTAATGCACAAGCCCATTGATTCCTAAACTTTATTAATACCAACATCCTGGAACAGTTTGTCCATTCTCCTACCAAGAGTACAAACATCCTTGACTTGTACTCATGAACATGGGGAGGTGATGTTCCTCACCTAATGTGATGTCTGACCGCAAGGCAGTATTGCTTGAAATAAAAATTAAATCCAGTGATCCAACGAAACTAAAAAACCTTCAGGAACTATTCCAAGGCCAGCCTCTCTCTACTAAGTGACACCTTGGCTAAATTCCAAGCACCCCCAAACCCAGTAAACATCATAGCATATGCGGAGCTATTTACAAAATCTCTCTACAGTCATGTTGTTAGCTGCATAGAGCAAGCTGTGCCCACTCATATTAAAAATAAGACTAACTCAAAAGATAAGCCACCCTTATGGAATCACAATATCAAATGGTTATAGAACAAAAGAAAAACAATCTTGGCCAAGTGTAGGAAGAACAAAACCCTACATACTAAAAGCTCCCTGACCAATCTAAACAGGCAGTTAAGAGAGTTAATTAATACTTCAAAGGCTAATTTAGAAGAAAAAATAACTTCTCGGGTAAAGGGCAACGACAAAGCTTTCTGTGTCTATGTCCGTAGCCACAAGAGAAATATGCAACAATGTGCAGAATTTATTGTAAATGACATCCCCCATACTGAACTGGAGGTCATCACCAACCTTTTGGCTGAAACGTTCTGCTCAGATTTCTCCCTTCACTCCACCCCAAAAGTATAAAGGAAATTTGGATACTCCTTCTGGGCCCATCTCATTTGCTCACTCAACTGAGTGCAGTGAGATCATATTCTGATTTCAGGCACTCCTACTGTGTACAAAGAGAGCATCTGGGAAACAGAAAAAAAAAAAAAATTAAGCTTGTTTCCTGCCTTTCCTGTTAAGTTGTATAGACTATTTGTAGGCTTCTGAGCCCCCAAGCCCTTCTGTGTTGGAGGGAAGCCTTCTAGCTTAGTTTTTTTTCTTATAACTAGCAAGTTTTCTAGTTTCAGCACTCAGATCTGTTTCTTTGATCTCAGCACTTATTCAGAAAAAAAAAAAATTCATCTGCTTTTACTGTACTTGTGTTTCTACCTACTTTTTTTTACTTTTGCATCATCTTAAAAGTACTCAATTGTATTTATTACTGCTTGGTGTAACTCATTCTAAGCCTTTTGGTTTAAACACTTGGGCTTCGGACCAGTTGTTTTGCACTGAGAGGGTTTGTGGTCTGCACTGTAGTGGCAGAACAGGTAGCTTACATCCTTCTAGGTTGGGAACTGCTGATTGTGGGCTCAGTGTCTGTTATTCTAAAAGTGTATTAATTCTGGTTTAAGCACTTGGGCTTTCAGGCCAGTTATTTTACATTAAGAGGGTTCATGGTCTGCACTCTTGTGGGAAGAGAGGCTGGACTCTGCTCTTCTGAGCTGGGAATTTCTGTTTAAAGGCTTATAGTGCATGCATATCTGAACTGCTTCTTACTGAAGTTGGTGCGCCTTGTTTGCTGTGGCATAGACTGGATTCGGGCCTGCTGGATCTAGCTTTGTTTGTGTAACTTGAGCACTAATCCAGGCATTCTCTAAAGTATTCATTTGTATTTATTACTGCTTGGTAGTAACTTGATTAAAGTGTAGCTATCATTCTAAGTCTTTTGGATTAAGCACTTGGGCTTCAGACCAGTTGTTTTACATTAGGAAGGTTTGTGGCATGCACTGTGGTGGCAGGACAGGTAGCTTTCATCCTTCTAAGTTGGGAACTGCTGATTGAGAGCCCAGTGTATGTTATTCTTAAAGTGTATTAGTTCTGGTTTAAGCACTTGGACTTCAGGCCAGTTATTTTACATTAAGAAGGTTTGTGGTCTGCACTCTTGTGGGAGAAGAGGCTGGACTCTGCCCTTCTGAGCTGGGAATTTCTGGTTAAAGGTTTATAGTGCCTGAATATTTGAACTGTATCTTACTGAAATTGGTACACCTTGTTTGCTGTAGCATAGACTAGATCCAGGCCTGCTGAATCTAGCTTTGTTTATATGCTTGTTGTTTGTTTGCTTGTTATTTCCCTGGAACGCTAATTCCACCTAATACGTGGCTTCTCAGCGCTTCTCTGGATCACTAGTGATATCTGCATTGCTTACTGTACTTATTTCCTTGTTTCACTTGAAAGAAAGTTACTGTTTGTCGTTTTTGCATTTAAGTTACCTGTAACACATTGCACTTAAGTTACCTGGCACTTGCTCACTAAAGCAATTATATAAGTCAGCACTAAAATTAAAAGCACTACACCCTCACTCCCCACTGGCCCTGGTTTTCAATTAAGGAATTCCCAATATTATTCCAGCATGTCCAAAGGTGAGTTGTCAATCTCCAATCCGGTCCAGCTGGTGAATCTGGGAATCTTGAGGCAATGTTACAACTGCGGAAACAAACAAAGGCCAGCAAAACAGTTCCGAAGGCTTTATTGGAATAAAGTAGGTGCCATGAAAGCACCATAATACTCTCACCACAACAGAAAATAATTTAAAGCATAACCTCAAACTAGTTTCGGTAGAACACCTTCTTCAGTGAGGACAGATAGCAAAGACAAACTCCATTCAACACACTCCATATTTATATATGATTCCATAGCCAATTAACAAATGGCTTTCACTTAACTGCATGTGATTTATTTAAAGTGTGCAGAACATTTATTAAATAAAATGCACTTCCCATAATGATAGAATATTATCAGTTGTTCAAAACACAAAATGTGTTATAAATAACAATGTACTCTAAATAAATAAACAAATGTTACCAAAATATAGTGTGTGATACCATATATAGGTATAAGGTAAGTTATAAATGGTCATTTAGTCCAGGTGGGAATAGAGCTCCCAAGTGTATAATCCAGTATTTTTCTTTGTTACTAAGAATACTTTGCCAACCCAACTGATTTTGTCTATTCCCCTGTACTTTATCAATGACCGTAAATATAAATTTTGCAGATGGATGTTTGATGGAATGTTGGTATAAGGCATTACTGATTTTGTGATTCTGAATATCACTGCGATGTTCTCCTATTCTGATTCTGAGAGACCGTGAAGTTTTACCTACATAGAAAGCTTGGCAATGGCATGTGGCTAAATAAATCACCCAACTAGATGAACAATTGGCAAAGATACGAGTGTCAAATATCTTACTAGTATTGGCACTAGAAAATTGTTTAATTTTATTAACATTTCCACAAGAAGAACAATGACCACAAGGGAACGTCCCCAAAAGTTCATCCCCAGTGATGGTAAGTTGTCTGTATGTGGCACCCCCACTATCCCGGTGTTTATAGTGGGAAAATAACATGCCCAAAGTTTTGCCCCTCCTGTAGGAAATAGAACATTGTTCAGTCAATATATGACGAAGATGGTCATTAGCCATAAGTATATTCCAATTATTGTTCAACACATTTCTAATAAGTTGGTGATTTTTCCCAAAAGTGGTAATAAATCTAATGGTGTCATCCATAGCACCATCCTATGCTATGGATGACACCATTAGATTTATTACCACTTTTGGGAAAAATCACCAACTTATTAGAAATGTGTTGAACAATAATTGAAATATACTTATGGCTAATGACCATCTTCGTCATATATTGACTGAACAATGTTATTTCCTGGAGGGCAAAACTTTGGGCATGTTATTTTCCCACTATAAACACCGGATAGTGGGTGCCACATACAGACAACTTACCATCACTGGGATGAACTTGGGACGCTCCCTGTGGTCATTGTTCTTCTTGTGGAAATGTTAATAAATTAAACAATTTTCTAGTGCCAATACTAGTAAGATATTTGACACTGATCTTTGCCAATTGTTCATCTAGTTGGGTGATTTATTTAGCCACATGCCATTGTCAAGCTTTCTATGTAAAACTTCACGGTCTCTCAGAATCAGAATAGAGAACATCGCAGTGATATTCAGAATCACAAAATCAGTAATGCCTTATACCAA
Source organism: Protopterus annectens (assembly GCF_019279795.1). NCBI lineage: Eukaryota > Metazoa > Chordata > Ceratodontiformes > Protopteridae > Protopterus > Protopterus annectens. The sequence continues at coordinate 1,074,983,556 of NC_056735.1, forward strand.
CATTCCATCAAACATCCATCTGCAAAATTTATATTTATGGTCATTGATAAAGTACAGGGAATAGACAAAATCAGTTGGCAAAGTATTCTTAGTAACAAAGAAAATACTGGATTATACACTTGGGAGCTCTATTCCCACCTGGACTAAATGACCATTTATAACTTACCTTATACCTATATATGGTATCACACACTATATTTTGGCAACATTTGTTTATTTATTTAGAGTACATTGTTATTTATAACACATTTTGTGTTTTGAACAACTGATAATATTCTATCATTATGGGAAGTGCATTTTATTTAATAAATGTTCTGCACACTTTAAATAAATCACATGCAGTTAAGTGAAAGCCATTTGTTAATTGGCTATGGAATCATATATAAATATGGAGTGTGTTGAATGGAGTTTGTCTTTGCTATCTGTCCTCACTGAAGAAGGTGTTCTACCGAAACTATTTTGAGGTTATGCTTTAAATTATTTTCTGTTGTGGTGAGAGTATTATGGTGCTTTCATGGCACCTACTTTATTCCAATAAAGCCTTCGGAACCGTTTTGCTGGCCTTTGTTTGTTTCCTGAGATGATGTTGGGCCGTGCAAGCTTGAACGTGCGTGGGTTTGTGTGTTACTGAAATGTTACAACTGCCTCATGTACTCAGACAACCCTCTCCTCCTCCCAGCAAATTCCAACACATGTGAGAGATGCAACTATATAACCAAACTGGAGGCTAAGCTCTCTCAACTCAGTACTGGCATAACCAGTCAGGAGGAGAAGGAAACCACACTCACTACAATTCCAGTCTCACATAGACCTACCACGACAGCAAACCAAACACATAATCACACAAAAACATACTCGGAGGCTCTAAATAAAGATCTCCCAAAGCAGCAGAGACCTCCAAATCAGACACCCAAGCAGCCGCTACCCCAAAACAAAACACGTGCAACACATATCTCACAAAGCCAGTGTGCCGAACAGTCACAGCCCTTAAGACTAAACAACACACCTGATACACTTGTAATAGGTGACTCTATCATCAGGCACACTGACGTCCCGCTCACCAGGCTGTACAAGGAGAGGGTCATGGTGAGCAGCCTGTCGGGCGCTAGGATCCGCCACATAACACAAGCACTCAGGTCACTCCAAGGCAAGTACAAATATGACTCAGTCATTGTCCATGCTGGTGTGAATGACCTGAGACGTACCTCCCTGGACTATATGAAAAGAGACATAAAGGAGCTCTCTGAGCATGTAGCCCAGGCCGGTATGACCCTGACCTTGAGTAGCATCTTACCCTCACCAAGAATGATGCCACAATATGAAGACAAGATGATCAATTTCAACAATTGGCTTAAGTACTGGTGTCATTAAAAGGGGATCCAATGCCTGTCAGCTTGGGATGATATGCTCGACAAGCCACGGTGCTTCGCTAGGGACGGCTTGCACCTGTCACCCCTGGGCTTTCGGATATTGGCAAAGGCTCTTGCTATCCCCACAGTGCCTTTTTTAGGCAAGGCTCAAAAGACAAACCCACCTCCATAGGTATCACAAGGGATAAGAAACTAAGAGTAATGCTACTCAACGCCAGAAGTCTAAACCTCAAGATGCATGCACTCGAAACTCTCCTTAGCATGGAGAACATCGATATCTGTGCAGTAACAGAAACCTGGTTCAGGGCTCCCAAGAGCACCCTAGCACTACCAGGTTATACCTCATACCATGCTTTTCGGCCCCAAAACTTGGACCGAACCACAAAAGGAGGGGGAGTATCGATATACATCAAAGATACCCACACCTCCAGGTTGGTGGCAAAGCATGAAGCATCAGAGACTATCCATGTGCAACTAACAGTGGGTAAAACTGCCTTCCAGTTTATAGCCTGCTACAGACCACCCTCCCAAACCCAGGAACCTCACCCGGCCTTCCTGAGAACACTGGAAAATATGAAGGTCTCTCCAAACACCATTATATTGGGCGACTTCAACTACCCAAACATAGACTGGGGGCATTACTCTAGCTCCAACACCCTAGCCCAAAGGTTCCTAGAATTTATAAACTCAAATGCTATGGAACAACTTGTTACCACTCCCACAAGAGGGGAAAACATACTGGACCTGATCATCACCAACATGGGGACTCTATGCTCCAGCCCAGAAGTGTATCCCTCACTGGTATGATCAGACCATAAACTAATCTCACTGGATATTCACATCCCGATTCCACCCCCTGCCCAGAAAACCACAGTGAAAAACTTCTCTAAAGCAAATTTCACACTCCTCAAAACTGAGGTGGAATCCTTCAAAGCCCCCGGGCCTGTAGAAAATACGGCCCAAACCACAGAATCCTTTATAAACACATTCTATGAACACCTTCAGGAATGCATGGATCATGCGATCCCAAATAAAACCAAGACCCAATCCTCCAAAGGCAGACATCCTGTCTGGTGGACCACAGCCATAAACAAACTATGCAATAGAAGGAGGAAGCTACTAAATGATAGAGCAAAATCCCAAAAAGGGAAGGCATCACTGATCAGTATTAGCAAAAAACTATGGGCACACATAAAATTATCTAAGGCCAGCTTCGAGAGAAAAATTGCACAGGACACTAAGGATAATCACAAGGCTTTCTTTAGTTATGTTAGGAACCTGGGTGGTAATTCCCAGATATGCTCAGAATTAGTCCAAAATGACAAAAAATACACTGAACCCACAGACATTGCCAACATCCTAGCTGACAGGTTCAGCGCAAACCCCCCCCTCCCCACCAAAAGGACAAATATCTATCCCAGCAGAGTGCTGCCCCCCTGACATCTCAGATGCTCAGGTAAGAGCCGCCCTCTCCAAAGCAAAAAACACAGCATCAATGGGACCAGACTGTGTCCCAGGCTGCGTCCTACATGAACTCCAAGAAGAGCTAAACCCAAACATAAAACTACTGTTCAATCTCAGCCTTACTACAGGATATGTGCCCAAAGAGTGGCGTACAGCAACAGTGGTCCCTCTCCATAAAGGTGGTGCCTCAACGGATCCTGGAAACTATCACCCCATAAGCCTAACTAGCTTGGTCTGCAAAGCTATGGAAAGGATCATCATGGACCTCATAAATAAAGATATTGGGGACCTACAAACACTGGATCCTACCCAGTTCAGCTTTGTTAAGGGCAGATCCTGCCTCTTAAACCTGGTTGATTTCTTTGAAACAGTCACCAAGGCCATTGACAAGGGGAAGGTGGTCCACACAGCCTACCTGGACCTCACAAAAGCCTTTGATACAATACCCCACTCGGGCATTATAGATAAGCTCACCAGCTTAAATATAAACCCCTATGCCACTAGATGGATTGCCATTTGGCTCAAGGACAGAACCCACATGGTTAGAATTGCTGGAGCCATGTCAGACTCCAAACCATTTACAAGTGGTGTCCCACAAGGCTCAGTCCTGGAACCTCTCTTGTTCGGTATATATTTCTCGGAGGTACAGGCCAACACGGAAGGACTGTAGCTGACCAAGTTCGCAGATGACTGCAAACTGGGCGCCATAATCAACTCTCCAGCTGACACAAGCATCCTCCAAAAGGGCCTCATAGAAACAGACAACTGGTGCCAGAGCCATGGCCTCAAACTAAATGCCAAAAAGTGTATAGTCATCCCCTTTGGCAAAAACAAAGTGCCCACAAATTACCACACAGGTGGTAATCCATTAAGTACAGAAGAAGTAATTAGGGACCTGGGGACCCAAGTTGATAGAAATCTCTCATTTGACAACCACGTGGCCAAAGTGGTTAGAAAAACATTTTATATAGCCCACCTAATCATGAAGGGATTCACATCTAGATCAGGGGACATCATCATGCCTCTTTACTCATCCCTCATCAGGCCCATAATTGAGTACAATGCCCCTTTTGGGATGTACCTTACCAGACACCTGCAGCAACTGGAAAGACCCCAAAAGTACCTCACCAAGAGGATCAAAGGGCTCAAACAGATGCCATATGCTGCCCGGTTAAAGAAACTCCAGCTCTACTCAGTGGCATTACGCCTGTTCAGAGACGATCTGTGCCTGACGTATAAAGCCATGTCCAACCCGGAATTAATGGACATGCTGCACCTCAGAAAATCCAAATTCCATCGAGCTACATGCTTGAGAGACTTGAACCTCAGCACTGAAATAAATAGGACATGCTGGAGGGACAGATTCATAACCCAGAGGCTCCCTTCACTCTGGAAAAAAATCCCAGTCCAGGTTAGGCAGAGTCCTTCATTGACTCTCTTCAAGAGGAATCTTGATGAGTGGATGGGAGATCGTAGGTTTACCCCGGGTATCACTTCTGTGTCACTGTTAGACAGAGGCACAGTATACTAACCTCGAAAAAGGGCATAGCAAAATAAATTTAAAATGGGTGGCGAAAGCCAAACACATTCTGGCTAGGCTTATAAATGCCCTAGGGCAGATAGCCTAGTATGAACCTATGAACCTATGGCTAAAGTACATACATGGCTATATGATAGTCTAAAGGAAATACCCCAACCATTACTAGGGAGCAGTTCATCAATGCACTTTCCAAGGCCAAACATACTGCATCAATGGGCCCTGATTACATCCTAGGATGCTTTATAAATAACATGAAACATGACCTCTCTGTTCTATTTGAATTACTTTTCAAATGAAGCCTACAATCAGGTTTTCTACCTAAGGAATGGAAGATGGCTACAGTCATTCCTCTGCACAAAAAAAGTCCAACCACTGATACGGGCAACTACAGGCCGATAAGTCTGACCAGCATCATATGTAAGGTCAGTGAAAGAATCATCATGGACATTATAAATGAGGACATAGGTAACCTACAAACATTAGGCCTATCACAGTTCAGCTTTATTAAAAGAAGGTCATGCCTTTTCTCATAGTTTACCTCAACCTAGGGAAAGTTTTTGATTCAGTACTCCACTCAAGCATTATAGACAAGCTCACTAATTTAGGTATGAGTTCTTTTTTCACCTGCTAGATAGCCAACTGGCTCACTGATAGGACCCAGGAGGTCAAAATAGGTGAGGCCACCTCCACATAGAGGCCAGTCACTAGTGGAGTCCCCCAGGGCTCAGTACAGGGCCCGGTCCTTTTTGATGTTTATTTCTCTGAAATGGAAGCAAATGCTGAAGGTTTATCACTGAATAAGTGTGCAGATGACTGTAAGCTGGGGTTTATCCTCAACTGCCCTGCAGACACTAGCATTCTTCAAGAAGGCCTATCTATGACTAAATAACGGTGCCAAAGTCACAGTGTTAAACTCATTGCTAAGAAATGCATAATTGTACCCTTTGGGAAGTCAACCATCCTGGCTAATTACCATGTTGATAACATACCTCTAAGAGTCGTCATAGTGGTCAGGGAGTTGAGTCAGTAGCCTTACCTTTGACCACCACATGGACACAGTGGTGAGGAAATCCTTTTATTTTGCGCACCTTATATGTAAGGGCATGGCATCTAGGTCCAAAGAGGTCATTATCCCACTGTATTCTGCCCTTATCGGACCGATCATAGAGTATAGTACTCCATTCAGTATGTACCTGACCAGGCATATGCAGCAACTGCAGCAACCTTAAAAGTTCCTGATAAAAAGAATACAAGGTGTAACAAACCTGTCTTACAAAGAGTGCCTTAAAGTCCTTTCCCTCTACTCAGTCTCTTATAAATTGCTGACGGGTGATCTATGCCTGGCTTACAAGGCATCTACAAACCTCACACTTATGAATCTCCTGGATATTCGTAACTCAAGCAGTACCAGAAATACTAGGTCCTGGGCCCTGAATTTTGTCAATGATTTAAACAGAACATGCTGAAGAGACAGATATGTGTCCCTGACACTGCCCCTCCTATGGAACAGGCTTCCATCTATGTGAACCTGAGTTCATCTGTTATCCAATTTAAGTGCAACCTAGACCAGCAGATGGGGAAAAGGAAATTTACACAGGGCCTGACACCTATGTCCCTTATGGAGAGAGGTTGTTTAGAAATACCTGGCCCACAATGTTGTATTTGGATACAGGGAATCATTATTCGTTTGGGAAAACTTGGCTAGGCTTTGAAAAGTCCCTCAGGTTGAGCCTAGTAAAAATCTATGCATCTATGAAAACAGTATGAACAGGAGTGAGTTCAGAGTTGCACCCTTATGCACACCCAAACCAACTAGGAACCCCTCTGTGAGTCTGATTGTTCATGCTTGTGTCATTGAGTACTTGTACATAGCCAGGAGTAATTCTGCTGTAGTTTCCAAGATTTTGAACCATCTCGGGATTACTCAAATCAGCTTTCTTGGGACCTTGCCATGTGCTTTGTCCAAGTCTAGAAATGTTTAGTTGGAGTCTTTTACCATCTCCAGCTTTTTCTTTATTATCTGTCTCACTGCGACTATTGGGTCAGCTGCACTGCATCCTGATCTGAATAAAAACTGCTTATCTCTGAGCTTACTTTTTACTACTCTGTATACTCATTTATCTATCACTCTCTCCATCAATTTCATGCACTTTAACAGGAGTTTGATACTTCTGTACAGTTCACAATTGTGAATATTGCCTTTGCTCTTGTACATTGGCACTAAATACTAATTTCATGTCTTCAGAGATATGTCATTCTCTCCATACTGTGGTGGGTCACCTCTTGAGCCATTTATACTCTAATGAACCCAATATTTTGATCATATCTACAGTGGCTTCATCTGAACGTCATGCTCTCCCAACTTTATTTCTCTTACTGCACCTTCTACTTCCAAGGTATATTTTTTCTTTCCTTTCTCTTTCATCATAGGCTGTGCATATGGCAGGACAGGTTTTTGATGTCTTGATTGAGAAACTTTTTGAAGTATTCCATTCATCTGACCTTGATGTCCTCTGGACTGGTGAACAAACAGTTTCTGTCATTCCTTATGAATAACTTGTAGCCATTATCTTTATCTTTCTGTTTTTGCCTTACAAACTGAGTCAATCTTCTGAAGCTGGAAAAGTTTTGCCAATGTCTTATTATTCGTCATTGTGAGTGGTCTCTTATCCCATTTGTTTGCCAACCAGTATTCATATTGCCTCACCCATGTGCTGATATGCAGACCTCTTATCCTGTTCTTTCTGTCCTGATATGAGCAATCAGCTATTGAATTATCAAGACCAATTCTTTTGCAGAATGGCAAGCCCTGGCACAGTCATTATATTACCAGTATGTTTCTAAAAACAAATAAAAATGAATGTAAAAACGATTGTTGTTCCTTGTAGTGAATGTTAACAAATTACATCTTGTAATGTTTTTTTTTACATGTGCATGTGTTTGCATGACTGTGTGTGTGCATTTATGTCTACAGTCGATTTATGACAGCATCAGAAGAAGTGTGAGGTTGCTGTAAGTCAACTTTAACTGGTCTCATATCTCTCAGATACAAGTGATTCAATCTGGTTCATGGTTACTGGTGTAAATCTGTGTTTGTGCATCTATGTGTGTGTGTTTGTGTGATTCTCACTATTGATATATGTGTGTGGTGTGTATGTGTCTGTGCATGTGTGTGTGTTTGACTGTGTGTGTGTGTGTGTGTGTGTGTGTGTGTGTGTGTGTGTGTGTATTTGTGTACATCTAGCTACTGATATGTGTATGTAGGTGAACGTGCCTGTGACCATCTAGCAATTGTTGTGTGCGCGTCTATACGCACTTTTGAGTGCCTCTAACTATTGATGTGTGTGTGTGTGTGTGTGTGTGTGTGTGTGTGTGTGTGTGTGTGTGTGTGTGTGCGTGTGTGTGTGTTTGCGTGCTTCTAGCTACTGATATTTGTGTGTGTGTGCGTGTGTGTGTGTGTGTGTGTGTGTGTGTGTGTGTGTGTGTGTGTGTGTGTGTAGAGAGAGAGAAACGGGAGAATTAGAGATTAGAAAGAGATCTATATCTATATCTATATCTATACATATATATATATATATATATATATATATATATATATATATATATATATATATATATATATATGTGTGTGTATGAATGACAGGGAGATGTTTTGCACTGAGGATCTTAGGAGAGGGGCAATGTATGCCAAGATTCAGAATTTACCACTATTTCTCTGTGATTTATACTACTATTTCTTCCTGATGCAATTACATTAAGTATGTGATAAGCAGATGTTTATGTTTCTGAGAACTGTGAAAAGGGTCTGTTTTGGGAGAGCATCTGCAAGATGCTTGTGTTAAAGCAGTGTTTCTTGGGTAAATTATCTTATACGCTGTGCTAAACACTGCCTTCATCTTGAGTGCGTTTATTTTACAAATGTTTCATAAAATGGCATTGATGTTGGTATTTACAGACCACCAAGTAATAATATGTGGGTGAAAGCTGGAGAGTGTTATGCACTCTGCTAGTGTGGTAAGATAATGACCAAATATTAACCTTGGTAATTTAATTATTCCACATCAACTCCATAAGATTAAAGGGAATATATATTTAAGGATGATACTGATAACAGTCATTTGTAGAAGATATGAAAAAAAGAGGGCTAAACAAACAGTCTCACAATAAAGACTACATGGTCTGTTTACACCATGAGCGCGTCACATGGTAGTGCACTGTTTTTAATTTAGTAAGTGGCTCTAAATGTTGTGTAGAGACATGCACAGCCACACGAACAAGGTAACACTGTGGCATGCAGATTGCAGCATAAGCACCTGAATTGTATGCTGATCAACCAATCCAAGATGGAGGAGCTATTCAACAAGCAATAAAGCAACTGTGTAGACTCAGTGCTGGTTTTTCCTGCAAATTCCAAAATCTACTGGAATACAGGCATGGAAAGGAGTCTGCACACAAACAGTGCTACAGGCTGTTGTTGCTTTTATTCATGTGTACGTGCAACAGTCCGAAGTCTATGCTGCTGCTGCTAGTAGATCAAGGCCAAGAAGGAGTGGCATTTTTAGACCCCAAGTAACTTATCACAACCTACATGATCTGGAAATTGTAGAGCGTACATGGTGGATAGAGACACACTACAGGAACTCTGCAACCTCTATCGTCTTCAACTCAGAGCCAGGGCAAACAAAGGGGAGCCTATACTAGTGGAGGCAAAGGTATGTGTTGCACTTAGAATCTTACCTACAGGTACCTTTCAGAGACCAACAGGGAACATGCTGGGGTTTAAAAAGCATCAGTATCCAGGATCCTCCATCAATTCTTGAATGCTATACTCCAAACTGCCAGTGTCCATATATATTTTCCCCCTACTCCTCAGGATAGGGCCAGAAATATGCAGGAGTTTTACCTTGTAGCACACTACCCTGAAGTACTGGGTGCCATAGATTGCACACATGTAGAAACTGATGCACTACCCGGGGAACATGGAAGTCTCTACATTGATAAAAAGCACTTTCACTCTATTAACTACCAAGATATGTGTAATGCCAAGGGAATCATCTTGAACATGTGTGTTGGCAACCCTGGCAATTACCATGACTCACATATCTGGCAAAGCTCCCAACTGTATCAGATGTTTACTGGGGGGGGGGTTACCCACAGGGTCATTTACTGGGGGATGCAGGTTATGCACTGGAACTGTGGCTAATGACACCCATCAGAAATACACACACACCCACTAAAGAACCCAATAATGAAGCACACACTCAAACCAGAAATATCATAAACCATGTGTTTGGGATGCTGAAGTCGCAGTTCCAGTGCTGAGATACAGCTGAGGGACCCCAGCAGTACAATCCATGGACATGTACAGAAATATTCCAGTATGTGCCATGATACACAACATTATCCTCAGAATACAGCTTCAGAAGGATCAACAAGGGGAAGGAGAACACTTCCCACCACCAATGCTAAGGTCACCACAGCCACATGCAGGTGAGGAATCAGAGGGGGAACCAGTGACTGCTATGGGTGTAGGCAGACAAACCCATGCTCAATATGCCCTCTCATTGGCTAAGAGACAACACATAGCACACTGACATACCACCTAAAGACCTAAAACCTTCCTCCTATCATATACATATAGTAACATTGATGCCAGGCAACTCTCACAACCTTTACCTCCCCATGTATTGGTTGTGTATTGCTTGGATCAGACAGTCAATCCTGAAGTAAAACTGTTGCAACTACTGGATTTATAAAGTGTTGAACTTGGAATGTATTGTGTAATAATATGAATGACTGTCATATCCTTGCATTTTGTTATTTGGCAGTGTAAGCAAGTAAAAGGTGGGAGATTTGTACAGATATGACCTTAACATGTGACAGCAGAAACTTATTTGACTTATATGTGCCCATTATTAAGTAATAGGACTCAGGCTTCGAAGATTCACACAGCCATACCTGTCAAAAGTAGTGACGGTCACTGCATGCCCTCAGTTTAGCACCATACATTTGCACTAGAAAGTCATTAAAGAGAGATGTTAGAAAGTAATGATACACATCACAGTTTCAGACTTCACAACCCACACAAGATCATTCACTATAAAGTTGGAAAATGTTGATACTATCAACTGTCTAACTTTCTAAGACCAATATAAGTCAAAGGTACAATTACCAGTTCAACATTACATATGCAGATATGCTAAGCACTAAGTCAGCTATGTACCGTAAGCATCAGACACAAAACTTATGTATCCCTGAGTACAAAAAATACAAAACAAAGATATGGCACAGTTATCATCACTTGCAGAGGGTGTTGGAGGGCAGGAAGCTAAGCTGACAAAAAAGGTCAGTGAGTGTGTGTGAGTAAGAAAGAGAATCAGGCAGACATTTGGATAAACCAACAAATAGCTAGTGAGACAAAATAAGTTTTAAGCTGCATGGCCGAACCATGTAACTGTTGTGTGTGCATGTCTGTAGGTGTCCTCCAGGTGAAATTGGTGTGTGAGTGTCTGTATGAACACAGTCAAGCTAAGTGCTAACTCTACAGCTTGGTTTGTCAGACCTGACCACGAGAACTAGCTCTGCCAGGAGTTGCACTGGCACGTCCACACCCACGATCAGATGCACTGCTGCTACCTGAATGTGACTGACATCTGCTGGATGAGCTCATCTCACAAGCACGACCCAGGACCATGACCCCATGGCCTGCCATGTCTTTGTGTGGACAGCTCACCAACTGATGAAGCAGTGGAAGTACTGCCATTATGGGAGTGTGATCGGACATGGTCATTGTGGCTGATGATTTACCTTCATGTGTGCGTTTTGCACAAGGGCAAACAGCAGTTGACCAAAAGGATGTTTGCAAAGTTTGCAAACGCCGAACAGAAAAAGGTTTGAATGTGCAATGAGCAAATGCACAGTGACATTTGCTCATTGCAGATTCGGCATTTTGGGACAGATCTCACTATAGTGGGGATCAGAAAATGGTCCCTTTCCCCATTGTAGTGCGATCTCAGAGTTAGAATATTAAAGTAAGGGGCTGGGGGGCAAAGCCCCCCACATGGGGGTGTAAGGTGGGTTGCCCCCTGCTTTACACTTCATTACATTTTTTTTCGACATTTATGTTTGAAAATCAGCGAATCTGCTTTTCAATTTGCTGATTTTCAAACATTGAAAACTGTTGCTATTTTAATTTTCGTGGTTATGATTCAGTCATACGAGCAATCACACCAATGTGTTTTGGTGTCGTAAAGGTAAACCATGGCTAACCTATGTTCACAAGGATGCCACCCCCCTCCAAACAGATGTTCATCACAGATACCGCTCAGTCCAATGTATCATTTATCCAATCCATTGATTCTGCAACATGGTGGAGGCAGACATGCATGTCAACCTGTGTCACATCTATAGCCTGAAACATTTCTCTGGAGCATCTGTGGGAATGTGCCTGTGCCTCCATGATGGCCCTAAACATAGGTTGAGTAGCACTGGAAGAGACACCTGGATCAGGTGGAGGATGGACAGCAGGCCTCCTCTGAGCACTCCTAACAGTACTCCTGTGTGGCACCTCAACCACACTTTGGCTAGGGCCAAAGTCAACAGGCACTAAAGCCACAGTAATCACACTTCCCTGACCAATTTGTCTTGCCCTACACCTGTTCAATATCTGTGAGCTCATTGGAATGGGTAGGCATAGGTCTACTGGCTGTGTCTAATAGAATTTCAGGGGGTGGCTATATGTCAACCTCAGTGTCAGATTCAACCTCTGCACCCCCCAACTGTGCTTCTGTTTGGCCGCCATCATTATCAGAGTCTGCTGATACTCTGACATCAGGTGGTAGAAGTTCCACACTTCCACATTTCAGTATTACTCACTGGAGAAACATAAAACAATCTAGATATTTGAAATGCCAACAACAGGCTGGATAGAAAAAAAGGAGAGTAACAATAGCAACATATCCTTGTCTGTGCCTTAACAGAAATGCAGCTTTGCTTTCTCCCCCAAAAAAGAACAGGCAATTGACACATTTTTCTAACAAACCATCTTTGAAATGTTAAAAGTGCTATTAAATTAACTGTCCCTGAAACATGTCTACAGATTTAACACAGAACATTCCATTTTAAGGTATTGTCAATCATGTATACTTGTGAAATGTTCTGACAAACATGTCCATGACATCAGTGCAATTCTAACTAATGTATACAGATAAAAGTGTAAAAGCCTTTGCTAATCAATATATATATATATATATATATATTAAACTATTATACATATGTTTTGTAATTGCATTCCAGCATATTCAGTAATCCTCTGTGCAGATGTATCCCAAAGTAATAGCCTCTTTTCTGTACACTCCACATAAACAAGTCTCCTCACCTTCAGTTTCCCTAGATACATGGTGGCTTATTTATGGTGTAGATTCAGGGCTGTCAGTATGGTGAAGATGCAAATAAGGTATGAACACATCAGAATTGCTGATTCCCAAATACTTGGCTCTGTGTATCAGATGTAAATACAGTGCAGGCACTCCCTCAGTGTTTGTTTTTAATGGATTTTAACTGTGAATGATTACTGGTTGGGAGAAGGAAATCACAACAGCACTGCATGCTGCCCTACATCCAGTGGGTGTGTCAGGTTAGACTTACAAAGTGTTGGATGTAATTTTGTCAAAGTTGGACATGTAAGGAAGCAACACACAATTCACAGGTTTTGTTCATTAACATCCAACCTCCCCTTCATTTGTTGGCAACTGCATATGATATTATTGCTATTTAATATCATCACACATTGTAAAGACAATGATATAGAATGGCTTATAGACCGCAAGTCTCAGATTACTGATCAGATAAGAGAAGCATAACCAACAGACACAGAGAGGTAAAACAGAGATGTATACTTGCAAGCAGTAGCCATAACTGGTTGTGTGATCACTTAGTGCACTACATCCAAAAAAAATAAATGTACAAATAACAATTGTATGGTTACATATTGCTGTAGATGATGCTGCAATTGATTGCATGCAGAATTATCTCACTTCTTTGCTGCAAAGCTATTTGTATGACAAAGAGGGATAAGGCATCCTTCCTATGTTCTGATGGATCATTGGACTGAGAGCTGAAATGCAGACCTATGTAGAAATCTCCAATATTTACCAACATTTTCTAGTGCGTATGTCATAGATTGCTTTTCTTCATTTCAACTACTTGTCCATTTTTCTTTTTTTCTTTTTTTTTGGGGGGGAGAGTAGTGTTTAAGCAATGCACGGCTTAGCACAAACACTGGAAACACAAAAAAATGAATGTCAGGTTTGGCTGTGCTTATCTCATTTGTGGAAGTACAGCAGTTCACAAACTGGACTAGTGGGCCACCCAGGAAGCAGACAGAACACCGCAGAACACCTGCAAACAGGGCATCTGTAAAAGGGCAAAAGTCAAAAACAATACATTGTTGCACTTTCGGCATTTTATTGTACAATTGTGTTTAGCAGCATTGTGCAGAGTTGTGCTGTGGTTAGCAGGATTCCCAAGCAGCTGCAGCCACCAAACACCTGCAGATAGGACTCAGACAGCCAATAACTGAAAGCGGATGATTGGTTTAAATAATTGGCTTAGTTTCTGGTGTCATTCTAAGGGGGTGCAATATTTGTTAGCATGGAAAGAGATGATCAACAGACCACACTGCTTTGCCAGGGATGGTCTGCACCTCTCTCCTCTAGGCATTTGAATACTAGCTAAAATACTGTCTTTCCCCCATAGCACCTTTTTTAGGCACCGCCAAACTGAAAGCATTTCTGACATAGCAAATCAAAACCAAGAAAATTGAAAGCTATGCTAGGGGCTTAAACAAAAAACTCCACTCCCTGGAAGCTCTCTTTACCCAAGAGAATGCTGATGTCTGTGTGGTCTCTGAGACATGGTTTAAAGCCACGGAGAGCACACAAACAGTGCAAGGTTATAATGCCTTCCACACATTTAGACCAGCTACTTCACAGGCAGGGACTAAAGGTGGAGGTATCTGTATTTACATCAAAAATAAATATACTTTAAGGCTGGTAAAACAGGACAATGCACTTTAGCTGCTCCATTTTCAAATCACCATAGGTAAAATCCAATACCACTTCCTTGTAAGCTATAGGTCCCCCTCTATGACCCAGGAAACCCATACCATGTATTTAAACTTATTAGAAACACTAACCATCCAACCCAATACCATATTCATGGATCACTTTAATTACCCCACTGTTAACTGGGAATCATATATGTCTCCCTTTTACTGGTGTTAAAAGTCTGCCTTTCTTGTGCATGAATGAGTGACGAGCTAATCTCAACTTAGACATTGCTCAAGATTATAATAGTGGCTGTATTGTACTCGAGCACATTGACCAACCTACCGATACCAGAGGTAGTAGCTAGCACATGTTTTTTCTATAGTGTAACCAGGCTGCTAACATCACTGTACTTGTCTATTTTACTTCCTGTATCTGCTAGTAAGTAAGTGTAATTTGCTTGGTGCGTAGCACAGTTGATTTTTTATGCCTCACTCCCACTACTTTACACTACATAGCTCATACTACTGTAACCAACTATAAATTGTTTGCATTGCCTAACCTCAAGCATTTGTATTCTATAGTGCCTTTAAAAGTGATTATCTCCTCTATCTTATCCTAGGCACCCCCCCCCACCAATCTTCCATCGCGTGGCTCCCAGGGTCTTGGCGTCGACTCCGTTGAATCCTGCTACTGTGCGAATGCACACCCTAATACCCAGCACCAGCTCTAAATGAAAAAGTGACTATCAGGGTAAAAGTAATACCTATATCTAAGTTTTACCTACTTAGGTAGAGCTCTGTAGTCAGGATACCATCTGTAACTTTCAGGCTCTTGAAATTGGAAGGTCATAATATTCCACTAGGAATCCATACTTTACCCAGCTGCCTCTAAGGCCCTGCAACCTCCAGGCAGGTGTATTCCCGCTCGCCAGCCTCGCCGCTCGGGCTTGCTCCCCACCCTGCCACCATATCCCACCCGCCCCCACTACCTCTAAATTTATAGAGATATCAAGCCCATCCCACCTTCCTCTCCTCCATTCACGACTGATCTCTGATTAACTACTCCCCCCTCCATATTAATTAGCCACTCCCTCCAAATTCAGTAAGCCCTCCTAATCCCCCTCCCCATCAACTACCACCTACTCTCTATCATGGTAAAAACCATGTATTCCATCATCCCTTCACTATCACTAATTCTTCTGATTCCTTACCTTTTATCACGCTATGAACACCAAACACTAAGAGGAACTCCTCTTCCCAAGGCCCATACTTCCATATACACACACCCTCCATCTAACCTTATAGTTCCTTCTCCTCACCCAGAAAAAACTCTAACCTTTAATAATACGCATCTAACCCTCCACTACCCTAGATCAACCTATAATAAATCTAACCTCAAAATACTATATAAACTTCAAAGATTCTTAGATCACCTAAAACAATGCATTACTCAACATGGGGACATCCACCCTAATCCAGGCCCTGCCTCTCACCTAGACCCTACCACCTCAACACTACCCCATACTCCTAATACCTCCCTCCTCATTCTTCACCTCAACCTAAGAAGTATAAACAATAAAGTACCCAGCTTACATGCTCTGATAGCCACACATTCCCCAGACATTATGTGTCTTTCAGAAACATGGCTCAAACCTGCCACAAAGGACGAAGAGATTCTTCCACCTGGCTATAATATCCTAAGGAACGATCGAATAACCAAAAAGGGTGGGGGAATAGCTGTAATGTTTAAAAACAGACTTAACATAATTAGAAACACTTTGCACCCCCCCCCCCAGGTCTCCAATATAGAACTCATTACAATAAAGATTTGTCTAAACTCCCAAAAATGTATCAATCTTGTAGTGATCTATATCCCTCCAGGGAAAAACCTTGAAAACCATGAACAAACTCTAAGTTAGTTAGCCGCGCACTACCCCCAAGAAACCATTATACTAGGAGACTTCAATATTGACTGGTCCCACTGCTCCGCAAAGGCTAATCCCCACCCAATTAATCTTTATGGCTTCTCCCAAAATATCACAACTCCTACCAGAATTGGTAATGCACAGCAAAAGGAGAGTACGATTGACTGGATTCTCACTAATAAAGATGCTAATAATTACACCACCGGTACCCTCCCCAACAGCCTTAGTGACCACCTTGTCACTTATATTATAAAGCACAAACTCTGCTCTTCATACCCACCCCTATATAAACTTATTAGAAACAAGACAAAATTTAACCTAGAACTATTTCTAGTGGAACTAAAATCCTGTAACTGGTACACCCTTACTACTCTTCCCCTAGCCGAGAGTGTGTCATACTTCAATGACACTTTCCTAAATATTCTCAACTCCCACGAACCAAATCGTCTTGTTAGAACCAAAGACCGTATAGCTCCCTGGCTAACAAAAGAAACCAAAACAAGAATTAAACTCCGCGACCAAGCTTGGAATAAATGGAGAGCTACTAAAACTCCCCTAGATCGCATCAAATTCCAGCAGCTTAGAAACTCCACAAAATCTGACATTACTAGAGATAAAAAACAGTATTACTGTCACCTTCAGGATAAACATCAGTCTAACCCAAAAAAGTTTTGGGCTGGATTTAACAACCTTCTTCATCCTGGTAAATCTTCTACCCCAACACCTGAGAAGCTCATAAGTAAAAAACCAGAAGAAATAGCCAACGCCTTTAACATTTTTTTTACAGAGACCATCCAGTCCTTAGCCAACCAGCTACCCACTTCCTCTCCATCTTTAACTATTCCTCAGGACTTACCCCCTCGCTCCTTTAACCTTCAAACAGTATCCACCTCCTATATTCGTACCCTAATAAAAAAACTAAAACCGTCCACTCTTGCGGCCGATCGTCTCCCAGCGGAATACCTCCAACTAGCCTCTGATGTCATTGCCTATCCCATATCAATCTTGATCAACAGATCCATAACTGAGGCCACCATCCCCTCTATTTGGAAAACTTCGTACATCATTCCATTACATAAAGGAGGCCATTCCACTGAAACATCTAATTACAGGCCTATCGCTATACTATCTCCAATAGCTAAAATTCTGGAGCGGTGTATTCACAAACAACTTTTACACTACCTCACCATTAATAATCTACTGTCTAGTACCCAGCATGGTTTTCGCCCCCATCATAGTACTACTACTGCCCTCCTCTCCTTTGTCGACTCAGTAAATAGCAACCGCAACAAAAAACTTATATCCTCTGCACTCTTTCTTGATCTATCAAAAGCTTTTGACATGGTCAACCACCAACTATTACTCTGCACCCTCCAAACCCTTCATCTGGACAACTTAGGCCTAAACTGGTTCAAGGATTACCTTTCTGGCCGGCAACAAGCAGTCCAATGGCAAAATAGTTTATCTCAACTACTCCCTAACAACATAGGCGTCCCCCAAGGCTCCATACTTAGTCCCCTTCTTTTCTCTGTTTTTATAAATGATCTTCACACTATCATCCCCAGTGCCACCTGCATCCAATACGCAGATGACTCTACCCTGATCTGCTCTGATCTTTCTCTCCAGAAACTTCAAGTAGCCACCCAGCAATGTTTTGCCATAGTTGAAAAATGGTTCTCTGACCTGAAACTTATTCTCAACCCAACTAAAACCAAGTTACTATTATTCTCCCCCTCGTCTTCCACTTCCTTAACCCTAACGTCGCAACCGTCTAATCCTAGCTCCTTTTTTGTGGAATCCTCTAATGGAACCATCATAGAACCTGTCTTCCACACCAAGCTATTAGGTGTTACTATTGACCACAAGCTCAAATTCGATCTCCACACTTCCCAAACCATTAAATCTGTTAACAAGAAACTAGGTTCAATGTACAGAATTAGGAACTTTCTTACTCCTCATGCAAAATTAACCATTGCCCGTACGCATCTTCTTTCCACGTTACTATATGCCTCCCCGGTATTTTCCTTCCTGAATAAACGTGAGGTCAACAACCTTTCTACCACCTACCACCACATAGCCAAATTCATAACAGGAACACCTTATCGTACCCACCATTGCCATAACTTCAAGAAACTCGGCTGGTTAGAACTGCCCAATCTTCTTAAATTTAATCAACTCACGGAAGCCTTCAAAATAATTCATCAACCTGCCAAAACCCCCTCACTGTCCAAAATCCTGACCCCATACACCAACCTTAGTTCCCTTTGGTCATCAAATAGTATTCAAGTATTAACCATCAAATCTAACAACATAGGTGGCGATGCTCTTTATGCTAACTCTATTGGAAAGCAATGGAATTCCCTTCCCAATAACCTTAGACCCATGACTTCACTCACTCCATTCAAAAACAATCTTAGAGAATATCTCAAGTCCCACTGGTTATGCCCATGTCCAACCCCAGATTAATACCCATAGCTTTAACATCATACTGCTCTCTTCTCTCTCTGAAACTATTGACAATCAATTTACTTCCTCCTTATCTACCTATGTTTTCTGACCTATTCAACCTATGTTTTGTCTCTACAAGAATGTATATAATGTTTGTTTTACTGTTTTGTTATTCCTTACAATGTAAGACTTCTATCATATTGTAGTGTTTAACTGTTCTTATGTTTGGGAGCTTTTCTCCCCGGGCCTCTACTGAAAAAGGATATGTATCCAGCTAGACTAGCCCGGTCAACAAATGTAAAATAAATAAAAATAAATAAAATAAAAATAAATATCAAATGTACACGCACAGAGATTCTTAGATTTTGTAAACACAAACTCCCTGGACCAGATAGTCAATACACTAACTAGGTGTGCAACCATACAGGATCTGGTCCCCACTAATATGGGAGAGTGTTGCAAATCCTCTACTCTAATGCCTTCCCTGGTAAGGTTAGACCACAAAATGGTCTCCTTTGAAGTAAAAATAAAACCTAGACCCTCAGATCAACTGGGAATATTCCGGAACTATTCTAAAGCTAATCCTGCTATTAAGTGAGAACCTGGCAAAATTTCAAGCCCCTATAAACCCTGAGGATACTTCTGCCTCTGCAGAACTGTTCACAGAAACCCTGTACAATCATGATAATAGTTGCATAGAGACAGCTGAATCCACCAGGAAGAAGTGCAGAACTAACTCAAAAAACAAGCCAGTCTGGTGGAATCACAAAATCAGTCAGATGTATAACAGGAGGAAGAAAATCATGGAAAAATTTAGGAGGTGCAGCACCCAGCAGGATAAAAGCACTCTCACCAAACTAAACAACTCAGAGAACAAATAAAGTCTACCAAAGTCAAATTTGAGTTAAGTTTGGCCTCCCAGGCCAAGAACAACCACAAAGCATTCCTTAGCTATGTCTGCAACTTCAAAGGCAACACACAATTGTGTGCATAGCTTATTGTAAATGGATCCACCTATACTGAGCCAAAAGATATAGCAAACCTCCTGGCTGATAAATCCAGCTCCACCTTTACTCCTCTCTCCCCTTCAACCTTCCCTCAAGAAATATCGTCAAATATAACTCCTCCTACTATCACTAGGGAAAAGGTCCTTAATGCTCTCTTTAAGACCAAGAACACTGCATCAGAGGGCTCATACCATATAGGAAGAAAATCATGGAAAAATTTAGGAGGTGCAGCACCCAGCAGGATAAAAGCACACTCATCAAACTAAGCAACTCAGAGAACAAATAAAGTCTACCAAAGTCAAATTTGAGTTAAGTTTGGCCTCCCAGGCCAATAACAACCGCAAAGCATTCTTTAGCTATGTCCGTAACTTCAAAGGCAACACACAATTGTGTGCATGGCTCATTGTAAATGGATCCACCTATACTTAGCCAGAACATATAGCAAACCTCCTGGCTGATAAATTCAGCTCCAACTTTACTCCTCTCTCCCCCTCAACCTTCCCTCAAGAAATATCGTCAAATATAACTCCCCCTACTATCACTAGGGAAAAGGTCCTTAATGCTCTCTCTAAGACCAAGAGCACTGCATCAGTGGGCTCATACCATATCCCAGGATGCCTTCTAAATAGCATGAAACATGACCTATCAGGGCCTCTGGAATTACTATTTAACTGTAGTCTCCAAACAGGCTTCATGCCTCATGGATGGAGAAAGGCAACAACCATTCCTCTGCACAAAGGTGGACCATCTACAGACCCTGGAAACTACAGACCCATAAGTTTCACTAGTCTTATATGTAAAGCCATGGAAAGAATTATCATGGAGATGATCAATAGAGATATAGTAAACCTCCAGACACTGGACCCAACCCAGTTTAGTTTTGTCAAAGGCAGATCATGCCTTCTCAACCTGGTGAACTTCTTTGAGAATGTCACCAAAGCAATGGATGAGGGCAAAATTGTTCACACTGCCTACCTTGACCTGCCCAAGGCATTTGACACAATACCCTACTTGGGCATTGTTGACAAACTCAAGAGGTTAGATACAAACCTGTATGTCACCCAGTCAATAGCCAACTGGCTCACAGACAGGACCCAGAAGTTAGAATTGGGGAGTCCACCTCTACAAAGAGGTCAGTCACAAGTGGGGTGCCTCAGGGAGCAATACTTGGACTGCTTCTTTTTGGCATTTACTTCTCAGAAGTCAAGGCCAATGTCAGTGGTCTCTGGCTAACTAAATTTGCAGATGACTGCAAATTAGGAGCTGTCATTGAATCTCACACTGACACAAATGTTCTCCAGGAGGGGGTGACACAGAGAGAAACAACTGGTGTCAGAGCTATGGACTAAAACTAAATGCCAAGAAATGCATAATAGTATCCTTTGGGAAGTCATCCATTCCTTGTAACTATCATATTGACAACTCAGCCCGTAGAGTTGACCCAGTAGTCAGGGACTTAAGGACACACATAGATAATAATCTAGCCTTTGATCATCACGTGTCTACAGTGGTGAGAAAATCATTCTATGTTGCGCAACTTATAAACAAAAGTATTGCATCTAATCCAAGGAAGTCATTGTTCAACTATATTCTGCATTCATCAGACATATCGAGTACAATTCCCCTTTGGTATGTACCTAACCAGGCATATCCAACAACTGAAACATCCACAGAGCTTCCTCACTAAAACAATACAGGAGGCAAGTAATATGTTCTATTCAGACTGCCTTACAGGCATTGCCAGAACCCACTCTAATGAACCTCCTCCATATCCACAAAACAAACAGTACCAGAATTACCCATTCTAAAGACTTAAACATTGCCTGTGATATAAATAGGACCTGCTGGAGAGATAGGTATGTATCCCAGTGACTACCCTGTCTATGTAGCAGGCTTCCCATCCATGTGAAGCAGAGTTCCTCCCTAACCCAATTCAAGTGCAACTTGGACAATTGGATGGGAAATCAGAAATTCATCCCTGGTTTGGCACCTACATCTCTAATGCAAGCTGGTAACCTGTAAATGGTTCATCTCCCAGGCTCATGCTTGCACTTATCAAGGGTATCAGAACTTGTCAGTGATTTGGGATACATGGCTAGGCTGAAAAAGGCCCTTGTGGTTGCTAGCCTAGTAAACACCTATGCGCCCATGAACCAGTCATTGCGTAAACTTGCTGCTTGCCACACTATAAAAAAGTAAATATTATTATGTATTATTGCTGTTTACTGTCCATTTTCTGTCTATGACATGAAATTAAATGTAGAAACATAACAAAATGAAAGTCCTATCTAACAATAGTTCACATATTTACAATACAGCCATGTGTTGCCTCCCTCAAGCACTGCACCCCTGGTGTCTCAGTACTTTTCTACACATGTATCACCTACACTACATACATTAATATCAAATGTGTGATATGCAATGCACATCAATTGTGGTAACATGCAAAACTAGAACTATTCACTCCTAAGTCTAAAAAGCCTTATCTGCAAGGCTAGAGAAGGGATCAGCATAGGCCTTATCCACAGGGACATAGGTGACCTTCAACACACTTGACCTGACCCATTTTGTTTTTTTTTTCAAGGGCAGATCTTGCTTATTAAACATTGTGGACTCCTTTGAGAATAACCCCAAAGACTTGGATGAGGAATAACAGGACATACCACTATGCTGATTTATCCAAGGCCTTTGACAGCATCCCCATTCAGGTATTATAGAGAAACTCTCCCATTTGGGGATTAACCCTAGATGGATAGCCAACTGGCTCCCCAACAGAATGCACAATATCAAAGACTTCTGTGAATGTGGAGGAGGTCCATTAGAGTGGGGTCTGGCACCTCCACCACTAGACCATTTCCCAGTAGAGTACCAAAAGGATCTGTGCTAGGCCCTCAACTGAAATATTTCTCTGAAATCCGGCCAAAGGTAGATGGCCTATGGCCTACCAGGTTTGCGGATGACTGTCAACTGGACGCAGTCATATAGACTTCCCCAACTATGTTAACGTATTACAGAAGGGCTGACACAGCCAAATGATTGGTGCCAAACTCATGGACTAAATCTTAAGTCTAAAAATGCCCCATTGCCCCCTTTGGCAATGAAGCACCCCTGCTAATTATGATAAACATAGCACCCCTATAAGCTCAAATACAGTGTTTTAAGACTTGGGAACACATGTTGATAGCAATCTAGACTTCAGCCACTATGTGTTCATAGTTGTGAGAAACACATTCTACATTGTGCATCTCATAAATAAGTCCATCACATTTAAGGCCAAGGATGTCTTAGCTCTGCTGTAGTAGACCCTTATCAAACAACTAATTGAGTAGAATGTTCCCTTCTGTCTGTTCCTCACCAGACACCTGCAGCAACTGGAAAAAACACAGATGTTTGTGAGTGATAGAATCCAGTGCCTCCAAAACATGGCAAACATGAAAAGACTGAAAGACTTGTCGCTGTACTCATTATCATGCATGCTGCAGAGTGGTGATCTATGCCTGGCCTACAGAGAAGTCTTAGACCCTGCCCTACTGGAAATGCTGGACATCTGCAAGTCAAATGAGACAAGAATAGCTTGCTCCAGGGACCTCAAACTAGCCTGTGACATAAACAGAGCATGCTGGGAACATAGATATATCTTCCAGCAATTGCTACTCCTTGGTAATAGGCTCCCACTGCATGTGAAGCAGTGTTCCTCTATGACCCTATTCAAGCTCAACCTTGACAACTGGATGGGTGGTTGCAAATTCACCCTTGGGATGTCACCTATGTCCCTCATGGACAGGGCCAGTCAGCACTGATCACAAAATCTCTCTACTAACAAAGACCATCTAACTATGCTCAATAAAGGTACTTGTGTTTTACATGGCTAGGCTTGTAAGCACCCTAGGGGCATTAGGCTAGTAACTTCCTATTAACCTATGAAGCAATGAACCTATGTAGACCTCCCAACATCTCTGCAATATGCACTGCTGATGTCATCCACTATAATCTGACCTGCAGTCTTGTAAAAGTCAAACTTGAGTTGTGGTCCTTGCATAAAGTACTGAGCTATGTAATTTGTGTACTTAGATTGGTAGGGATTCTGTTCTCACCACAGTTAACCAGGAGTGTGTGTGTGTGTGTGTGTGTGTGTGTGTGTGTGTGTGTGTGTGTGTGTGTGTGTGTGTGCGTGTGTGTGTGTGTGTGTGTGTGTGTGTGTGTGTGTGTGTGTGTGTGTGTGTGTGTGTGTGCGTGTGTGTGCGTGTGTGTGCGTGTGTGTGCGTGTGTGTGTATCTAGCCGAAAGAGAAGTGTGTTTCTTACAGTTACCAATCCAATCCCGTGGATTGACAGCATTTTGATAGTTGCACATGCCTACACATCTGTTTCATGCAGATCTCCCACCATCTTCTCTCCAATATGCCCTGCTGATGTCTCAACTATAAGTTGACCTGCAGTCTTGTAAAAGTTAGACTTGTGTCATGGTGCTTGCATAAAGCACTGAGTTCTGTAGACTGTGTACTTAGGTAGGGGTTATATTCTCACTGCAGTCAACTGTGTGTGTGTATTTGTGCTCTTGTCTGACATTACAGAGAGTCTTCTACATCAGCATGTGGGACACTGTTATTACCATAGTCTCCTCAACAGACACTGCTGATGTCATTAGCTATAAAGTGTTGTCTGAGATACTTCACGTCAGATTTGAGCTGTGGCACATATCTTAAATACAGATGCCTGTAGTCTTTGTGGTTAGATAGGTAGGAGTTCTATTCTCATTGCAGTCAACTGGGTTGTATGTGTGAGTGTCTGTGCTCTTGATTGGACATCACAGAGAGCTTTTTACACTAGCATGTGGGACACTCCTCAACAGACACTGCTGATGTCATCAGCTATATCTGATTAGTGGGTATGCACTATTCCCACCAGCCGGAAGTCACCTTATCATATATGATGCAGATTACAGTGCTATGACTTTCAGTCTATCCACATACATCATTGTATGGTATGTAGGCCCTGTGTTTTCTTAGTGAGAAACCCCTGTGATCTCTCTAGTTGCTGCATGTGTCTGGTGAGGTACATGCAAAAGAGAACGTTATACTCTATTAGTTTTCTGATGAGGTTTGAGTATACTGCTGTCATACAATCCTATGATCTCAATATGATGGTATAACTTATGATGTGCACAACATAGACTTTCAATATCAGTATGAACACTTGGTGGTCAAAGCTCATATTTCTATCTATATGTGTTCCTAGTGCTTGCATCACTGGATTTCACCATACCAGGACTGTTGTCAATGCTGTAATTAGCATGGAATTTCACTTTTCAGAAGGACAAAATAAAAACTCATTTTGCATTTATTTGTAAACTGTGTGGCTTTGTCACCAATCATTTGTCTGTGTTAGCCCCTGCTGTGGTATGTTATCATCATAGCTGTACTCAATGATTGCATCCAGTATCCAAGAATCAGAAAACTCAATAACCCAAAGGTTATATACTTTAGCCTGAACTGGCGAGAAGTAGATTCCAAACAGTAAAGGGCCAAGCACAGATCCCTGGGGTACACCAGTGGTGACAACTCTACTGGCAGAAGTTGATTCACCAACTTTCACAGCATGTGTTCTGTCATGAGCAAATTGGTTACCAATCTATTGTCATGAGGTTTAATCCCCAGCTGGGAGACTTTCTCAATAATCCCTGCTTGGGGGATTGTGTTCAAACCCTATGCCAGTTGAGTATAGCCAGTTCTTATCTACAGCCAAACCTATCATACAGAATCAATGGCTTGTGACAACATCACAAATCGCCTATCACTTGACTCATCATATACACCTTCCTGACACTGTTTAATACACACTTCAATACTCCCTCCACACAAAGACTATGTTGCTGTAGAAGGGTGTTTTCAACATGCATCCACGTGAGTTGGGGGGAACAGCACCCAATGCATGCATTTGTGGACACATCCTGACTCCTTCTCTGCGAGTAGACCAATATGTCATCATGGACCTTTTCTAAATAGACACTAATAATATACCAGTTGTGTGCAACAGACCTGTATGAGCTGTTAATGCTACATATCATGTCTGTTACATCGGTTAGATGTCCTCAAAGAAATAATTGAGGGCATGCATGACAACAACACTAGCATTCTTTTGAACTTGACAAGCCCAAGGCATTTGACACAAATCCACACTGATGTATTTACTCAGCACTATCAGATGTGGCCATGTACACCTATATCATCAAGTGGGTAGGCCAGTGTACCACATACATGTCAGCTAAATATGTTGACATATATGCAGAGACCTGTATCTCTGATTCAGTCATCAGATCCCTACATCACGGCTATCTACTTTCTTTTTCTATTTATTTAATAATAATAATAATAATAATTATTATTATTATTATTATTATTATTATTATTATTATTTATATAATATTATAATTAGTTATTTATTTAAGTAATGGACATCACAGATTAACTACACATCCTGTACCCAAACAGCTGCCTGAAGGATTACACATTGTGGGCAATCAATGACTCCAACTGTGATATTAGTATAATACAGACAGTATCAACATACACCAAAGATTGCGGCCACAGCCATGACAACACCTGGAATGACAAGAAAACATGGAGGGATTTGTTACGTCAGGAAAACAAACACACAACCTAAGTATAATGTGGACATCACACCCTATAATCAGATCAATAGGTATGCTACCTGTGTCCTGGGGTAAATGGTAAGTGGAACATGTACCATCATGTGGTCACAGTGCTGACTACATCCTTGCATGTAACACAAGTACTGAGTATGTGAAGGGCATCCACATCAGAGGTGATAGTACATCCCCATTTCCCAGCCTTCATCACACCAATAACTGAATACAATGCACCCTTTTTCATGCAAACCCCTACACATCTTCCACTGATGTGTAACTAAAGTGCACCACCTTTGTCACAGTGAGCTCTCACACAGCTTATTGTCCATAGCTATGTATTCTTTTTGTGACATAAACATTACTGTCTGATGGTGCAGAACCCCCATCAATTGTTACACCAGATTTATGAGTGTACTGGATCTGGTGATGCACACAGTGCATACATAGATGTTTGATAACATTCATGACAGTGTGGATTGTGCTCTCTCTATATATACATATATATATATATATATATATATATATATATATATATATATATATAATCACCAAAAGAAATACGTTCCGGCACTATTAAGGCTGTCCCTTGTATTTTGCTTCAGCTTTGCTTCACCTTCAACGTAAACGCCAGCATATATCATAAAAAGGCGGAGAATGTTGAAATTGATAATTCTGTACTTTAATACGAAAACCAAAAACCACAATAACAACGGACACTCAGATTTAGCGCTTTCGTCTCCTTTACGGAGACTTCTTCAGAATCTATTTTGAATTAAAACCAACTAAGACTAAGACTGGAAACTCATAGAGCTTAATTAATGGATTTAATATTTAATAATTAATACATCTATATATTTAATATTTAATAATTAATACATCTATATATTTAGTATTTATAAATGAACCTTGTGCATATTCAACTAATATCTAACAAATATTGAACTATTTAATTAGTTTATCATTATGACACATTTATTCATCTATTTATTTATTCATTTTTACGTATATATATATATATATATATATATATATATATATATATATGTATTTATTTACATATTCATATATTTATATATTTATATACACATTTACACCTATTATTATTATTATTTTTAAGTGTATATGTAACAGAAAAAAGTTTTTACAGAGTTTCATAATAGTTTTTATCATAATTTATTTATTACATTGATATTCATACTCACATTTTCTATTGATATTTGTATTCATAATTATGCCGTAGATTGTTTTTGAGCCTTGATTACCTCATAACATAAGCAATATTTCACAATCTGTATTGGTTCTGTTTTGTTTTATTTTATACATTATACAATATACAAATGCATTAACAGTTATATTCATACTATTCATATTCATATTATTTACTATTTATTAATTTTTACACTAGTATGTACACATACATATATAAATGTATTTATTTTTTGAATGGAATAGTATGTTTAAAAGTTTTTAATATGGTTCGTATGAACACAGTAGATGTGGTTTCAACATGAAAGTGAATGGCCCTTTTAAATTTTTAAATTTATAATGTATCTGCATATAACAATTAATCAATTAATTAACTAATTTAACTACTATTGGGAATCATATAAAAGGTTGTTGGTTTTAATTCAAAATAGATTCTGAAGAAGTCTCCGTAAAGGAGATGAAAGCGCTAAATCTGAGTGTCCGTTGTTATTGTGGTTTTTGGTTTTCGTATTAAAGTACAGAATTATCAATTTCAACATTCTCCGCCTTTTTATGATATATGCTGGCGTTTACATTGAAGGTGAAGCAGAGTTGAAGCAAAATACAAGGGACAGCCTTAATAGTGCCGGAACGTATTTCTTTTGGTGATTTTATTCTTTCCTGGTTACCAGTTGTTTTTGTGGGTTGTGCTTTGTATCCGGACACGAGGAGTCCTTAATACACAGGATGGAAAGCAGCGGAATGTGAATGAACTCCTGCGAGTAATCCAGGCGTACTCGCAAACTGAAACTTCGCCAGCAGGAACCTCTAATGAGATTCCTTGTGCGCAGAGCAGCCCTAAGGACCGTAGGGCTAATCGAGTGACGTCTCAAGCCGGCGACCAGCAAACATGAGGTGGAGGGGCCAAGGAAGTAAACGCTAGTCGGAGGAACGTGAACGCTAGAAACAACAGTTCTAATTACAACAGGGACAGAGATAGGGATGACCGTACCACTTTCGAGAACTACAGAGACTTGGACTTTAATTTATGGCTTAACAAATCTTTCACGCAGAGTGGGAAAGACAAAGAAAAGCCAAATACAAAGGAACAAGCTAATACAGTAACCTACAAAGAAAAATGTAAGGACTTTAAGAAATTATTACTTAAATATAAGTCTTTAACTGTAGAAAATTGGTATCTTGAAAAGTGTGTTAAAGAAAAGATAGTACCTAAAGGGCTCAGAATTCATAAGTTTCCCAATAGTAGTTTTAATGACAAAATATTTTTTCATAGGTTCATAGGTTCATAGGTTAGTACTAGGCTATCAGCCCTGGGGCCTATACAAGCCTAGCCATAACAATTCCCTGAATATTTCTTCCCACATTATTTACTTTCCTGGACCCCTGTCTAGCAGGGCGACTGACGTGATCCCTGGGGTGAATTTCCTTTCTCCCATCCAATCGTCAAGGTTCCTCTTGAAGAGGTCCAAAGAGGCACTCTGCTTGACATGTATGGGCAATCTATTCCAGAGTCTGGGGAGTCTCTGGGTCAGGAACCTATCCCTCCAACATGTTTTGTTTATTGTGATGACAAGGTTTAGATCCCTGGAGCGTGTAGCTCTGAGGGATTGGGATTTCTTTAAGTGTAGCATGTCCAACAGCTCTGGGTTTGACATGGCCTTGTATGTTAAGCAGAGATCGCCTCTGAGTAGACGATATGCGACAGAGTATAGCTGGAGTTTTTTAAGGCGGTCAGCATAGGGCATCTGCTTTAGGCCTGTGATTCTTTTAGTGAGGTATTTCTGAGGCCTTTCCAGTTGTTGCAGATGTCTTGAGAGGTACATACCAAATAGGGCTATCAAATATTCTATAATGGGTGTAATGAGGGATGAGTACAGTGGGACAATGACCTCCTTTTTTCTGGATGAAAAGCCCTTCATGATGAGGTGTGCCACATAGAAGGATTTCCTGACTGTTGTGGCGATGTGGTTATCGAAGGTGAGATCACTGTCCACCTGTGTCCCTAAGTCTCTTATCACACTTTCTGTGTTTAGTGTACTGCCACCTATATGGTAATTCATGGATACATGTTTTTTCCCAAAGGGGATAACAATACATTTCTTGGCATTGAGCTTGAGCCCATGGCTCTGGCACCAAGCATCTGTTTCTGTAAGGCCCTTTTGTAGAGTATCCACATCATTTGGGATTCAATAATGGCTCCCAGTTTGCAGTCATCTGCAAACTTTGTTAGCCAGAGTCCCTTAGTGTTGACCTGTACTTCAGAGAAGTAGATGCCAAACAAGAGCGGCCCCAGGACTGAACCCTGAGGTACTCCACTTGTCACTTGTCTGGAGCTGGATTTGGAGTTGGCTACTTTTACAGTGTGGGTTCTATCAGTAAGCCATTTAGCAACCCATTGGGTGACATAGGGATTAATGCCCAACTTAGTAAGTTTATCTATGATTCCAGAGTGGGGGTGGTGTCAAAGGCCTTGGCAAGGTCTAGATAGGCTGTGTGGACCACCTTACCCTTGTCCATGGCTCTGGAGACTGATTCAAAGAAGTCAATCAGGTTCAGGAGACAAGATCGGCCCTTCACAAACCCAAACTGGGTGGGGTCCAGTGTTTGAAGGTTGCCAATGTCTTTGTTTATAAGTTCCATGATAATACGTTCCATGGCCTTGCAGATAAGGCTTGTCAGACGCTTTTAAAAAAGTGTGTGATATTTTAAATGTCTGTGGGTTGTTAATTTTAAAATCAATGATACAATATAACTCTGAAACTATGGAGAGTCTAAAAAGTGACATAGACAGGATTCATGTTGACATTAACAATGATTTATTGCACTCTATAGAGGAATATAAAAATGTTTATTATAGAACCTTACATGATGCTGACATGGCTGCAAACATCAATATTAAACGTAAACTAAAGAAATTAGATAGGGATATTGCTATGTATGAAAAAGGTTATGCATATAACCTTGGGAAACCCATTACCAACCAGAGGTCCACTAACCATTTTAAACCTTTTTACCAGTATAGGAACAATAATTATTCCCAACAAAGAGGGGCCTTTATGGAAAGACCTTGGGAACATGGTGGGGTAGAAGGGAAAAATCAATCTTACTATGACCATTTTCCTAACCTTGAAGGTGCTGTAATGGGGTTGATACAAATGTCCCTTTAGAAACAGAAGAGGTAAGAAGATCGGAAAGGTTGAGAAATAGGAATCAACAGGCTTCTTATGCACAAACTACATCTGGGAATAATATAGGTTTAGGGAGGGGGTATTGTGAACAGAGTTTTCACTAACCCCCGACCCTGAATTTCAACAGATCCAAGGTACTGATCATAACACTGACTATAATACAGAGGCTGATGATAACACCAACATTTTTAGTGGCATTTTAAATACTTATAATAATTTTAATATTTTTAATTACACTGATATTAACATCAACAAAAGTTTTTTTGAATTATTTACAAAGGGTTTTACTTTTGTTCCAGTAGTTAAACCTAATATTGAAAATTTTATTTTGGATATTAGACTATTTACACGTAAATTAAATTTCAAACATTTATTTAATGATGAAGTTGAACAAAATAAGATAAATCCATTAACTAGGCGCAGTACATACAATCCCCCCATACATAGTGAAATCTTGAATTTTGAAAGGTGCATAATTAACAAAATTCGGGATGAATATAAAATGAGGGATATAGAGAAAAGTAACTTGGATAAAAATGAAAAGAAATTATTATATGAATTAAGTAATAATGATAAAAATACGTGTAATGAAGCCAGACAAGGGGGAAGGTATAGTCCTCATGGATAGGTGGGACTACATTAAAAGAATGAAAGACATTTTAGATAAGGACAAACAATACTGTTTGGTTACCAAAAATGAGATTAACATACTATACAGAAAAATAGACTTGATTCTAGAAGACAACTTGTTCTGTGGTATGATTGACTTAGAACTATATAAGTTTTTAACAGTACCCAAGCCGGTTGTACCTGCTATTTTTGGTATACCGAAAACACACAAATCTGTGGTGGACCCACCCATGAAACCCATAGTGGCTTCACAGGGGTCTAAAACTCAGGCTATGGCCATTTATGTGGATACCATGATTAAGGAATTTTACGTAAAATGCGATCATATATTAAAAGACTCATGGGATTTTTTGACTAAAATAAATGATAGTATCTACAGTGAAGAAATGTATTTTATAACAATTGATGTAAAAGACTTATTTTCAGTCATTCCACAAACTATTGGGATGGAATGGTTCGAGGAAGTTTTAACAGAAATGAACTTTCTTACACCTATTCAATATAGGATTGTTTTAGAATGTATGGAGTTGGTGTTGAAATATAATTTCGTATATTTTGAAGGTGATTATTACCACCAAAAAGAAGGAGTGGCAATGGGCTCCGCTTGTGCCCCAGTGTATGCTAATATAATTATGTTACACTGGGAGAAACAATATGTTTTTAAATCTATGTATAATCAATACATTGTTAAATATTTCAGGTTCCTGGATGATATTTTTGTTCTATGGAATGGAAGTAAGGAGTGTATTATTGAATTTTTACATTATATCAACCATACCACCTCTTTTTTGAATTTTGTACATCAGATAGAAAAGGATGAAATACATTTCCTTGATGTAAAGTTGAGTAAAGATAAACTGAAAAAATGTTATAAATCTAATGTATTTAGGAAGGAACATTTCTCAAACGCCTACCTTCATTTTTGTAGTGACCATCCATACCAATTAAAGAAAAATGTTGTGAAAGGACAAATGATTAGGATGGCGAGAATGATATCAGAAGAGGTGGATTTTTTGAATGAACTTGAATATGTTGAAACAATGTTTATTGAAAGAGGTTACCCTAGGGAACTTATAACACCAATAAAAGAATACGTAATACAGGGTAGACGAACCAGATATAAACCATTATTATGTAAGGTGGATAATACAATGGTTAATAATGAGTCAAATGACAATAATATTAATACTAATATTAACATTTTCAATAATGAGATGAATGGTGAAACAAATATACACAATATAACTACCAACAAGTTTACACCATATCTCACTATTACATATTATAAAGATATTGGATGGTTGAGGAAAAGTATTCATGAGATATGGAATATGTTTAAAAATATGGCTGTTAAAACAAACGTATTTAAGAGTGAGCTGAAGCTCAGTTTTAGAAGAAATAAGAACATTAAGAACATTTTGGAGAGAAAGAAAATAGAGAAGGGTGGAACTAGTAAAAAGCACGGAACTTTTAAATGTGGTAGATGTGCGCAGTGCCCGTATATTGCAGAAACAAAAGAACTGACAATATCTAATTTATCCCTAACTTTAAGGGCAAAGAAGTATAGTACGTGTTATTCTAAAGGGGTAATATATTTAGTTATGTGTAGAGCTTGCCAAAGATATTATATTGGTAAAACTGAAAGACATCTCAGAAATAGAATATATGAGCACATAAGAGATATAAATAGGCACAATGAGAATAATGCTTTATACAGACATGCAGTAGAGTGTAAAAATGCTGACTATAAGTTTTGGGTACTTGAAGTAGTAGAACATATGGAACGTGGGAGTGATTGGGAAACCAAAGTTGAATACAGGGAGATGAATTGGCAACTCAGGTTGGATGCCTGTGGTAATTGGGGTCTGAATGACCACATATCTATCACCCCTGCATTGAAAATACTAGCCAATGACCCAAAAGTAAAAATGTTTTAAAGTAAAAATGTCTTAAAGTGGAAATGGTTTAAAAAGTTTTTTAAAAAAAGTTTCAATATGTGCTAAAATGTTTTTTTAAATCGCTTAAAAATGATTCGAAATGTACTTTGAAATGCTCTAAAATGTTTTTTAAAGTGTTTTAAAATGTTCTGATATCATACAAAATGTTTTTAAAATGTTTTTCGCAATGTTTTTTATTATTTTATGTTATGAAGGATTGTGTAGTGAAAGATATCTACATTATGATATCTAAGACTGGAAACTCATAGAGCTTAATTAATGGATTTAATATTTAATAATTAATACATCTATATATTTAATATTTAATAATTAATACATCTATATATTTAGTATTTATAAATGAACCTTGTGCATATTCAACTAATATCTAACAAATATTGAACTATTTAATTAGTTTATCATTATGACACATTTATTCATCTATTTATTCATTCATTTTTACGTATATATATATTTATACATTTATATATTTATTTATTTACATATTCATATATTTATATACACATTTACACCTATTATTATTATTATTATTATTTTTAAGTGTATATATAACAGAAAAAAGTTTTTACAAAGTTTCATAATAGTTTTTATCATAATTTATTTATTACATTGATATTCATACTCACATTTTCTATTGATATTTGTATTCATAATTATGCCGTAGATTGTTTTTGAGCCTTGATTACCTCATAACATAAGCAATATTTCACAATCTGTATTGGTTCTGTTTTGTTTTATTTTATACATTATACAATATACAAATGCATTAACAGTTATATTCATACTATTCATATTCATATTATTTACTATTTATTAATTTTTACACTAGTATGTACACATACATATATAAATTTATTTATTTTTTGAATGGAATAGTATGTTTAAAAGTTTTTAATATGGTTCGTATGAACACAGTAGATGTGTTTCAACATGAAAGTGAATGGCCCTTTTAAATTTTTAAATTTATAATGTATCTGCATATAACAATTAATCAATTAATTAACTAATTTAACTACTATTGGGAATCATATAAAAGGTTGTTGGTTTTAATTCAAAATAGATTCTGAAGAAGTCTCCGTAAAGGAGACGAAAGCGCTAAATCTGAGTGTCCGTTGTTATTGTGGTTTTTGGTTTTCATATTAAAGTACAGAATTATCAATTTCAACATTCTCCGCCTTTTATGATATATGCTGGCGTTTACGTTGAAGGTGAAGCAGAGTTGAAGCAAAATACAAGGGACAGCCTTAATAGTGCCGGAACGTATTTCTTTTGGTGATTTTATTCTTTCCTGGTTACCAGTTGTTTTTATATATATATATATATATATATATATATATATATATATATATATATATATATATATATATATGCATATATGCCATGTACACCAGTCAACTAGCTTGTATCGATCAAAATGTCACATACAGGTATAGCAGTGTCCCTCTTAACACCTGCAGCAGATGTTACGATGTCAGGACAGTATGCGTGACTGCCCTCATAGAAAGCAGATATCCCAATAGGAAGCAATGCAGAAGGTGTGTGACAGGGACTGTCAGACACCTACCTGTCACACACCCCCCTGCAGGTATTTGCAGAATGCCCACATGCCTGCTTCACATACCTCTCAACCTCCTAGAGCAAGAAATCTGTACAAAGCCATAAATAATGGGGGGACAAAGGAACAAAAATAGGGACACTTTTTAAATATTGCACATGCAATCCTGGAAAGCTGATAGAATAGAATAACCGGTTTTGCATTAGCATGGACTTTTCTGAAGGTATGAAGTCTGAAACTCAAATGTCTGTCAGATTGTTCTGACTTAAACCCTTAGTAATTTGCCAGTTATTTGCTAGAAAACTACAGTCATATGAGAAATGGACCACAAATATGAGGCAATAAGCTGGACATTATGCAAATATCTGTACAGTCAAATAAATTAAAAATCATAAATTATAAAGTGGTTTTATTAATCTCTCCTTTTTTTTCATTCTGAGGTATGTTTAAGTGTAGCTGACCAGGTTTGTGCTCAACATTGCTTAAACATCCCATAGGAGATAAAAATATACAGCTAAACTTCTAACCACAAGATAGCATAGTGGTTAGAGTCCCTGCTTTGCATGCAAGCATTCACAGTTTGAGTATCAAGACAGACACTTTAGTTTTACATGGGAAAGCATTGTTGAAATTATATTTTTTGTATTAAATTATGTAGTAATTGATATTTGTTAACCAGGGTAGTGTAGCTCATTCTAAATATGTGTGATTACATATAACATGTGAAATCACCCATGTATACACACGTGTCCCATACAGTACAGTTACACCCCAAAGTAATGTAATGAAAGTACATAGAGGGATGTCATGCAAAACAAATCATATACACTTAATAATATGTCAGTAATGATAAATGAAGTCATAATTTTAATATGTTTTTAAAATGAAAAGTGAGCAACTGTTAGCAGTGGTTAGCTCTACTTAGTTGGTTTAAGCATTGTTTAGACATAAATACTAAGCAGCAGTCGGCTCAGCTAAGCAGATTTGTGACTGTTAAGCAATGCTCATAAATTACCCCTTTAAGCACTGTTCAAATCAGCTTAGCGGATTTGTGCATTGCTTAGCTGAGTTTGGCATTTTCAAAATGGTCCAATGACAGCAAAGGGTGGGAATATGGCCTTATTTAAACCACACAGGTGAGAATACAGCCATAACCTGTTGTAGTCTGATCTCTGCAGGAACCATGTCAGATGTTGGAGAGGACTTGTTCTTTTGGCTGCAGCACTGGGGCTGGGCTCCTTGTGTCAAACCATAATGACAGACTGCTGCAGGGCCAGTACCAGGGCTCACAGTATAAAGCAGAGGCCTGGGATCATTTGGCACGTGACCTTACCAGTGCCACTGGTATCCTCTGAACTAGTGAGCAGGTACAGCATCACTATGCTGATGTAAAGTGGAGGAAGGAGGCACTCTTGGCCCAATGGATCCAAGATGCTCAGGACAACCATGCTCCAGCAGTTTCTAAGTAGCACAGATATAGGTATACCAAATTCTAGCCTGAGTATATGATAGACAGGTATGCATAATGTTGGTTTCTCTCCCCTACAGCTGCAGCAGAGAGGGCTAGTAACATTAAGACCAATGCAGACAGACTGACATGGATGCATTGACAGGCTGGTGAGTACAGCTCTAACTTGAAGTATATAGTGGCATAAAGTAGAAGGAGTACATTGTTTACTGCCAGTAGAAATAGTGTGTACTGCGACTAATGAATAAATTAAATGTTTCACACTAATATTGATCCACTGGATATCCATTAATAAACGTGTCATTTCACTGTAATAAGGATGTATAACAGAAACTGTTGTGTATACTCTGGTATGTTGTAGAAATTGAATGTGTACAGGTTCATCACAGCAAATATGGCATTAACAGCATGAAATAACTGAGGCTGTTCGGAGAATCAGCTAGTATGCAAAACAGTAGACTTTGGAGTTGTAAACCAAGATATAAAGGAAATATGAAATACAGTATGCACTAAGTTCTGAACTCTGAATAGTAATGTCTACAGTATTATAGTGTGTCCCCTGCAACATTGAATTCTTCCGTTAATCTTTGTTTTCCAGATAGTATCATTTTAAAGGATTAATACACAGTACAATAACTATCTGCCATGCATGAATGCCAGGATTACAAGGTCAGATTGTCTAACCCAGAGAGTAATAGACAGAAATCAGTCAAGCAAGAGATAACAGTTTGCCAGTAGCTCAGTGTGATGGACAATAGCCCTGTTGTTCATTTTAGCACACCCAAACACAGTTCGAATCCAGGGAGTGTTACTGAGATGTGTGCATATATACACTAAAGAAATCTGGAATATTTGTAGAAACAGTCAGAAAGTGTTAACAGATATTTTCTCCACAGGTCTTACAGGTAAAGAAATGTGTGTAGTAGTTGTATAAAGGGTATACTAATACATTGTGTACAACTGTTAGACTGGCCAAACCCATATACCTGCAAATGACAGCAGGATTGGTGCATACAGCATGCACTCTCCCTGATACATGTCCCTCAAGTGTCACTCTGTCATGCCTAGTGGTCACTGCTGCCAATAACCTTGGACCCAGATAGGAATCCAGGGAAGTATGCCAGTAGCAGACTCACACAACATCAGTGCAGGGTACCCCTTCTCTGTCAAGTATGTAACCTTGACATGTGCAAGCCTCCTCCAGTAATGTAGCCATTGTCCTCCTAGTCTGCACCACACCATTAGAGGTTTACAGTCTAATGGGTATGTATGTGCTACGGAAGCTATGGGTCATAGGTAGATGTAAAGCGAGGGCAGACCTATAGAGTATTGAGTAGTACAGTTATGCAAAATGGAAGCCTATACAGTTATTTGACTTTTTTCTCTCCACCCACCCCTCATCTGCATCAATAATTATTATTCATATACGAAAGGTATGTTGTTCTCAAAACCTATTGTTGGGACATGTGTTCTATTATTGTTCATATATTTAATTGGTTGCATATTAATATACTATTATTGGTGGCCTGTTGCCATCAATGTAACTTGCATGCTGTTAAAATGCTTACTGTTGTTCCATTTATGCATGTGTTCTGTTTGCTATGCAACTGTTTTAAATCTGTTGGTTTGGGTTAATTGGAACACCCATGCATGCTGTTATAACTAATTTTGAAATGTTTTGTTTAAGGCTAACCAATATATCTTGGATAACCTCAACACCATAGCACATTTGGGAAGGCAGATCCCGGCAGATTCGCCTGTCCCACCCCATCTGGCCATGGCACCAGGCCTCAGCATGTCTGGGACCCAGCCTGGAACTTCTTAATCTCCTGGTCCTGCACCACCCTTGGGTGCAACTGTCTCAAGAGATGAGGCTTGTCCCCCAGGTGTGGCCATGGAGAACAGCCTGTCACCCGCCACAAGCTCCAGGGTATGGTGCACAGTGTCATCCGCTCTGAGTTGGATGGATGTCTGCGCCAGATGGAGGGCAATATGATGCACCTGGAGGGGCAGGCTGCCACTGTTGTCCAGCTCCCAGCACAGCCACCTTTGGGGTCATGAAGGTGCAATGTTGACCGCCCATGGGTGGGGTCCTCAGTCCCACTGTATCCATTTAGAGGCTCATGGGCTTCGAATTCCCAACCACCCACCTTGTCCAAGGTGTTTACCCTCCTCATGAGTCACATGTCATATACTGCCCCATACTGCCCCTGTCTGCTGTCTTGTGTGTCTTGTCTGTCTGCAAATGCAACCTATCCTTCCTAACCTACCTCTCCAAACATACCTGCAGCCTTTCCCCAACATCCCACTCTCACCTTAATAAAAAAAGAGGCATCTGTCTCACAAACAAATTACTGCCCCATACATAACTCTACATTTTGCTCCCATGTACAGTAAAATTAATCAAGCTACCCACAAATTATTCTACAAATATCTGTCATCAACACCACTCCCTGTGGGGTGTGAGACTGTAAATTCCAAATTCTACACATTATTCACAGCTGTTACTGCAAAAGAAATATAAAGCTATGGTCTTTTTCTACAGCCATCCTGGACATCCCTAGCTGATTTACCTAAAATGTTTTACCCCCTGCTTGCCCCTATTTCATCACTTTTCTATCACCCATTTTTTTCTTTTCTCTAATTAAAATTAGCGCGGGTGTAAGTGAGAGTAAGTACTGCTAAGTGAAGCTAAGGAAACTTAACCATCTCTTAGCATCACTTAACTTCACGCAAAACCATGCAAACCCACTTACAACTGCTTTAAAATGCTTTAATCACTCTATCTCCATCAGCCCTTGCTCTGCCCAGCAACAAAATAATCAGCTCTGCTAAGTCTCGAACGCAGGACCCTGTACACTATAGACAGAGCAATGTACCACTACACCATATGAGCTATAGGAATTTCTGATGCTTTTTCAAACATATCATGCAGTAGAGTCATTCAACAGTAGGGAAAATACTATGTGGAATCAGCTCTTGTATATATATATATATATATATATATATATATATATATATATATATATATATATATATATATATATATATATATATATATATATATATATATATATATATGTAGTGCAGTCATACCTCAGAACCATACCTCTTAACCTCTTAATGCAAGACATCTGGACAAAGGCAGTCAAAATGGGGGGACAATGGACCAAAAATAGGGACATATTTTAAATATCACTCTTATAAACTTAGAACGTTGCTAGAGTAACAGGGTTTATTGCAGGAAACATTTTCCGAAGGATATGTGGTCTGAAACTGAAATGTATGCCATTATTTATTGATATAAATCTTCAGATCATCACAGTGATTTACCAGAAAAATACACATAATTTGTGGAACTGAACAAAAATATGAGCCAAAAACCTGGATATTCTGCGACAATCTGGGCATGTGAGAAGTATGCTCAGAACCCCTTAGTGCAACAAATCTGGACCAAGCCTGACAAAGTTGGGAACAAAGGCATGAAAATAGGGACATATCCAAAATAGTTGATAAGCTGAGAAAGTTGCTGCAGTAACACCATCTCTTCTAACATATTTTGCCTGAAATATCACAAGTCCAGGACTCAATTGCTTGTCATTAGTTAGTGACTTCAATCTACACATCATCCCACTGATTTGTCAGAAATGCACAACAGTTATGGGGATGAGACTAAAGATATGAGCCAGACAACTGGACATCCTATGAATATCTGGACATAACATAACATTGGGGAAACTACACTGAGCTGCCACGTATGTCACCAAACACCATCCAAGCTACAGTCAGACTGACACAACACTACCCCAAATAAGCTATGGGGAATTACACATGCATTTGCAAATATATCAGGCACAACATGGATGTAACAGTAATGAAAAACAGACACCGGTGGGAAAGTGCATATCCACAACCAATTGCACCACAGTCACAGCAACATACCATTAAGCCAACTGAACACTAGAGTATAATGACTGTGAAAAAAATATATCCTGTTTGTCACTCACACACAATACTGCACCAAGTCATAGTGTAGTATGAATCCTGAGGTGGCACGGGACATGTCTCAGTCTGTCCCTATAAACCCATACAGCTGATAGACCACCAGAAAGTGGAGCAGCATGCACAGTCAGATAGAAAAGGACCCATGACAATCACATCTACCTCCCTCCCTACACACCCCAACAAACATTTACACACTACAGTGCTACACAGTCCTGACAGTCAGTTAACAATGGCCAGACATACACAGACCTCTCAACTGTAAAGATTTCCACAGAATGTCCAGGCTTTGGCCTCATATATATGGCCTCTTCCTCATAGCATGTCTGTGATTCTGCTACATCACTGGGATGATATCAGGAATGAAGGCACTAAATAATGATATACCATACCTATCAATCTCTTAGTGCATGACATCTGGACACAGTCTGACATAATTGGTAGACAGAGGCCCCAAAACAGGATCATATTTCAGATATTGCTGTTATAAACAGAGAAAGTTGCTGGTGTTATAGGGTTTGTCTTAGCATATCTTATCTGAGGGATATGAAGTCAGAAACACAAATGGATGTTAGCATTGACTGACTGCAATACCCACAGTATCCTGCTGATTTGCCTAGGGCAAAAACCGTCTGAGGAACAGAACAAACATAAGAGTCAAACCTCAGGCCATTCTGTGGATAGCCCTACAGTTGAGAGTTATGTCATTCACATAACACTGTCAGACTCGAAATTACGCAGAAAATGCATGTCCAGACAAACCCTGTTAATCTAGCATTATTCCAACTGCATAACAGCAATACTTACATTCTGTCCCTAAGTCTGGAGCCTTCTCCCCCATTTTGTTGGGCTGTCTCCACATGTCTTGTAAGATGTATTTCCACCTACCCACTGTGATGCTGTAGTTCACACACCTCCATGATGCCCTTCTCAAAGGTAAGGAAAAGGGGCAATGCCCACATGAAGTACTCAATTATAGGAGTGTGTTGCTGCTGCTGAGGAGTTTTTGTTCTGCATGCAATTAGCAAGTGGGGAACACCAATTGGTGCACAAGCCATCACCTGCTCATGAGCATTACCTACAAAAGGCAAGCTGCTGCCTATGCAAAACAGGTCTATCCCTCTACATGTGTAGACAGGTTCATAGGTTCATAGGTTCATACTAGGCTATCTGCCCTAGGGCATTTATAAGCCTAGCCAGAATGTGTTTGGCTTTCGCCACCCATTTTAAATTTATTTTGCTATGCCCTTTTTCAAGGTTAGTATACTGTGCCTCTGTCTAACAGTGACACAGAAGTGATACCCAGGGTAAACCTATGATCTCCCCTCCACTCATAAAGATTCCTCTTGAAGAGAGTCAATGAGGGACTCTACCTAACCTGGACTGGGATTTTATTCCAGAGTGAAGGGAGCCTCTAGGTTATGAATCTGTCCCACCAGCATGTCCTATTTATTTCATTGCTGAGGTTCAAGTCTCTCGAGTGCGTAGCTCGATGGGATTTGGATTTTCTGAGGTGCAGCATGTCCATTAATTCCAGGTTGGACATGGCTTTATACGTCAGGCACAGATCACCTCTGAACAGGTGGTATGCCACTGAGTAGAGCTGGAGTTTCTTTAACCGGGCAGCATATGGCATCTGTTTGAGACCTTTGATCCTCTTGGTGAGGTACTTTTGGGGTCTTTCCAGTTGCTGCAGGTGTCTGGTAAGGTACATCCCAAAAGGGGCATTGTACTCAATTATTGGCCTGATGAGGGATGAGTAAAGAGGCACGATGACCTCCCCTGATCTAGATGTGAATCCCTTCATGATTAGGTGGGCTATTTAAAATGTTTTTCTAACCACTTTGGCCACGTGGTTGTCAAATGAGAGATTGCTATCAACTTGGGTCCCCAGGTCCCTAATTACTTCTTCTGTACTTAATGGATTACCACCTATGTGGTAATTTGTGGGCACTTTGTTTTTGCCAAAGGGGATGACTATACACTTTTTGGCATTTAGCTTGAGGCCATGGTTCTGGCACCAGTTGTCTGTTTCTATGAGGCCCTTTTGGAGGATGCTTGTGTTGGCTGGAGAGTCGATTATGGCACCCAGTTTGCAGTCATCTGCGAACTTGGTCAGCCACAGTCCTTCCGTGTTGGCCTGTACCTCCGAGAAATATATACCGAAC
Organism: Protopterus annectens; assembly: GCF_019279795.1. Taxonomy (NCBI): domain Eukaryota; kingdom Metazoa; phylum Chordata; order Ceratodontiformes; family Protopteridae; genus Protopterus; species Protopterus annectens. The sequence continues at coordinate 1,075,026,180 of NC_056735.1, forward strand.
AAGAGAGATCCCAGGACTGAGCCTTGTGGGACACCACTTGTAACTGGTTTGGAGTCTGACATGGCCCCAGCAATTCTAACCATGTGGGTTCTGTCCTTGAGCCAGTTTGCAATCCATCTAGTGACATAGGGGTTTATATTTAAGCTGGTGAGCTTATCTATAATGCCCAAGTGGGGTATTGTATCGAAGGCTTTTGCGAGGTCCAGGTAGGCTGTGTGGACCACCTTCCCCTCGTCAATGGCCTTGGTGACTGTTTCAAAGAAATCAACCAGGTTTAAGAGGCAGGATCTGCCCTTAACAAAGCCGAACTGGGTAGGATCCAGTGTTTGTAGGTCCCCAATATCTTTATTTATGAGGTCCATGATGATCCTTTCCATAGCTTTGCAGACCAAGCTAGTCAGGCTTATGGGGCGATAGTTTCCAGGATCCGTTGAGGCACCACCTTTATGGAGAGGGACCACTGTTGCTGTACGCCACTCTTTGGGCACATATCCTGTAGTAAGGCTGAGATTGAACAGTAGTTTTATGTTTGGGTTTAGCTCTTCTTGGAGTTCATGTAGGACACAGCCCGGGACACCATCTGGTCCCATTGATGCTGTGTTTTTTGCTTTGGAGAGGGCGGCTCTTACCTGAGAATCTGAGATGTCAGGAGGGCAGCACTCTGCGGGGATAGATATTTGCCCTTTTGGTGGGGAGGGGGGGGAGTTTGTGCTGAACCTGTCAGCTAGGATGTTGGCAATGTCTGTGGGTTCGGTGTATTTTTTGTCATTTTGGACTAATTCTGAGCATATCCGGGAATTACCACCCAGGTTCCTAACATAACTAAAGAAAGCCTTGTGATTATCCTTAGTGTCCTGTGCAATTTTTCTCTCGAAGCTGGCCTTAGACAATTTTATGTGTGCCCGTAGTGTTTTGCTAATACTGATCAGTGATGCCTTCCCTTTTTGGGATTTTGCTCTATCATTTAGTAGCTTCCTATTTCTGTTGTATAGTTTGTTTATGGCTGGGGTCCAGCAGACAGGACGTCTGCCTTTGGAGGATTGGGTATTGGTTTTATTTGGGATCGCATGATCCATGCATTCCTGAAGGTGTTCATAGAATGCGTTTATAAAGGATTCTGCGGTCTGGGCCATATTTTCCACAGGCCCGGGGGCTTTGAAGGATTCCACCTCAGTTTTGAGGAGTGTGAAATTTGCTTTAGAGAAGTTTTTCACTGTGGGTTTCTGGGCATGGGGTGGGGTCGGGATGTGAATATCCAGTGAGATTAGTTTATGGTCTGATCTTACCAGTGAGGGATACACTTCTGGTCTGGAACATAGTGTCCCCATGTTGGTGATGATCAGGTCCAGTATGTTTTCCCCTCTTGTGGGAGTGGTAATAAGTTGCTCCATAGCATTTGAGTTTATAAATTCTAGGAACCTTTGGGTTAGGGTGTTGGAGCTAGAGTAATGCTCCCAGTCTATGTTTGGGTAGTTGAAGTCACCCAATATAATGGTGTTTGGAGAGACCTTCATATTTTCCAGTGTTTTCCGGAAGGCTGAGTGGGGTTCCTGGGTTTGGGAGGGTGGTCTGTAGCAGGCTATAAACTGGAAGGCAGTTTTACCCACTGTTATTTGCACATGGATAGTTTCTGATGCTTCGTGCTTTGCCACCACCTGGAAGTGTGGGTATTTTTGATGAATATCGATACTCCCCCTCCTTTTGTGGTTCGGTCCAAGTTTTGGGGCCGAAAAGCATGGTATGAGGTATAACCTGGTAGTGCTGGGGTGCTCTCGGGAGCCCTGAACCAGGTTTCTGTTACTGCACAGATATCGATGTTCTCCATGCTAAGGAGAGTTTTGAGTGCATGCATCTTGAGGTTTAGACTTCTGGCATTGAGTAGCATTACTCTTAGTTTCTTATCCCTTGTGATACCTATGGAGGTGGGTTTGTCTTTTGAGCCTTGCCTAAAAAAGGCACTATAGGGGTAGCAAGAGCCTTTGCTGAAACTAGAAAACTGGCTAGTTATAAGAAAAAAAAAACTAAGCTAGAAGGCTTCCCTTCAACACAGAAGGGCTTGAGGGCTCAGAAGCCTACAAATAGTCTATACCACTTAACAGGAAAGGCAGGAAACAAGCTTAAATTTTTTTTTTCTGTTTCCCAGATGCTCTCTTTGTACACAGTAGGAGTGCCTGAAATCAGAATATGATCTCACTGCACTCAGTTGAGTGAGCAAATGAGATGGGCCCAGAAGTAGTATCCAAACACAAATTTACAAGAGGGGCGGGCAGTTGCAAGGCCACTAAGATTAACACCAAAACAAAAACAGGGAGAGAGAGAGAGAGAGAGAACAAGAATACTTGGAAAAAAAGTATGTCAAACAAGTAAGCATGTAATGGAATGCAGTAGGGTGTATGCAATAATGAGAAATAGGAAGTTAAACAAATATTTCTCAACAAGACTTGCTGTACTGATATATTGCTAAACAGCACCTATGGCCATAGCATCTGGGTCTGTCTGGAGTGACATACAAGACAGCTCAGGCCCTTGAGTCACCCCAGGAAAGGATGGCTCACATATGACTACTATTGGAGTGTCTGTTAAACAATACTGACTGTGATATTGCTAGGCCAGCTACTGGGATCTTGTAAATATCCATATGTTACTCATGAATACAACTATGATACACATTTGTCTTACAAATCTAAGAGACCTATACAGGGTATGTGCATAGTAAACTACTGTCGCAGAAGTGTGTTTGAACTGCATGCAATATACTGAGCTCATACCAATCAACTCTCTAGTGTTCTGCACACTGACCACATGTGTGCCTCATATTTATAGTCATTTACTCATAGAGTAGTGTTATGTCTGGCAAATCATTGGCAAATCTGTGAAGACTGACATCAGAACATAATAGCATACATATGAAAGTCGGACATCCTCCAGGGTATTTCTGTGAATGCAAAGCCTACTGTGCTATCAACTGACTTAAGTGTGTTACAGCAATATTAATAAGCTGTCACTAATTTTGGACCATTGCCCCCCCATTTATGTGTGCCATCATCCAGATGTCCTGCTCTAACAGGTTGAGAGGTATGACTGAGCAGCAAGTGTGTAAATACAGTGTACCATACTGACAAGGAACAGAAATATATATCAGGTATTACCTGTGCACATGTATGTATGAGTAGGTGTAGCTGGAAGCCTTAAAACAACAGACATGAGATGCAAAACATCACGTAAATAAGATGCACATGTTGTACACATGTGTAATCATAGTTTCAGTGCATCCAACAGACATAAATGTCTACAGCTACTAATTGTTACATTGCCCTGACACAGAAATGGATACTAGAATAAGCATGATTATCAGGTTGAAACTGGAGAAGTGTCCAACTGTGTTATGACCTCGTGTCCATGCCTACTACAAACAGCTATATGACCATCTACATAGATGTATGGACTCAAAAATATCTGACTCATAAAACCCACCTCCACCAAGGTAGAGTAATCCCCTTTGGTGGACAGCAGCAATACACAAACCACATGATAGGTTGCTATATTGGCTGTACAGGGCCAAGTAGGAGCAGGCACCAACTTGGAAGCAAGTCCACCTTTGTCTGAACAAGCATATAAGGTCACAGGTGAATCACTGTAAGGCTAACTATGAGTACAAATTGGACACATCCACCAAGGCCAAACACAAGGCCGTCTTCACATATGTCGTCAATCTCTGAGGCAACAACCCAGCTGACCCTGTACTGGTGGGGAATCACACCACATACATACATGCCCTAGCTTTATCCAACCCGCTGCAGACAGGTTAAGTGAAAACATCACCCCCCTGTCCCCCCATCAGTATAGGTGGATATGCACAGCACACACACCCTTCCTCTTATCATCAGGGTGCAGGTCCATAATGCCTACTCAAAAGCAACAAAATTAAGTCTCCATGAGACCTGATAACATCCCTGTCTGCATCCAACATGAACTCAGGCATGTGCTCTCAGCTCCATTACACACTGTAGTCAAACAAAGCCTGAGCACCATCAACATCCCATCTGCATGGAAGATGTCCACTGAAATCCCTCTACATAAAAGTTAATGGTGAATGGAGGAGTATGCAATTTAGTGACTCTCATTGGGAGAGCATAACACATCAGGACCAAGAATGCAAAGGAAGCTCATACTGTGCTGATAGATGGCAGGGGTATGATGTGGTCGTAAGTGGTGGCTAGTGCTAGTCAATGTTGATGTGCAGGTTCTGTAAATAATGTTAACCAATGAGGTGCAGTGATGTGTTTCCCTGTTTATGTCTTCCAGATGAAATGCAGAATGCCAGACAGCTGCCATACATGGACGCAGAGACATCAGCAATCATTGACACCATACTTCAGCACCATGGGGTGATGTTTGGCCGTAGCCAACAGCATCTGTGGGAGTGGACCGCCCTGTGTGATGACCTCATCCACAAGGTAAATGACGTGGGTCAACACGCACGAACATACGAACAGGTCAGGCATCTTTCGACTGACCTCATCCACCATGTCCGATGAAGGGCTGCTGCTGTGGCCAAGGACCGTACAGCCACAGGTGGGAGTCCTGATATGCAGGCCCCACTTACACCTATGGAGTAGCTCCTTGCCAAACTTGGGGCACCCACCAGACAACAATAGCAAAGTCAAGACACCCACACTGTGGAGGTGGGTGGAACCCAGGCAACAGGCGAGGAGCTTACAGGTAAGGTCCCAGTGAACATCAATCTACTGCTGTAGCAGCCATACCGGCATCCGTAGAGTATCTAGATGCATATGTCGGGTCAAAATGCAGTTGTGGGTGGGGTTTTGTAATACTCTATGTTGAAGGACAGCAAATTGTGTAGTATCATAGCTTGTACTGTACATGTGCAGAAACACAGCATTCATCTTGTACCAATGCCACATATGAGTCTGCTGACAATACCTCTCTCTCACAACCACATAGGTCCCTCTGGTCTGGATGAGGGACAGCAGCTTGGAGCCAGTGAGTATAGAAGTGTTCTGTTGAGGCTCACAAATACCCCAGGCATGTTAAGGGCATGCATTTTTCCATGCACGCAATTGTCACTCTTAGCCATATAGTGATGCGTGCATATTCACTTGTGGTGGGGTTAACTGCATTGCATCACAGTGGTCATCACAGTGGCCTATTTGCAGGAGATGTAACATATCTGTAGTATACCTCACAAACTGTTAGTGCAAGAAATCTGGACAAAGACTGACAAATTGGGGGGGACAAAGGCCCAAAACTAGGGACATATTTTAAATATTACTCTTATACAGCAGATAGAAAAGGTGTACAAATCCCCTGTTAAAATGGCAGGTTTTCGTAATATACAAAAATGAGACCACAATAAATCATTTCAAAACACTTCCCACCTTTAATGTGACCTATAACCTGTACAATTTAATTGAAAAACAAACAAATCTGTTAGGGGAAAAATATGAAAAATAAAAAATGTACAATAAGCTAGATGCATAAGTGTGCACAGCCTTAAACTAATACTTTGCTGAAGCACCTTTTGATCTAATTACAACATTCAGTCTTCTTGAGTATACCCCTGTCATCACTTAAAGAGACTCTGATTAACACCAAATAACGGTCAGCTGTCCTAGTAGGATTTCCCTGACATTAACTCAGTTGCCTGCTACAGCAAAAGCCATGGCTCACAGAGAGTTGCAAAGCATCAGAGGGATCTCATTGTTGAAAATATCAGCCAGGAGAAGGGTACAAAAACATTTCCACAGCATTGCATATTTATTTATTATTTATTTATTTGCAGTTGGTTTACCAGGATAGTCCATTGGGCCAAAAAGAACCCATTTTCAATGGAGTCCTGGGGAGAAAAGCTCCAAAAAATAGACATACAGACTAGGTACATACAATACAGAAAGCTCTATAAGCAAACAAACAGACTAGGTACATACAATAGATTACTGAAAATACTTATACAATTTTAAAAGAGAATACAGTCATTGAATTCACATTTGAGGTACTTTCAGCTATGCAATCTTATAGAAGTAAAGTAGAATAAAAGTGGGGTGCATTAGGGCTTAAAGAGGTAGAAATGCTTTGTTATATAGCGTAGTTATTTTGTAGGAAGTAATTGGTTATGTAGGCATAGTTGAGTAATATATGAATGAATGGGAGATAAAGAGTACCTTATTCTTATGATGGGTGGGAACAAGAGCATTCCCATAGGGACTTAAGATGTGTGTGAAGAGATTTTTTGAACATGTAATGATTACAGCTGGTGCGAATGGATGGTGGGAGTGAGTTCCAAAGACGAGCTAGGTTAAAGGATAGAAGGTTTTTGCCTGGGGGACGAGTTGGTTTATGAACTTCTAATAGGTTTTGATTGTTTGACCTTAGGACTCTGTCAGGTAGGTGCAACATAAAAGCAGAAGACAGGGAGGGACAAAGAGAGGGGTTATTAATGAGCTTATGGGCTAGGGTTAGCTGAATGAAGTTGAGCTGATGTGGAAGTTCAAGCCAATTAAGTTTTTGGAGAGAGGAACAGTGGTGGGTGGAGGACCTGTGACCGTTAGCGAACTTGGCAATTTTGTTGTAGCAAGAGGAAAGTTGTTTCTTTAGAGAGGACTGAAGATTAGTTAGGAGAGGTGATCCATAGAGAAGGGAGGGAATAAGAAAGGAAGAAGAGAGAGTGATTTTGGAGGTCTTTGTGAGATATTGATTTTGATGGTAGAGCATGCCAAGTTTTTGGTGGGTTTTTTTAATATTTAGTTGTAGATGGGAGTTGAAATTAAGCTGGTTATCAATTTGGACACCAAATAGCTTAGTTTCAGACACCAGTTCTAGGATTGAGTTGTTTTGGCTAGTAATCAAGAATGTGTTTGTATCGAAGGGAGTAGTTTTAGAGGGGGTAAATACCATGAGTTTAGTTTTGGAGGCGTTGAGAGCTAGGTGGTTTATTTTCATCCAATGCTCAGTGATTGAGAAAGCTTCTTGCGTGAGATTTTGAAGCTTAGAGGTAGATATGGCAGAGCATATAATGGTGGAATCATCAGCATATTGGATGATGTTAGAGAATGGGATAGATTTGTGAAAATCGTTTATAAATATGTTAAAGAGAAGAGGACCAAGTATAGAGCCTTGGGGAACTCCGGTGGGGGTACTAAGAAAGGAGGAAGTGGCCTTTTTCCATTTTACAGCTTGGTATCTGTTTGATAAGTAGCTGGAGAACCAGTTCACAGAGGAGGGAGAAAGGTTAAGTTTCGAAAGTTTTGTTAAGAGCAGACTGGGTGAGATAGTATCAAAAGCCTTAGAGAGGTCAAGTAGTAGGGTGGAGACAATTTGGCCAGAGTCACGTGCTTTATTTACGGTTTCAAGATAGGAGAGGAGGGCTGTCATGGTGCTATGATTTGGCCTAAAGCCGTGTTGTGTAGGTGTGAGAAGGTTATTCTCTAGAAGATGTGGTAGTAGTTGAAGTTGGATACACTTTTCTAGAAGCTTGGAAATGGGGGACAGAATAGCGATGGGACGGAAGTTGTTAACATTGCAGTTATTACCGCCTTTATGCAGAGGGATGATAAAGGCTTGTTTCCAGAGTTGGGGCACAGTACATTCCAGGATTGAGCGGTTGATGAGAATGCTTATGGGATAGGCAATTGCTTCAGCAGCTACGCTTAGGAAGTATGAGGGGATGTTATCAGGTGCATTTGTGCCAGGCTTCAATTTTTGAAGGAGTTTCTTTATTGTAGAAATGGGTATAGGTTTTAATGAGAATAGAGCAGAGTGGAGAGGGAGAGTATTTGATGCTGGTAAGGAAGATGAGGAAGTTAGAGTAGGAGAAGAGTTGGGGGATATAGAGTGAGTAGATGGGAATGTGGAAGGAGGAAAAGTGCAGGGTGGATTTTTGGCAGGAGAGGGTGGGGGGTATTGGATGGTGAGGTAGAAGTTGGAAAAGAGGAAGTTAGTTTACTAATGGATTCAATGAAGAAGGAGTTAAATTGAGTGGCCAAGTCTAAATCTGGGGCATTTGGGTCAGGGGTAGGGGTGTGTGGTTTGCTGGGGTTTAGGAGGGTGGAGATTCCTTTCCAGAATTTCTGTGGATTTGTTTTATTATTGTTTTGGAGGGTAAAGAAGTAATTTTGTCTGTCAGAGATAGTGAGCTTTTTTGCTTTGTTTCGAAGGGTTCTGTATTCAGTGTGGGATTCAGGGGTCTTTCTTTTCTGATAAAATGCCCAGGCTTTGTCTCTAAGGCGCATGGTTGCTAATGTGGTTTTGGTAAGCCAGGGGGCAGAATTATTTTTTATTCTCTTTGTCCTTAAGGGGGCTTGGGAATCTAATACTTTTAGGAATGTAGAATTAAAGTGGGAAACTGCGTCTTCTAAGGATAATGTCCTTAGATTGTTCCAGTTAATTGCTTTTAGAGAATCTAAAAAGGTTGTTGGGTTAAAATTTTTGTGGTTGAGCATAGTAATATAATTATGGGGATGGTGAGAGATACAGGGGAGTCGGTGGGTGAAAATGGGCATATGATCACTTAGAGCATCGGGAAGAGTACCACTGTCAGAAAATAGTGGGGATGTGAAACTAGGATCCAGTCTAATATACTGCCACAGGAGAGGTTTTTAGATGGACGTGTTACTTTGTTGATTAGCTGGGAAAAGTTATATAGGTTAATGTTAAGGGGGTTAGTTGGGGATTGAATGGAGGTCCAGTTGATATTTACATCACCTAAGATTATGGTTTCATTACTAATGTTATTGGAGAGCCAGGAGAGGATATCTTCTAATGCAGAGATATTGTCCCCTGGGGGGATGTAGAGGGATGCAAGACATATGTGTTTATACTTATTGACTTGAAGGAGAGTGAGGAGTAATTCAGCGTTGTTAAAGTGTGGAATAGGTTTGTCATAGGGAGTAATTAACAAGGAAGTTGAAAATAGGAGAACTACACCACCGCCTTTTTTGTGCGACCTGTCTTTTCTAATGATAGAGTAGTTAGGTGGAATTATTTCAGAGTCTTTTATATGGGGTTTTAGCCATGTTTCTGAGATAGATAGGATGTCAGGTTTATTATGTGTGAGCCAGGCATGGAGGGTTGCTATTTTATTGACTATGCTTTGGGAGTTTAATGAAGTGAGTAATAGAGGCTTGCGCATGGGGGTGGAGGTAGAGGGGCCTGGGTTGGGATGGATATCACCAGATAAGAGACTGGTAACTAGATGAAGGATATGGCTAGAGAGGTAATTTAGCAGTTTAGAAAAAGGATTGGGTAGTGTTGTGATGGAAAAAGGGTTTCTGGTGGTTATGGGGATGTAGGGTTTGTGGGAAGTAAGTACTTTGTAAGAGAAGGATAGGAGGTTTTTTATAGGATATAGATGGGGAGAGATAGATGAGTGTGAATGTGAGAGGGGGGAATTTAGATGGTTATTTATGTGATAGAGTTGTGTGTGGTGGCAGGTACTGGGTTGGGTGAGGTAGTGAAGATAGGAAAGTTTAAGAAGTAGTAGTAGTAGAATAGTGAGGGATGAAGGTTTTAAAAGCATGTTGATTAAGGTTGTTTTGTGGATAGAAGACTATAATTGAATTAAGTATGTATTTAAAGATTATTATAGCAGGACGTGATGTTAAAAGCTTGGATAGTAGTGGGGGGCATGTAGTTAAGAAGGAGGTGGTAGAAGTGGTAGAGGATGATGGAAAGGGAAAGAGAGGATCAGTTATCAGAGTTAAAGTGTAAACTTGGAGTCAGGTAGTGTAACTTAAGTAGTGGGCGTGGTAACAAGGAGGTGATTGGGAGATACTGGGTGTGTCCAGAGTGTTTGAGGTTGATTGGTGTAGGGAGGAAGTGGGTGTGGTAATGAGAGGAATATAGCTAGGAGTGCTGGGGCGGGTGGGAATTGGGGGCAGGGTAGGGGAGCGGAGTGAGCCCGTAGGGCGAACGGAGCGGGAAACACCAGGAGAAGGATGAGAGCCAATCAGTGGAGCATAGATTGCAGGAAAGTAAGCTGTAACAGGGTAAGTAAGAGTTCTAGATATAAAAGGTGGAGTGGGCTATGAGTTTAGTGAGAAATGAAAGTAAAGGCTAGTAAGGAAAAAAATGCGAGAAGTGAGTGAAATAAAGCAATATCAGTGGGGGGGGTGCACCTTGTGGTCAATGTAGAAGTACACTGGGCCCACTAGGGCAGTGAGTGGGCTAAAGTGGACTGAAATGGGAAGGAGCCTATATGGATTATGGAATTAGATAAGGGTGAGAGGCAGAGATGGGAGGGTGTAGGCCAATGGCTGTCCTGGCAGGGAGATAGCTTACACAGATAACAAACTAGAAGTAGAAATTACAAAGTTTAGTAGCAGCAGTAACACATACTTCCTCTGTGTCCTCTGGGAGAGACCTGATTCAACTTTCCCGACAGGGGGTTAAAGCAGCAGAGAAGTAATATTGCATGATCACAAACAATGGATGAGTTTGGTGGCTTAGTTTGGAATATATGTCCACCCAGGCGAGGTCCCAAGGGGAATAAGCAGGGTAAAACAACTGGAGGTAGGAGAAAAAAGTTGAGAGAGGGTTAATATATGTGTAGTAACAACATCACCTTATCCCTAGTAGTATTTATGGGCAGGTAAGGAATGGTATTGGTACAAAATACTAAATTAAAGCAAAATAATGGCTAGGTATACAATTTAGCAATAATGTCTATCACAGTGGTTAATACACAGTTAAATACTGCAGACCAAATACACATATAGGTGTACAACTAGGCTCTACCTTCAATTGTATAAAAGGAACAATGTCATCAGAAAAAGTAAGTTCCAACAGTAGGCTATAATGATAAACAGCGTGCTCTAGATAATACTAAATTTAACACAATAATAGCACCTTGGTTCATTCTACAGCAGCGAATAGCCAGGCGCATGTGATAAGCACACACACGTGGAAACTGGCGTGTTGTGCAGTCAGTAATCTAGTAAATGTTAAAACATTTAACAAATACTATATTTAATCAGTGCCTAAGTACAGTCCTAATACCCTGGTATGCCCTACAACAGCAGTTAGTCAGCGCATGAGGAGTAACATATGCACGTGGATGATGGTGTGTTATACAGTCAGTAACATCACCGATAAATAATACAAAACTCTAATGTTATGCAGTACAAACCCTTTCAAACAGACGCTGTATTTAAGCAGTAATCCTTTCTAACAACAGTCAAGCAATGTACTCCAAAAACAGCAGGAGCATAATAGCACTCTACAACAGCAGGCGCTAGAGTTTAGGTAAAGGCTGTTAGAGTATGCGGGAACCAGAATAAATAGATACTATACAATGCTAATACATGAGTGCTATCTTATACAGTAACCCGTTAAACAGGGTTTCTAAAACAAGCATGTGCTCCTTGAACAGCAGGAGCGTAATAACACTCTAAAACAGCAGTCGCTACAGTTTTTAAAACAAGCATGTGCTCCTTGAGCAGCAGGAGCGTAATAACACTCTAAAACAGCAGTCGCTACAGTTTAATTAAAGGCTATGCGAGAACAGAATACGCAGATACTGAGTGTTGCTAATACATGAGCGTTGTCTGATGCAGTAGACTCTTTAATCAGACGCTGTATATACAGTAAAACTTTCAAAGCTGATAGGCACGCATTAAAGTAAAATACGTTCCTTAAAACAGCAGGAGCGTTAAAGCACCCTGAAACAGCAGTCACTAGTGGTTAAGGAAGGATACATGGAATAGCATTGTTATGGCTTTGAAATCTGTGCACAATAAGGGATATTCCCGATCTTAACGTAACAAATAACACATGGAGTACTTACTACAGGAGCGCACTCCTAGCCAGGTGCACACAGCAGCTGAGGATGAGCAGGATTAAAGATGGCACCCTGAGGAGAGGGGGGGGGTTATATCACCTCTAGGCGGATGTAGGGGGAGGAGCAGGGATATGAGCTAATAGGGGAGGGTCGGAAAGGGTCGTGTTCCTACTATGTGAGATGAGGAGTGACATAGAGTAAGGAGCAAACTAGAGGGTGGGAGAGAGAGCCAAAAATAGGGTTGATTGATACGTAATGGAGGTAGGGTAAAAGGGTGAAAGGCTAGATAGTAGTAAGGCATGCAAGGGAGCGAAAAGAGCTGGAAGCACCAGGAGAAGGATGAGAGCCAATCAGTGGAGCATAGATTGCAGGAAAGTAAGCTGTAACAGGGTAAGTAAGAGTTCTAGATATAAAAGGTGGAGTGGGTTATGAGTTTAGTGAGAAATGAAAGTAAAGGCTAGTAAGGAAAAAATGCGAGAAGTGAGTGAAATAAAGCAATATCAGTGGGGGGGTGCACCTTGCGGTCAATGTAGAAGTACACTGGGCCCACTAGGGCAGTGAGAGGGCTAATGTGGACTGAAATGGGAAGGAGCCTATATGGATTATGGAATTAGATAAGGGTGAGAGGCAGAGATGGGAGGGTGTAGGCCACTGGCTGTCCTGGCAGGGAGATAGCTTACACAGATAACAAACTAGAAGTAGAAATTACAAAGTTTAGTAGCAGCAGTAACACATACTTCCTCTGTGTCCTCTGGGAGAGACCTGATTCAACTTTCCCGACAGGGGGTTAAAGCAGCAGAGAAGTAATATTGCAGGATCACAAACAATGGATGAGTTTGGTGGCTTAGTTTGGAATATATGTCCACCCAGGCGAGGTCCCAAGGGGAATAAGCAGGGTAAAACAATTCCTCTGTGTCCTCTGGGAGAGACCTGATTCAACTTTCCCGACAAGGGGTTAAAGCAGCAGAGAAGTAATATTGCAGGATCACAAACAATGGATGAGTTTGGTGGCTTAGTTTGGAATATATGTCCACCCAGGTGAGGTCCCAAGGGGAATAAGCAGGGTAAAACAATTCCCCTGTGTCCTCTGGGAGAGACCTGATTCAACTTTCCCGACAGGGGGTTAAAGCAGCAGAGAAGTAATATTGCAGGATCACAAACAATGGATGAGTTTGGTGGCTTAGTTTGGAATATATGTCCACCCAGGCGAGGTCCCAAGGGGAATAAGCAGGGTAAAACAATTCCTCTGTGTCCTCTGGGAGAGACCTGATTCAACTTTCCCGACAGAGAGTTAAAGCAGCAGAGAAGTAATATTGCAGGATCACAAACAATGGATGAGTTTGGTGGCTTAGTTTGGAATATATGTCCACCCAGGCGAGGTTCCAAGGGGAATAAGCAGGGTAAAACAATTCCTCTGTGTCCTCTGGGAGAGACCTGATTCAACTTTTCCGACAGGGGTTAAAGCAGCAGAGAAGTAATATTGCAGGATCACAAACAATGGATGAGTTTGGTGGCTTAGTTTGGAATATATGTCCACCCAGGCGAGATTCCAAGGGGAATAAGCAGGGTAAAACAATTCCTCTGTGTCCTCTGGGAGAGACCTGATTCAACTTTCCTAACATGGGGTTAAAGCAGCAGAGAAGTAATATTGCAGGATCACAAACAATGGATGAGTTTGGTGGCTTAGTTTGGAATATATGTCCACCCAGACGAGGTCCCAAGGGGAATAAGCAGGGTAAAACAATTCCTCTGTGTCCTCTGGGAGAGACCTGATTCAACTTTCCTGACAGGGGGTTAAAGCAGCAGAGAAGTAATATTGCAGGATCACAAACAATGGATGAGTTTGATGGCTTAGTTTGGAATATATGTCCACCCAGGCGAGGTCCCAAGGGGAATAAGCAGGGTAAAACAATTCCTCTGTGTCCTCTGGGAGATACCTGATTCAACTTTCCCGACAGGGGGTTAAAGCAGCAGAGAAGTAATATTGCAGGATCACAAACAATGGATGAGTTTGGTGGCTTAGTTTGGAATATATGTCCACCCAGGCGAGGTCCCAAGGGGAATAAGCAGGGTAAAACAATTCCTTTGTGTCCTCTGGGAGAGACCTGATTCAACTTTCCCGACAGGGGGTTAAAGCAGCAGAGAAGTAATATTGCAGGATCACAAACAATGGATGAGTTTGGTGGCTTAGTTTGGAATATATGTCCACCCAGGCGAGGTCCCAAGGGGAAAAAGCAGGGTAAAACAATTCCTCTGTGTCCTCTGGGAGAGACCTGATTCAACTTTCCCGACAGGGGTTTAAAGCAGCAGAGAAGTAATATTGCAGGATCACAAACAATGGATGAGTTTGGTGGCTTAGTTTGGAATATATGTCCACCCAGGCGAGGTCCCAAGGGGAATAAGCAGGGTAAAACAATTCCTCTGTGTCCTCTGGGAGAGACCTGATTCAACTTTCCCAACAGGGGGTTAAAGCAGCAGAGAAGTAATATTGCAGGATCACAAACAATGGATGAGTTTGGTGGCTTAGTTTGGAATATATGTCCACCCAGGCGAGGTCCCAAGGGGAATAAGCAGGGTAAAACAATTCCCCTGTGTCCTCTGGGAGAGACCTGATTCAACTTTCCCGACAGGGGGTTAAAGCAGCAGAGAAGTAATATTGCAGGATCACACACAATGGATGAGTTTGGTGGCTTAGTTTGGAATATATGTCCACCCAGGCGAGGTCCCAAGGGGAAAAAGCAGGGTAAAACAATTCCTCTGTGTCCTCTGGGAGAGACCTGATTCAACTTTCCTGACAGGGGGTTAAAGCAGCAGAGAAGTAATATTGCAGGATCACAAACAATGGATGAGTTTGGTGGCTTAGTTTGGAATATATGTCCACCCAGGCGAGATTCCAAGGGGAATAAGCAGGGTAAAACAATTCCTCTGTGTCCTCTGGGAGAGACCTGATTCAACTTTCCTGACAGGGGGTTAAAGCAGCAAAGAAGTAATATTGCAGGATCACAAACAATGGATGAGTTTGGTGGCTTAGTTTGGAATATATGTCCACCCAGACGAGGTCCCAAGGGGAATAAGCAGGATAAAACAATTCCTCTGTGTCCTCTGGGAGAGACCTGATTCAACTTTTCCGACAGGGGGTTAAAGCAGCAGAGAAATAATATTGCAGGATCACAAACAATGGTTGAGTTTGATGGCTTAGTTTGGAATATATGTCCACCCAGGCGAGGTCCCAAGGGGAATAAACAGGGTAAAACAATTCCTCTGTGTCCTCTGGGAGAGACCTGATTCAACTTTCCCGACAGGGGTTAAAGCAGCAAAGAAGTAATATTGCAGGATCACAAACAATGGATGAGTTTGGTGGCTTAGTTTGGAATATATGTCCACCCAGGCGAGGTCCCAAGGGGAATAAGCAGGGTAAAACAATTCCTTTGTGTCCTCTGGGAGAGACCTGATTCAACTTTCCCGACAGGGGGTTAAAGCAGCAGAGAAGTAATATTGCAGGATCACAAACAATGGATGAGTTTGGTGGCTTAGTTTGGAATATATGTCCACCCAGGCAAGGTCCCAAGGGGAATAAGCAGGGTAAAACAATTCCTCTGTGTCCTCTGGGAGAGACCTGATTCAACTTTCCCGACAGGGGGTTAAAGCAGCAGAGAAGTAATATTGCAGGATCACAAACAATGGATGAGTTTGGTGGCTTAGTTTGGAATATATGTCCACCCAGGTGTGGTCCCAAGGGGAATAAGCAGGGTAAAACAATACAGGAGCGCACTCCTAGCCAGGTGCACACAGCAGCCGAGGATGAGCAGGATTAGCATATACCATGGAACACAGTGAAGACAGTCATCAGAAAGGGGAGAAAATATGAGACAACAGTGATGTTGCGAAGAACTGGACGTCCCTCCAAATCTGATGAAAAGACAAGACAAAACTGGTCAGGGAGGCTGCCAGGAGACCTACAGCAACACTGCAGGAGCTGCAGGAATCTCTGGAAAGTATTGGTTGTGTACTACATGTGACAACAATCGCCCGTATTCTCCATATGTCAGGCCTATGGTGTAGGGTTGGAAGATGGAAGCCTTTTGTCACACAGGCAACATCCAGGCCTGGCTAAAATGTGAAAATAATATATCAAGTTCCCCACAAAAGCATATGGGAAAGTGTGTTATGGTCTAATGAGACCAAGGTTGAACTTTTTGACCACAATTCCAAAAGGTACATTTGGTACAAAAGCAACACTTCTTATCATCAAAAGAACACCATCCCCACAGTGAAGCATGTTGGTGGCAGTGGCCTGCTTTGGGGTTGCTGTTTATAAGCTAGAACTGGGGCTTTAGTCAAGGTGGATGGAATTATGAACAGTTCCAAATACCAGTCACTTTTGGCCTAAAACCTTCAGGCATCTGCTAGAAAGCTGAAGATGAAGTGGACTTTCACCTTTCAACACAACAATGACCCGAAGCATTCATCCAAATCAACAAATAAATGGCTTCGCCAGAAGACAATAAAAGTTTTGGAATGGCCCAGCCAGAGGCCAGACCTAAATCCAATAGAAAATCTGTGGGGTGACCTAAAGAGGGTTGTGCACAAGAGATGCCCTCACAATCTGACAGAGTTGGAGGGCTTTAGCAAGGAAGAGTAGGCAAATATTGCCAAGTCAAGATGTGCCATGCTGATAGACTCCTTCCCAAGAAGACTGAATGCTGTAATTAAATCAAAAGGTGCTGCAACAAAGTATTAGTTTAAGGGTGTGCACACTTAGACAACCAACCTATTGTATGTATTTCATTTTCTGTATTTTACCCCTGACAGATTTGTTTGTTTTTCAATTGGATTGCACAGGTTATAGGTCACATTAAAGGTGGGAAAGGTTTTGAAATAATTTATTGTGGTCTCATTTTATATATCACAAAAAACTGCCATGTTAACAAGGATGTGTACACTTATTATATCCACTGTAAGCTTAAAAAGTTGTTAGAGTAACCGGATTTGTTTTAACATACATTTACTGCAGGCTTTGAAGTTTGAAACTCAAATGTATGTCAATTAGTGATGTCAATCCCCAGATCATCCCAGTAATGTGTCAGACAAACACAGGATTTATGAGGAACAAACAGACCAAAAATATGAGTCAGACATCTAGACATTCTGAGAAAATCTGTACAGTTGAGAGGTATGTTCTGTAGGAGTTGCCACTGTGCTATACAGGTGAACAGCAATAATGTGTACATGGGTGCAGTATGTACTAGGTGAAGGACCATCACCTACTAACACTACTCACGTATCTCAGTGGTGTATATTAGTAGCATCATTAAGTGGAAATGGCTGCACTGCATGATGTCGAAAACCTGACCAGAGTGTGTATGTTGTGGTCTGACTGGATGTCGTGCATGTCACCATTTGGATATTGTGAGGTCTGTGTAATCCCTCTGTGCTACCTCACCTGTTTATGTCTGTGTGTGTGTCTGTGTGTGTGTGTGTGTGGGTGTGTGTGTGTGTGTGTGTGTGTGTGTGTGTGTGTGTGTGTGTGTGTGTGTGTGTGTGTGTGTGAGTGCGTGTGTGTGTTTGTGTAACAGCAATCCATATAGTGCAGGTATTAATTTACATATGTTGTCTTCCCCTCACAGGTGGACATGGGGGTCATGGTCACTCCCACTCAGAATCTGATGTCAGTGTCTCTACAGACTCTGATGATGATGGTAGTCATAGTGAGGCACAGGTGGCGTTGTCAGGGGCTGAAACTGTCCCACCGGTTAGCATCCCACTGTCATCCACAATGCCCCCACACACAGTCACAATGCCCATACAGACCCCGTCCTCAGTGGCCACAGATAATGGACAGTTGGCAGGTGGTGGCATGGAACAAGCTAGTGTAGTGACTATGGCAAGTGTGAGTGTAGACAGTAGCCATAGCCAGAGTGCAGGCAAGGACCCACACAGGCGGATGGACAGGGGTGCTCGAAGGAGGACTGCTGCCTGTCAAGCCCCTGTTGCAGGTGCCACAGCAGGTGTCACCAGATGCATGTTTCAGGCTGTCATGGAGGCACAGGCATTTACTGAATGCACCACCAGACAAATACTCAAGGTCTTGGCTTCAACACTTCCAGGCATCTGTGACGACATACATGACCTTGTGGAGGCCACACATCACAATACTGAGGTCATGAATAGACAGTGGGGTAAGACCTTGGCAATCCTTGACCACGGAATGTCTGTGCTGGAGCAGGTGGTGGGAGATGGGCATCAGCCACGTGGACATAGGTCAAAACCAAGATCTGCTGAGAGTCTACGGGGCCACCTTTACATTCCCATAGTGGCAGTATAACCAGCACTACCAAAGGGGCAGTGCTGTCCACACTACATCTGAGCAAGCTATGGGCACTTGGTTCTAGCCAGTCCATCAGGGACATGGATCCAGCAGGCAGCAGTCACCATCATGGACTAGTACTGCATCTGGCCTTCGGCCTGGTGGTGCCAGTGATACCCCTGGCAGGACCAGTTCCCATGTCCATGGCCAGAGATGGTGAACTGTACACCCTGCCATGTATGGTCCAGAGACATCCAACATACCTCTGTGTAGGGCAACCACATGGAGTGACTGTGTGCATACAAACACACACACATCTCTATCACACACATGTCACCTCCAGACACACACAGCACCTCTACACAGCTAATTTCTAGAACACCTCTCCAAACACACACACACATATGCTGTCAACCATATGGCCCAGCCTAGGCCTCTGGCAAACCCACACCATGTCCTGTGCATATAATGATACCTGTGACACATCCATGTCATCTATACCATTGATGCAGGGACATGCTAATATGGGTCTGATGCACAGGGTGAATATAGTACAGTGTAGCTATGTAATGCTGTGCAAGGTGCTGTCTACTTGCATTTGTTATGGGTACACCTCAAAGTGTATGTACCTTCTTAGCCATGATGCATTATTGGTATTAGTACCACTGACTGAATGTAGTCTGACATGCTTTATTCTGTTTTTGTTCCAGGTGTCTGTGTGTCTGCAGACTGTGGCCCTGCAGACATTACCAATATGGAGTATGGCAGAGTGAAAACACATCAACTGTTTCATAGGCAAGGTTCAGCTGTATATGTACATGTTTCCAGGTGTGTTTACATGCAACAGTGTGTGAGGGGCGATTGTGGCAGACAATGTGACCTTGCATACATACCCCTGACACAGTCACCTAGCCTTCATACATGTCACCTGGGTGTTCTGTAGCACCGCAGGCTCACACATACAGAGAAGGTTACTTGAGTACTGGCACTAGGTATCTCACAAGCTTAGCCATTACTTTAAACTGCAACAGATTCAGCTATCAGCACCTATTGCCCCTGCCATTTCTGTCCCATCCACTCAACCATCATGCAGTTGATGAAGGTATGCCTGCTACTATGTATGACAGGTTTGGGGTATGTATTCTTGCACAGGTCAGCATGTGTTAGTCTAACCTGATAATCACCAGCATGCGTGTCTGCTATCTCATGAGTCATAGTCCTGTACATGGGGCAGCTGATGAAGGGCTGAGCACAGCCCTTACCTGCACAGTCTTATGAATGATAACACTAGATACATAACACAAATAACACAACAGTACTGTAGTGTGGCAGTGTCTGCCATTACTATTGAAGTGGGTGACAACTGCAGGGGCTGTTAGGATTGTCAGTGGTGGGTTCAGAGGCCCTTAACATGTTAGAGCCATCTGACATACGCACACACACACAGACACAGACACAGACACACACACACACACACACACACACACACACACACACACACACGCACAGACACACACACATGGGGACATGCATTGAAATACACATGTGCATGGAGGTGACATTTATCAGAGTAGATAACCTACCCATCTATTAATGTACAATACACAGTGTTATGACCATTGCGTGCACCACAGTGGCTTGGTGTTAGAAACTGTGTAACTGTGCTTGTGTGACGGATGACATCTGTATGGGCTGACACTAGGTTAGCAATGGGGGAGTTCACAGGGTGGAGAAGGCAAACAAAATGGTATAGCCATCACATACACACACTAAAGACTGCCACAGGGGGTGTGCATACAGAAACACATGCACAGTTGCCAATAGACATATTAGTAACCCTACATATCCACTTGTATGTGCTATAGTGCTTTGTACACATAACATGCTCCACATAGATTATATGCTTGGGACATAACATGCAACCTCTTACAACAGGTAATCTTGTGAATGCCTTCATGGATGGTGGGGTAACCCACCAGACATAGCGATTGGTCTTGTCTACTGCTCCTACAAAACTGCACAAGTAATAGAGTGACTGATTTTGTATCAGCATGATGTGTCAGTCAGGTATGATGTCTGATGCTGTCATGTGTGTCACTACAGTAACTGTGACATATTTGTCAATGATACCACAGGAATGCTCATTGTTAGGGGGCACAGACCACGTATGGGTTTCAAACATGTGTATATTCCATGTACATCTCTACAGATGACTGGTATGGGCAGTGTAGTGTTACATGGTGCATGTGAGGCAAATGCCATTAACAGACTCTTTAAAGTAATGCCATTGGTAGGGGGTCAATAGGTCTTAAAATGGTATAACCTACTCGCACAATAGCCACAGGGGATATGATTCACACACACTACTAGTGTTGTCAGTATTCAGATTAGAACCCCTACTTATATAATTATTTCTACTATAGTATTACACTGTTATTGCACATGCCACAGAGCTTAGAGGGCTAACAAGTGTATACAGGTATATATAAGGTGAATGACATCAGCAGGCCTTGTAAAGTAGGGTAATGGGACATGTAGTGGGTAGTATATGCCTCAAAATGCTATACTCACACCCCCAGATTATATGATTCTCACCTATACACATAGGGATGAGGGGATTCTCACACAGTCACACACACACACACACAGTATCACAGTTTCCAGTATTGAGTTTAGAACCCCTACCTATATAGTTATGTGTACTACAGTGTTACACAGTTATCACACACACCACAGAGCTTACAGGATTCAACAGTGTCACAAGGTATGTCTAAAGTGATTTACATTAAGAGCCCTTGTAAAGTATGGCAATAGGAAATGTACTGGGTGAGAAGGGCATCAAAATACATTACACTACAAACATACACACTTAAAAACTCTTGTACATACAATTATACACACACACACACACACACACACACACACACACACACACACACACACACACACACACACACACACACACACATACACACACACACACACAAACATTTGCCAGAGCTGAGAATATAACCCCTGCCTATCTAGTTATTTGTACTATACTGTTACATAGTTATTGCACACACCATGGAGGTTATACAGCTGAGGGCTGTCCAAAGCAAAGGACATCATCAGGACTGCTAAAGTAGGGCATTAGAAAGTGTAGTGGTTGGGAATTGCCTACAACTGTTTCACCTATGAAGGTATACACACACACACACACACACACATATATATATATATATGTATATATATATATATATATATATATATATATATATATATATATATAGACACACACACACACACACACACACACACACACACACACACACACACACACACACACACACACACACACACACACACACACACACACATGGATTAGAACCCCTACCTATCTAGTTATTTGTATTATAGTGTTATACAGTTATTGCACATGCTACAATGCTTATAGAGCTGATAAGTGGCCAAAGGTGCTTCTAAGGTGAAAGACATCAACAAGACTGCTAAAGTAGGGCACTGGGATGTGCACTGGGTGGAAAAGTCCTCAAAATACTTCAGCCTACAAACTTACACACATTTGCTAGAACTGGGAATAAAACCCCTGCCTATCTAGTTATTTGTAGTAAAGTGTTATACAGTTATTGCACATGCTACAGAGCTTACAGTGCTGACAAGTGCTCAAAGGTGCTTAGAAGGTGAATGATATCAGCAGGACTGCTAAAGTAGGGCACTGGGATATGTACTGGGTGGGAACGTCCTCAAAATACTTCAGCCTACAAACACACACACACACACACACACACACACACACACACACACACACACACACACACACACACACACACACACACACACACACACACACATTTGCTAGGACTGGGAATAAACTCCCTGCCTATCTGGTTAATTGCACTATAGTGTTACACAGTTATCACATGCATTACAGAGCTTATAGGGTTGTCAAGTGCACAAAGGTACTTTTAAGGTGAATGACATCAGCAAGGCTGCTAAAGTAGGGCACTGGGAAGTGTTGCAGGTGGGGAAGTCTTCAAAATACTTCAGCCTACAAACATAAATACTTATAAACACACACACCCACATTTGTCAGAACTGGGAATATAACTCCTGCCTATCTAGTTATTTGTACTATAGTGCTACACAGTTATTGCATGCACTGCAGAGCATATAGGGCTGACAAGTGCACAAAGGTACTTCTAAGGTGACTGACATCAGCAGGACTTCTAAAGTAGGGCACTGGGAATTGTTGTGGGTGGGGAAGTCCTCAAAATATTTCAGCATACACACACACACACACACACACACACACACACACACACACACACACACACACACACACACACACACACACACACACACACACACACACACACACTCACACACACACCTTGCCACAACTGGGAATATAACCGTTGCCTGTCTAATTTATACTAGACTGTTACATAGTTATTGCATGTGTCACGGAGCTTATAGGGCTGGGGTTGTACAAAGGTACTTCTAAGTGGAATGACATCAGCAGGACTGCTAAAGTGGGGCACTGGAAAGTGTACTGTGTGGGAATAGCCTAAAACTGTTTCACCTACTAACAAACACTCACATATTCTCACACTTACATTTGCCAGGACTGAGATTAGAACCTGTATCTATTTAGTTATTTGTACTATAGTGTTAAGCAATTATCGCACACACTACAGAAATTATAGGACTGACAGGTGTCCAATGGTATTTCTAATGTGAATGACAGCAGCAGATCTTGTGAAGTAGGGCAATGGGGAAGTGTACTGAGTGGTAACAGCCTCCTAATAGATATTTGTTTCATTGAATATTGTGCTCTCTATCTGCGGTTAGTTGCCTGAAGTGTGACAAAGTGTAGCCATCTGGGTTCATTGAAAGTTGTTAGACTGCTTTTAAAATTCTGTGTTAACTATTAGCCTGGGAGTTTCTGTTTGGATTATAATCTGTGTTGGTCACATTTCTTAATCATTTCTGCTCATCTTCTGAGTTGTTGGCTGCTGAGATTCGCCTGCAAAAATCAACTGACAAAAGCTGATTTAAGTATACTTTCCTTTGCACTTATTTAAGATTAGATATTTGTAGATATTTGTTTCCTTGAATATTGTGCTATCTGTCTATTTGCAGTTATTTGCCTGAAGTGTGAAAAAGTACAGCCATCTGGGTTCATTGAAAGTTGTTAGACTGCTTTTGAAATTCTGTGTTAATTCTTAGCCTGGGGTTTTCTGTTTGCATTATAATCTGTGTTGGTCACATTTCTTAATCATTTCTGCTCATCTTCTGAGTTGTTGGCTGCTCAGATTTGCCTGCAAAAATCAACTGACAAAAGCTGATTTAAGTATACTTTTCTCTGCACTTATTTAAGATTAGATATTTGTAGATATTTGTTTTATTAAATATTGTGCTCTCTGTATATCTGCAGTTAGTCCTCCCACTCCCCCTCCCTGTTGTTGTTGTGGCGTTAATCTTGATGGCTTTGGAATTGCTCGCCCCTGCTGTAAATCTGTTTTTGGACACTCCTCCTGGGCCCATCTCATTTTCTCACCCAACTGAGTACAGTGAGATCATATTTTGATTTCAGACACTTCTACTAGTCCTATCTCCTCTGCTGTGTACAGATAGAGCATTTGGGAATTACATCCTCTATAGTATTTTAATCTGCTCAGTTCCTTCCCTCTCCACAAAAAAAAAAAAAAAAAAAAAATATATGTATATATATATATATATATATATATATATATATATATATATATATATACTTTTTGAGCTGCTCTTACATAACTGTCTTCTACCTTATTACCTTAATTAGATTTTCTGTGTGTTTTTAGTGTTCAAGTGCTCTTATTCTGCACTTAGTTTCTCCATTTTCATTTTTCATAACTTACTGCTCTCTGCTCTTTTTTGTTGTTTTTAACTTATCTGCATTTATTTAAATTGTATTTGCCTTCATATTGCTACACACTCAAGTGTGCTAGCTTGTGTGATGGCTGTGCCCTGGCCCAGCAATCAAGGAGCTTCAATCCTCACCACTAACACCAGGGAGGGCATCTCATATAAAAGGAAAGGATAACAAATACACACAGTAAAGTACAATTTCCCTTAAGTGCAGACAGAGATCATAGTCAGTCTGGGACTGGTTGCACCCTTGCTCTCCAGGTCCCCAATAAGACTCCCCACTGACACAGCTAAAGGGTCCAGATCTCAGCCTAGCTGGCAAGCTAACCTCCAGTACCCTGTCTGTCTCACCAGTGCTTTGTGTCCCTACCCAGGTAGCTGACACACCACATACACTTTGAGATAAGTATTTATATAACTTCACAGACACTCCTGGGGAAGGCTAACACAGATTTTCCAGCTGTGCCCCTTTACCCAGACTATATGGTAGTAATTTCTTACACCACCAGCTAATACTTAGCTACCCAAAGGCCCTTAAAAGAGTGTCCAATTATTACTGTGCAATATTATTATCTAATTGTTAATGTAACTAATCAGTCTAAGGCTTATTAGAGTGGCTTTGTACAATAAACTCAATAAATATGGAATGTACTCTAGAGCTTGCTTATCTCTACACAAACCAGCCATAGGTAAAGGGTTTTAAAATATTTAATAATAAATAATTAAAAACACAGGGCAATACTACTACACCACAGTGATATCAGAGATCACACAGAAACTTAAAACAATACAGTAGGAAAGTTCTGATATAACAGAAAAACACTTAGTCTAACGTTCTTCTAAGTTCCTAGCTATTACTACAAGAAAACATACTTCTAAGATACTACTTACATAAAGAGAGCATGAGACAGTGCTGAGAGTTGGATATCAAGATCAAATGCTTACAGTCTCTCTCTCTCAACAATAGTTTTTAAAATCTCTAACACATTTCTGCTGGGCCCTCCCAGATTACATCATTTTGACACAAGTTTTCCAAGTATACACATTATATCATTTTGACACTTAGTCTGGAGTTCTTAGGCCAAAAAGACACATTATTTAAAAATCTAACACCTGTTCAGGAAACTACAACAATAAAAGACATTTCACATGTACACTCTAGTAATTATTCCTTAAGTTAAGACAATAGAAAGAATGTGTTCAGTTAGCCTCTTTGGCACCGCTATTTAGATTAAAAGGGTATACAAGACATAATTTTAACTTCCAAAGAACAGATGAAATGCTTGGCTTAGTTTTCCTTACAGCAGATGCCAATATTGCTACAATCTTGAAGTTCACATTTTACAGTGTTTTCTTTCATTTAAGAATGCAAGCCTGCATTTTACATTTATATTTACAAATGATAGAATTATATATCAAATTCTATTTGACTAGGCTGGCAGCCTTCACCCATCTTTCCCCAATCTTCGCCCCCACCCCCCACCGGAGAACTCAAGCTAGTTTTACAAGTGACCTTTGAGAAATGCCACTTGAGAGGGTTAGGTCTATCTGAGGGTACCTCACCCCATTCCCTGTCTTGAGAGCCCATCTGCATTGGCATTGCTAATCCCACTGCTGTGCTGCACTGATATATCATATGCTTGCAACCCCAGGCTCCATCTTAGCAGCTTGGCATTTTGCTGGCTGACTTTGTTTAACCATATTAGGGGGTTGTGATCTGTCATTACAGTGAATTTTCTTGCATACAGATAAGGCTAAAGTTTCTGCAGTGCCCACACTATGGCTAGACATTCCTTTTCTACGGCTGCATAGCATTCTTCCCTGGGTTGAAGCTTATGACTGAGATAAACCACTGGGTGCTCTTCCCCCTCTAAAGAAATCTGGCTAAGGACAGCCCCCTCCCCATGGTTCGAAGCATCCACTTGCACAACAAATTATTTGCTGTAATCTGGACTGGCTAACACAGGGAGTCCTCCCAAAGCTTCTTTAAGCTTCTGAAATGCCTGATCACATGCTGGGATCCACACTACCTTATCTGGCCTGTTCTTCCTTGTCAGGTCTGTGAGTGGAGCAGCTATAGTACTATAACTAGAGATGAACTTTCTGCAGTACCCTTCTGTCCCTAAGAATGCCCTTATCTGCTTTTTGGTAACAGGTGCAGGCCATGCCTCAATAGCTTCCACTTTGGCAGGTTCTGGACTTATCTTACCACTCCCCACGCTATGTCCTAGGTAGGAGACCTCTGCCATACCCACCTGACATCTGCTAGTCTTAATGGTCAACCCTGCCCTTTGTAGTCTGCCCAGAACCTCCCTGACATGCTGAAGGTGCTCTGGACAGGAATGGCTGTAGATGGCAATATCATCTAGGTAAGCAAGGGCAAACCCTCCTGCTCCTGCTAGGATATTATCCACCAGCCTCTGGAAAGTTGCTGTGGCATTCTTAATCCCAAAGGGTATCTTTGTGAACTTGTACAAGCCAAAAGGAGTCACAAAGGCCGACTTCTCTCTAGCTCTGGGAGTCAAGGGCACCTGCCAGTAACCCTTGGTAAGATCAATGGTTGTAAGATACTTAGCCCCACCCAGCTGCTCTAGGGCCTCATCTGTCCTAAGCATGGGGTAAGCATCCGACTCTGTGTGACAATTTAATTTCCTGTAGTCCACACAGAATCTGGTGCTGCCATCCTTCCTTGGCACCAACACCAATGGGGAAGCCCAGGGACTGTTGGATTCTTGAATCACTCCTAGTTCTAACATCTCCTATACCTCTTCCCTAAGAGTCTGTCTGACACTCTCAGGCACCCTCTAAGGGGCCTGCCTAATAGGCCTTTGGGGTCCTGTATCCACCTGGTGCTGCACCAGGTGGGTACACCCTAGTTTCCTAGTGAACATGTCCCCAAACTCCTGCAACACTGCTTGGATTTCTCAAACCTCAGTAGGAGATAGCTGCTGGGACACTGCTACCCCTTCCACTGAGGTGTCAGCCCACGCCTCACTGAGGAGATCAGTCCCCAGATCCCCCTCAGACTCCTGCAATCCACTGCAAATACTCAGCACAAGGGCCTCCCTATCATGCTAAGGTTTCAACATGTTAACATGGTACAATTTGTGCCCCTGCTGTCTGCCTATTACTTCTACCATGTAGTTGACATCACTTACCTTTCTTACCACTTTGTAGGGTCCCTACAAAGCTGCTTGCAGTTTGTTGTGTCTAACAGGAATGAGAACCATTACTTTCTGCCCCACAGCATACTCTCTAACTCAAGCATTCCTGCCATACCACACCTTTTTCCTGTTGTTGGGCTTCTGCCAGGTTCTCCTGGGCCAAGCCTATGATTCCTGAGCCTTGTCCTGAGGTTTAGAATGTATGCCACAACAGACTCCTTGTGAGACTCACACTCACCTTCCCACTCATCTCAAATTAAATCTAGAGGTCCCCTCACCCTATGCCCATACAGCAACTCAAAGGGTGAAAAACCTGTGGATTCCTGGGGAACCTCATTATAAGCAAACAACAGATGGGGCAAATATTTTCCCACTCCCTCTTAAACTGATCTGCAAATGCCCGTAGCATGGACTTGATTGTAGAGTTTAACCTCTCAACAAGACCATTAGTCTGGGGATGGTAGGGGGAGGTCTTCATGTATTTCACCCCACAGGACTTCCACAGACAAGCCAGCAAGTCTGACATGAAATTGGCACCTTGGTCAGTCAGTATTTCTTTTGGGAAACCTACCCTGCTGAAAATCTCTAACAAAGCATTTGCCACCTTCTCTGTCTCAATGGAGGAAAAGCCACTGCCTCAGGGTATCGTGTAGCATAATCTACAACCATTAGGATATACTTTTTCCCTGTGGAACTTGGGGTACTCAGAGGACTCACAATATCCATAGCTACTCTAGAAATGGCTCCTCAATCACAGGCAAAGGCATCAAAGGAGCTCTCACCTTGTCTCCTGCCCTGCCTACCTTTTGGCACTGCTCACAGGTCCTGCAGTACCCTGTTACATCTCTGGAAATTCCAGGCCAATAGAAGTTCTGCATAACATGCCTCTTTGTACATTTTATGCCCATATGACCTGAAAAGGGAATATCATGGGTTATGGCTAGAAGCACCAGATGGTAAGCTCTAGGAACTACCAACTGCTGCACTCTCTCAACTTCTAGCCCTCCCTCAGGGGTCCACTCTCTGTATAGTAACCCTTTGTCCCAGTATACAGATTCCCCCTTCCCTTGAGAATCAGGTGCCTCCCTAGCTACCTGCCTCAGGCCTTGCAATGTAGGGTCTGAGAGTTCAGCCTGTCTCAACTCTCTCCTTGTAACCCTTCCCAGCTATCCTTCCGCTGGAAGTCTGGCATCCTCTGACAGTGGTGCCTCACTGTCAGCCTGGGTACTACTACTCACCTCTACCTTTGCAGCTACCCTGTTCAAGGGAAAATCAGTACCCACAAGCAGCTGTGGCTCACCTTCAGTCTCACTGCAACAGCGTAGCTCACTCCCTGAAGTAACCACCTCACCAGTTCTGGCTGCAAGTATGCAGTCTGTCTGGGTCTCTCCCAGGCTACCAGACCCACATGCTTGTCTCCTGGCCTCACTGCATGTAACTGCATAAGTACATAGTACTGCCTCATCCAAATCCTTCTCTCTCAGGACATTTGCAGAATGGTAGTTCCATTCCCCGTTTGTCTTAGGACAACCTACTATTGGTATTTTGTCTTTCCCACTTACTGGCTCCCTCACCTTTGGTTCCCCACCTTGCCTCTGTGGACACCTGTATGCCACATGGCCCCACTGGTTGCATTCAAAACATTTAACTCTAGCTCCTGGATGAGTACCTGGACTAGTGTCTTCCCCTGCTACTGGCAGATTCTGTTGGGGCAGTCTGTGCTGCCCACCATGGGTTCCTTTAGACCCATGAGCAGGACTGGGGGTCCCCTTCATGTGCAGGGCTGCCCTGCTTGCCAGGTATAGGTCTCCCTTCTTCCCCAGCTCATCTGCAGTAGCACATTGTCTATCAGCTAACCAGATCCTCATGTCCTCAGGCAAAGTGCTAAGGGCTTGTTCCCCTCACAAAAGGTCTGCCAGCCCTTCAAAAGTAGTGACCTGATATCAACTCACCCAGCTATGAAAATAAGTGCTCAGTTGAGCAACATATTCACATACATTTTCACCTGCCTTGCATCTATGCTCACAAAACTTTTTTCTATACATTTCAGGTGTTAGCTTAAAACATTCTAAACAACATTTTTTACAGCGGTATAATCAAAACAGACAGAGTCAGACATTTGTGATATACAAGTTACAGATTTCCGTGGAGAAAGGGGGTCAGGAACCGTACCCAGAGCCTTTGGTCAACACTATACTGTTTGCATACCCTTTCGAACATGTGAATTAAACTATCAAAATTACTCCCTTCTTTAAATTGCGGAAGAAATTTACTGACCTGTTGTACTTCTGGGGTCCAGTTACTCCCTTCCCCATTATCTCCATGACTCTGGCGAAGAGTCAGCATTTCCCTCTCATGCTACTACTGATGCTCTTTTTCTTTGGCTTCTATCTCCAAACGCCTGGCCTCCAACTCAAGTCTCTTTAGCTCCAGCTGGATTTTTAAGTCCACTGCAGAAAGGTTGAGCTGTCCATTCTCCGAGGATATTGTATCTCCACTACCAGTCTGATTGTATAGCAAAACTACAAATCAATACCTTCAAAGCCATTTATTTAATATGCTCCTACCTTTCTTCTGGAAATAATATCAATACCCTAGTAAACATCCTTAGCTTGCTCTCTACCTACTTACCCCAAGAAATCATAGTACTGGATGACTTTAATATTGACTGGACTACCTGTATCTCACCTAACCCAACAACCCATATAAACCTATATGGCTTTTCCCAAATAATTACCTCCCCTACTAGAATCCATAAATCTAATAACAAAGAAAGCATCTTAGATTGAATCCTTGTTAACAACCATCTCTTGTCTTCCAAAGTAGGCATCCTTCCAGATGACATTAGTGACCACTCTCTAACCTTTGTATGTAGACAAAAGATCAGCATTCCTAACTCTAACTTATTTAGAACTACTCGGTTTAACAAACATTTTAACCAAGAAAGCTTCCAAACCGAACTTAAGGCATGTGACTGGTCACCTCAAAAATACTTACCACTAGAGGAAGCAGTGTTATATTTCAGCACTAAATTCCTGCAAATCTTAGACTATCATGCCCCTGTTCGATCCATCAGAAACAACAGAAAAACTGCTCCATGGCTTACAAATTAAACCAGACAAAAATCATATTAAGAAATAAAATTTGGGCCAAATAGATAACTACTAAAAATCCAGTAGACCAACTATATTTCAAGCAACTGTGGAACTCTACTAAAACTTCTGTACTCCTTGACAAGAAAAACGTTTACTTTTGACTCCAACAAACTCACCAGCACAAACCACAAAAATTCTGGTCAGGCATAAATAAGCTCTTACATCCAGGCCACTCCAAAACCCAGCCCCCAACAGGCTCTACCCATGACAATCCTAAACTTATTGCTAATGCCTTCAATACCTTCTTTACTGATGCAATCCAATCTCTAGCCAATTCTTTGCCCCCTGTTATCACTAACCTGTCACCCACTTTAACTAACTTGTCTCCCTCATTTCATCTACAACCTGTGCCTACATCTCTTATCTGCAGCCTTCTCCAAAGACTTAAACCAGGCACCCCTTCAGCTGACCTCCTACCAGAATATCTACAGAAAGCAGCTAAAGTCATAGCATATCCCATCTCCATACTTATAAACAGAACAGTCACTGAAGGAACGATCCCAACTATCTGGAAAATCTCCCATATCATTCCTCTTCATAAGGGTGGTGATTCTACTGAACTCTCTAACTTTCACCCTATAGCCCTACTCTCTCCAATAGCAAAAATAATGGAGAAGTGTATTCACCGACAACTACCTAACCACCTTCTCCATAACAATTTACTTGCCAACTGTCAACATGGCTTTAGACCATTCCACAGCACAACGTCTGCCCTTCTATCCTTTTCTGATTGCATCAGCAAAAATCATAATAACTCCCTATCATCGGCACTCTTTATTGACCTCTCAAAAGCCTTTGATATGTTTAATCATCATCTCCTTTTGGATATACTTAAATCTCTCTCACTTGATACACAGGCACTACACTGGTTTATGTCCTACTTAGAAAACAGACAGCAAGCTGTGCTCTGGGACAAGGAACTCTCTAAACACCTCCCTGTTTCCCTTGGCATACCTCAGGGTTCTATCTTAGGCCATCTTCTATTCTCCATTTTTATTAACAATCTAAATCTTACAATTCCTCAAGCCACCTGCATACAATATGTACACACATGACTCTACGTTACTTTGCTCTGCTACTTCCTTACCCAAACTCCAATCGCTTACCCACAGTGTATTATTCAATAAAGATGAATATTGGTTCCTACAAACGCTGCCTTCTCCTGAACGCCAAAAAAAATATTGTTCTTCAGTCCTACAATAAAGTCCTCTCAACTAGACCTTACAATGACATCCAAAAATGGTACTGTAATATCTCCAGAACCTACCACCAAACTCTTAGGAGTGATAATTGACCATAATCTTACCTTCAACATACACATCAATACCACCATAAAATCAGTTAATAGAAAGCTAGGCACCCTTTACAGAATTAAACCCTACCTTACCCCCACTGCCAGAACTACTATTGTCCACATTCATCTCATCTCCACACTACTCTATGCCTCTCCCATTTATACCAATCTTTCAAAAAGCAATCTCAACAAACTGGCACTCAACTATAACAACATAGCTAGATTTGCAACAAACTCCCCATTCAGAACCCACCATTGTCAGAATCTAAAACAACTTGGATGGCTAGAACTCCAACATCAACTATTATTTCAACAACTTCCTATCACACACAAGATCTTATATCACCCTACTAATACTCCAATATTAACTAGTCTTATCACCCCCTACAAAAATCCCTCAACCTTTTGCTTAGCCAATAGGTTACTAGTAACTATACATAAATCCTACAATAAGGCTGGGGACACAGTGTTCTCAAACACTGTAGGGAAATCTTGGAACCTGCTCCCCAGGGAACTCTCATCTCTCTCTTCTACATCTCTATTCAAAAAGCAACTTAAGGAATATCTCCTAACTCACTGGCTATGGCCTTGCACAAATCCTGACTAAAACTCTCCTCCTTCATTTTTTATGCCTAGATTTTCTTAATACTCTCATCCTATCTCCTACCAGCTGCTGTGAATATGTGATTTTCAGCCTACTAAAGTTACTAACACTGCCTTTCCTTAATCTGCTATTGACCTTAATACTCACTTAGCATGTGATCTTTTTGAGAAACAGAACTCTACCTTAGCAAGCTCTGCCCTAGCTTCTTTTAGGAATTATTGCTTGTACACAATTGTAAACCATACTAGTACTATGATGTTATGTAACAATCATGTTGTTCTACTTGTAATTATGTACTGTGACTTTAACTGTAGTGGAGCTTTTCTCTCCGGGTCTCTACTGAAAATGGACATGTGTCCAGCTAGACTAGCCCAGTCAACAAATGTAAAATAAATAAATTGTCCTCCTGGATGCTGTTTTCTGATGCAGCTGTAACCAAGGCTGCAATCAGGTCTGCCTTAGTCAGGTTTCCATGCACCAGTCCCCTAGCCTGGCACATCTTCACCAGCTGACTCCTTGTCAGCTTTCCATACTCCTGTGCTGACATGCTGCCTGCTCACCCTGACTAACTAAGCTAACAAAATAAATAAAACAATTGTGATCTGAACTCTGAGTTTTCACTGCATGGCTGATTTAGAGTACAAAACACCTTCAGAGATCAAGGTACATAAACTACAGGATTCACTCTACCCACATCACTGCAAACCACAAGTGAGGATATCTTATGCCAACCACAATGTGATGGCCATGCCCTGGCCCAGCAATTAAGGATCCTCAATCCTCACCACTAACACCAGGGAGGGCATCTCATATAAAAGGAAAGGATAACAAATACACACAGTAAAGTACAATTTCCCTTAAGTGCACACAGAGATCACAGTCAGTCTGGGTCTGGTTTCTCCCTTGCTCTCCAGGTTCCCAATAAGACTCCCCACTGGCACAGCTAAAGGGTCCAGATCTCAACCTAGCTGGCAGGCTAACCTCCAGTATCCTTTCTCTCCCACCAGTGTTTCATGTCCCTACACACCACACACACTTTGAGATAAGTATTTATACAACTTCAGAGACACTCATGGGAAAGGCTGACACAGATTCTCAAGCTGTACCCCTTTACCCAGACAATACAGTAGTAATTTCTACCACCACCAGCTAATACTTATCAGCTACCCAAAGGCCATTAAAAGGGCATCCAATTATTACTGTGTAATATTACTATCCAATTGGTAATGTAACTAATCAGTCTAAGGCTTATTAGAGTAGCCTTGTACAATAAACTCTATAAATATGCAATGTACTCTAGAGCTTACTTATCTCTACACAAACCAGCCACAGGTAAAGGGTTTTAAAATATTTAATAATAAATAATTAAAAACACAAGACACTACTACTACACCGCAGTGATATCCAAGAGTTCAGAGATCACACAGAAACCTAAAACAATACAGTAGGAAAGTTATAACAGAAAAACACTTAGTCTAACTTTCTTCTAAGTTTTTAGCTATTACTACAAGAAAACATACTTCTAAGATACTACTTACATAAAGAGAGCATAAGGCAGTGCTGAGAGTTGGATATTAAGATCAAAATGCTTACAGTCTCTCTCTCAACAATAGTTTTTAAAATCACAAACACATTTCTACTGGGCCCTCCCAGATTACATCATTTTGACACTTAAGTTTTCCCAGTATACACATTACATCATTTTGACACTTAGTCTGGAGTTCTCAGGCCAAAAGGCTACATTATTTATCAATCTAACACCTGATCAGGAAACTACAACAATAAAAGTCATTTCAAATGTACACTCTAGTAATTATTCCTTAAGTTAAGACTATAGCAAGAATGTGTTCAGTTAGCCTCTTCGGCACCACTATTTAGATCAAAAGGGTATATAAGACATCATTTTAACTTCGAAAGAACAGATGAAATGCTTGGCTTAGTTTTCCTTACGGCAGATGGCAATGTTGCTACAATCTTGAAGTTCGCATTTTACAGTGTTTTCTTTCATTTAAGGACACAAGCCTGTATGGTACATTTATGTTTACAAATGACAGAATTATGTATCAAATTATATTTGACTAGGCTGGCAGCCTTTGCCCATCTTTCCCCAAACTTTACAGCTTGTACTGCATTTAAAGTGCTTTTGTTACTGTCATTAGCTCATTCTATCTAATATAGAGAAAACTTTTCAGAAAACCAACCCACTTAAGCTCTTAACCTTGAATTATCTTCTGTTCCTCCTTTCTCCCTTTCCACTTTACTAAAAACAATACTAATAATAATTGTTAAGGTTGTTTTCTGCCTTTCCTGTAACTAGTTTAGTCCAGGTACAGATTTGCTGTATCCAGGACTGTTTGTAAGCTTATGAGCCTCCCCAAGACATTCTGTGTTGGAGGGAAGCCTTCTAGCTTATCAGTGGGAGTGGTGAGCACTAGGTAGCCTATCTACCATGAGTGGAGTGGTTTCTGGCCCAGAAATTGTAGTTTATTGGTTATTTGGGCAGTTTTTCCATCTCTTTAAACTTTCTAATTAAAAATCCCATGTTTGTGCTTGTTTCCAGCATTTCCTGTAACTAGTTTAGTTTAGATACAGTCTTGCTGTATCCAGGAATGTTTGTAAGCTTCTGAGACCCC
Source organism: Protopterus annectens (assembly GCF_019279795.1). Taxonomy (NCBI): domain Eukaryota; kingdom Metazoa; phylum Chordata; order Ceratodontiformes; family Protopteridae; genus Protopterus; species Protopterus annectens. Next base: position 1,075,061,041 of record NC_056735.1, read on the forward strand.
CAAGCCTTCCTGTGCTGGAAAGAAGCCTTCTAGCTTATTAGTGGGAGTGGTAAGCACTATGTAGCCTATCACCACAGGAGGAGTGGTTTCTGGCCCAGAAATTGTAGTTCTTTGGTCGTTTGGGCAGTTTTTCCATCTCTTTCAACTTTCTGGTTTAAAAGCCCGCATTTGCGCTTGTTTCCTGACTTTCCTGCAACTAGTCTAGTTCAGATACAGACTTGCTGTATCCAGGACTGTTTGTAAGCTTCTCAGCCTCCCAAGCCTTCCTGTGTTGGACGGAAGCCTTCTAACTTATCAGTGGGAGTGGTAAGCACTTGGAAGCCTATTTACCACAGGAGGAGTGATTTCTGGGACAGAAATTGTAGTTCTTTGGCTGTTTGGGCAGTTTTTCCATCTCTTTCAATTTTCTGGTTTAAAAGCCTGCATTTGTGCTTCTTTCCTGCCTTTCCTGTAACTAATCTAGTCTAGATACAGATTGCTGTATCCAGGACTGTTCACAAGCTCCTGAGCCCTCAAGCCTTTTTGTGTTGGAGAGAAGCCTTCTAGCGTATCAGTGGGAGTGGTAAGCACTAGGTATCCTATCTACCACAGGAGGAGTGGTTTCTGGTCCAGAAATTGTAGTTCTTTGGCCGTTTGGGCAGTTTTTATATCTCTTTCAATTTTCTGGTTTAAAAGCCTGTATTTGTGCTTCTTTCCTGCCTTTCCTGCAACTACTCTAGTCCAGATACAGATTGCTGTATCCAGGACTGTTCACAAGCTTCTGAGCCTTCAAGCCTTTTTGTGTTGGAGAGAAGCCTTCTAGCTTATCAGTGGGAGTAGTAAGCACTAGGTAGCCTATCTACCACAGGAGGAGTGGTTTCTGGCCCAGAAATTGTAGTGTATTGGCCATTTGGGCATTTTTCCAAGCTCTTCCAACTTTCTGGTTTAAATGCCTGCATTTGTGCTTGTTTCCTGCCTTTCTTGTAACTAGTCTAGTCGAGATACAGATTTGCTGTTTCCAGGACTGTTTGCAAGATTCTAAGCCCCCCAAGCCTTTCTGTATTGGAGGGAAGCCTTCTAGCTAATCAGTGGGAGTGGTAAGCAATAGGTAGACTATATACCACAGGAGGAGTAGTTTCTGGGACAGAAATTGTAGTTATTGGCCATTTGGGCAGTTTTTACATCTCTTTCAACTTTCTAATTTAAAAGCCTGTGTTTGTGCTTGTTTCCTGTCTTTCCTGTAAGTAGCCTAGTCCAGATACAGATTGCTATATCCAGGACTGTTCATAAACTTCTGAGCTCCTAAGCCTTTCTGTGTTGGATAGAAGCCTTCTAGCTTATCAGTGGAAGTGGTAAGCACTAGGTAGCCTATCTACCAAAACAGGAGTGGTTTGTTGCCCAGAAATTGTAGTTCTTTGGCTGTTTGGGCAGTTTTTCCATCTCTTTCAATTTTCTGGTTTAAAAGCCTACATTTGTGCTTCTTTCCTGTCTTTCCTGCAACTAATCTAGTCCAGATACAGATTGCTGTATCCAGGACTGTTCACTAGCTTCTGAGCCCTCAAGCCTTTTTGTGTTGGAGAGAAGCCTTCTAGCTTATCAGTGGGAGTAGTAAGCACTAGGTAGCCTATCTACCACAGGAGGAGTGGTTTCTGGCCCAGAAATTGTAGTGTATTGGCCATTTTGACATTTTTTCCCAGCTCATTCAACTTTCTGGTTTAAAAGCCTGCATTTGTGCTTGTTTCCTGCCTTTCCTGTAACTAGTCTAGTCGAGATACAGATTTGCTGTTTCTAGGACTATTTGCAAGCTTCTAAGCCCCCGAAGCCTTTCTGTGTTGGAGGGAAGCCTTCTAGCTAATCAGTGGGAGTGGTAAGCAATAGGTAGCCTATCTACCACAGGAGGAATAGTTTCTGGGACAGAAATTGTAGTTATTGGCCATTTGGGCAGTTTTTACATCTCTTTCAACTTTCTAATTTAAAAGCCAGTGTTTGTGCTTGTTTCCTGTCTTTCCTGTAAGTAGTCTAGCCCAGATACAGATTGCTATATCCAGGACTGTTCATAAACTTCTGAGCTCCCAAGCCTTTCTGTGTTGGATAGAAGCCTTCTAGCTTATCAGTGGAAGTGGTAAGTACTAGGTAGCCTATCTACCACAACAGGAGTGGTTTCTGGCCCAGAAATTGTAGTTTATTGGCCGTTTGGGCAGTTTTTCCATCTCTTTCAACTTTCTGGTTTAAAAGCCCACATTTGCACTTATTTCCGGGTCTACTTTATGTGCTCGAAGTCTGAGAATATCGAATACGATATTCTCGACATGAGTACACCGAAAGCGCAAAACATCAAAAATGTAAACGAAAATCTCCATAGGTGGATATTTCCATTTACTTCAATGTAGTGCGATCCCGGAGTTGGTACATTTAAGTAGCGGGGGTGTGGGGGTGCAGTGGGGCTTGCCCCCCTGCCTACACTAGTTTAAATTTTTTTTTGTGTATTTTTTTTTGGACTTCGATTGTTTAATAGTTCAATGCATATGGATCGATCCATATGCATTTGAGCTATTAAACTTTCGAGGTCCTAAAGTAGACCCTTTATTTCCCACCTTTCCTGTAACTAGTCTAGTCCAGATACAGAGCTGCTGTATTCAGGACTGTTTGTAAGCTTCTGAGTGGTGCCAAAAAGTCTGTCTTTAATTTTTCCCTTAGATCTGCTAGTTCTCTCCTGTCTTGCACTTTTGCTAGCTTATTAGTCTAGCACTTTACCAGACTTCTTGTAGCATTTATTGTAGCACACAAAAATTCTACCAGCACTAAATGTTCTACAAGGAAACAGCTCTTGTAATTATTATTAATTCCCACCCCTCCAGGCATGTCTAAAGTCAGGTCCCTGTGCTTTTTCCTATTAATCTGGTGAATTTGGGCATCCTGAGGCAATGTAGCAACTGCCTCATGTACACTGACAATCCTCTCTACTTACCTTCCAACACTCAGACTTACAAGAGATGCACTTATATATCCAAATTGGAAGCCACGCACTCTCCAGCCAAGACCGGATTACCTGGTCAAGAGGAGAAGGTCAACACTTGCACCATACCACATGAAACACATAGCCCTCCAGAGCACACACCAGCACTGCCTTCACATAAAAACACAAATCATACACCCACCTTCATGGAGACTCTCAATAAAAATCTACTTAAACAGCAGAGACCACCAAGGGAGAAACTCATTCAACCACCACAACACAACACTAATCACAAGACACATAACTCTCCTAAACAGTGCGCCACTCAACCAAAGCCCCTAAGGCAAAACAACATGCCCAACACACTAGTCTTAGGTGACTCGATAGTGAGGCACACTGATGTCCCACTCACTAGGTTGAATAAGGGGAAAGTAACAGTCAGCTGCCTTTCAGGTACCAGGATCCACCACATAATGCATGCACTCACGTCCCTCAACAACAGGTACAAATATGACTCTGTCATTGTACATGTGGATGTGAATGACCTGAGATGTACCTCCCTGAACTACATGAAAAGAGACATGGAAGAGCTCTCAGATTATGTAGCCCAGGTGGGTATGACCCTAGTCCTGAGCAGCCTCCTATCATCACCCAGAATGATATCACAGTACAATCAGAAAATGATCGATTTCAACAGTTGGCTAAGTATCTGGTGTCATTCTAAGGGGATCCAGTATCTGTCTGCCTGGGATGACATGATTGACAGACCTTGATACTTTGCCAGAGATGGCCTGCACCTGTCACCCCTGGGCTCCTGGATACTGGCCAAGGCTTTTGCCACCCCTACAGTGCCTTTTTTAGGTGGTGTTCCAAAGACCAAATTACCGCCATAACAGCTACAAACAAATGCAATCTGAGGGTCATGCTGCTCAATGCTAGAAGTCTAAATCTCAAAATGAACTCACTTGAAGCACTCCTTAAAATGGAGAACATCGATATTTGTGCTGTAACATAGACCTAGTTCAAGACAGCAGAAAGCACCCCTGCACTACCAGGCTATAACTCATTCCACACCTTTCAGCCCCAGAATTTGGACTGAAGCTCCAAAGGGGGTGGTGTTTCCATATTCATAAAGAATGTGCACACCTCTAGACTGGTAGCCAAACATAATGCAGCAGAGATACTTCAGGTGCAGCTAACATTGGGTAAAACAGCGATTCAGGTTGTAGCCTGCTATTGATCCCCAACCATGTCCCAAGGCTCAAACTCCATGTTCCTAAGCACCCTGGAGAATATTAGGGTCCAAACTAGCACTCTCATACTGGGTGACTTCAACTACCCCTCCATTAACTGGAAAAACTACTCGTGTACTAATACACTTGCCCAACGTTTCCAGGAATTCATTAATTCCAATGCCCTGGACCAGCTCATTCTTATCCCCACTAGAGGTAGCAACATCCTTGACCTGGTCATTACTAACATGGGCGACCATTGCTCTACACCAATATTCCACTCCTCCTTGGTTAGGTCTGACCACAAACTAATCACCTTGGAAATCCACATCCCTCCCACCTGCCCCACAAAGGTAACCACCATGAAAAACTTCTCCAAAGCTAACTTTGGGCTCCTAAAAACAGAGGCAGCTAACTTCACAGCACCCATGCAAATGGAGAATAGTTGCATGACTGCCAAAACATACACAAATGCACTGTACGAGCACGTACAGAAATGCATGGATCTCACCATACCCAATAGAACCAAGATGCTCTCCTCCAAAAAAAGGAAGCCAATCTGGCAGTCCCCTGCCATAAACAAACTCTACAAGAGAAGGAGGAAACTAATGCAGAACAATGAGAAGTCCCAAGACTGGAAAAACTCCCTTATCAGCCTCAGCAAAAAATTGAGATCCCTCATCAAATTTTCTAAAGCTAGCTATGAAAACAGAATTACACCAGATAGTAAAGACAACCACAAGGCCTCTATAGTTATGTAAAGAATCTCCACAGCAATACCCAGATTTGCTCTGAGCTACTGCACAATGGTACCTCCCATACCGAGCCAGCAGATATTGCCAATATATTGTCCAACAGATTCAGTGCCAAATTTACCACTCTCTCCCCCACCAAAGGACTAATCGCAATACCAGTAGATTGCCAGGCACCCAGTATTATAGGTTCATAGGTTCATACTAGGCTATCTGCCCTGGGGCAATTATAAGCCTAGCTCGATTTTGTTTGACTTACGCCACCCCTTGATTTGAGTATACTGTACCCTTTTTAAGGTTTAGTTTGCTGTGCCTCTGTCTAATAGTGACACGGAAGTAATCCCCGGGACAAACCTACGATCCCCCATCCACTCATCAAGATTCTTCTTGAAGAGATTCAGTGAGGTGCTCTGCCTAACATGAATTGGAATTCTATTCCAGAGCGAAGGGAGCCTCTGGGTTATGAATCTGTCCCTCCAGCAAGTTCTATTTATTTCAGTGCTGATGTTCAAGTCCTCGAGCGTGTGGCTCTAAGGGATTTAGATTTACTGAGGTGGAGCACGTCCATTAATTCTGGATTGGACATAGCTTTATATGTCAGGCATAGATTGCCTCGAAGTAGGTGGTATGCAACTGAGTAGAGCTGGAGTTTTTTTAACCGAGCAGCATATGGCATCTGTTTGAGTCCCTTGATCCTCTTGGTGAGGTACTTTTGGGGTCTTTCTAATTGCTGCAGGTGTTGGGTAAGGTACATCCCAAAAGGGGCATTGTATTCTATGATGGGCCTGATGAGGGATGAATAAAGGGGCACGATTACCTCTCTTGATCTAGAGGTGAATCCTTTCGTGATGAGGTGGGCTATGTAAAAGGTCTTTCTAACCACTCTGGCAATGTGGTTGTCAAAGGAGAGATTGCTATCAACTTGGGTACCCAGATCCCTAATTTCTTTCTCTGTACCTAATGGGTTACCACCTATGTGGTAATTTGTGGGCACATTGTTTTTGCCAAAGGGTATGACTATACACTTTTTGGCATTTAGCTTTAGACCATGGCTCTGGCACCAGTTATCCATCTCTGTGAGACCTTTTTGAAGGATGTTTGTATCAGCTGGAGAGTTGATTATGGTGCCTAGTTTGCAGTCGTCTGCGAACTTGGTGAGCCATAGTCCTCCCACATTGGCCTGTACCTCGGAAAAGTATATACTGAACAAGAGCGGTCCCAGGACAGAACCTTGTGGGATGCCACTTGTGACTGGTTTCGAGTCTGACATGGCTCCAGCAACTCTCACTCTGTGGGTTCTGTCTTTGAGCCAGTTTGCTGGATAGCTTATCTATGATGCCCAAGTGGGGTATCGTGTCAAATGCCTTTGCTAGGTCCAGATAGGCTGTGTGGACTACCTTCCCTTCATCTATGGCTTTGGTGACTGTTTCGAAGAAGTCAACCAGGTTCAAAAGGCAGGATCTGCCCTTGACGAAGTTGAACTGGGTAGGATCTAGTGTCTGTAGGTACCCAATGTCTTTGTTTATAAGCTCCATGATGATCCTCTCCATAGCCTTGCAGACTAAGCTACTCAGGCTTATGGGGCGATAGTTTCCAGGGTCCGTAGAGGCTCCACTTTTGTGGAGTGGGACCACTGTTGCTGTACGCCATTCTTTGGGGACATATCCTGTAGTGAGGCTGAGATTGTACAGCTGTTTTATTTGAGGGATTAGTTCTTCTTGGAGTTCATGTAGGAAGCAACCCGGGATGCCATCTGGTCCCATGGAAGCAGTGTTTTTTGCTTTGGAGAGGGCAGCCTTCACCTGAGCATCAGAGATGTTTGGGAGGCAGCCCTCTGCCGGGATAGATACTTGCTCTTTTTTTGGGGGGGGGGGGGAGGAAAAGTCTGCACTGAACCTGTCTGCCAGGATATTGGCGATGTCTGTGGGTTCAGTGTATTTTTTGTCGTTTAGAATCAACTCAGAACAAGTCTGGGAGTTACATCCCAGGTTCCTAACATAACTGAAAAAAGCCTTATGATTGTCTTTAGTGTCCTGAGCAATTTTTCTCTTGAAGCTGGCCTTGGAGGATTTTATGAGGGATCGTAATTTTTTGCTAGTACTGATCAGAGATGCCTTCCCTATTAGGGATTTTGCTCTATCATGTAGTATCTTCCTCCTTCTGTTGTACAGTTTATTTATGGCTGGGGTCCACCAGACTGGACACCTGTCTTTGGATGTTTGGGTTTTGGTTTTGTTTGGGATAGCATGATCCATGCATTCCTGGAGATGTCCGTATAATGCATTTATATAGGATTCTGCAGTTTGGGCCGTAGTTTCCACTGGCCCTGGGGCCTTGAAGGATTCCACTTCGGTTTTGAGAAGTGAGAAGTTTGCTTTTGAGAAGTTTTTCACTGTGGTTTTCTGGGCTGGGGGTGGGGTCGGGATGTGGACATCCAGTGAAATTAATTTATGGTCTGATCTTACCAATGAGGGATATACTTCAGGTGTGGAGCACAGAGTCCCCATGTTGGTAATGATCAGGTCTAGTATGTTATCCCCTCTTGTGGGAGTGGTGACTAGTTATTCCATAGCATTTGAGTTTATAATTTCCAGGAACCTTTGGAATAAGGTGCTGGGGCTTGAGTAGTGCTCCCAGTCTATGTTTGGGTAGTTGAAGTCGCCCAATATAATGGTGTTCGGAGAGATCTTCATGTTCTCCAATGTTGTCATGAAAGCCGAGTGGGATTCCTGACTTTGAGAGGATGGTCTATAGAATGCTATAAACTGAAAAGCAGTCTTGCCCACTGTTAGTTGCACATGGATGGTCTCAGATACTTCTTGCAATGCCACTAACCTGGAGGTGTGGATATCCTTGATAAATATGGAAACTCCCCCTCCTTTTGTGGTTCGGTCCAGGTTTTGGGTCCGAAAAGCATGATATGAGTTATAACCTGGTAGTGCTGGGGTGCTCTCTGGAGCCTTGAACCAGGTTTCTGTCACTGCACAGATATCAATGTTCTCCATACTGAGGAGAGCTTTGAGTGCATGCATCTTGAGGTTAAGACTTCTGGCATTTAGCAGCATTACCCTTAGTTTCTTGTTTCTTGTGCTGTCTATGGAGGTGGGTTTGACTTTTGAGCCTTGCCTAAAAAAGGCACTATGGGGGTGGCAAGAGCCTTTGCCAATATCTGAAAGCCCAGTGGTGACAGGTGCAAGCCGTCCCTAGCGAAGCAACGTGGCTTGTCGAGCATGTCATCCCAGGCTGACAGACACTGGATCCCCTTAGAATGATACCAAAATTTTAGCCAGTTGTTAAAATCAATCATTTTGTCTTTGTACTGTGGCATCATTCTGGGTGAGGGTAAGATGCTGCTCAAGGTCAGGGTCATACCGGCCTGGGCTACATGATCAGAGAGCTCCTCTATGTCTCTTTTCATGTAGTCCAGGGAAGTATGTCTCAGGTCATTCACACCAGCATGTACAATGACTGAGTCATATTTGTATTTGCTTTGGAGTGACCTGAGTGCTTGCATTATGTGGCAGATCCCAGCACCCAACAGGCAGCACACTGTGACCTTCTCTTTATTCAGCCTGGTGAGCGGGATGTCAGTGTGTCTGACAATAGAGTCACCTATTACAAGAGTATCAGGTGTGTTATTCAGCCTTAAGGGCTGTGGCTGCTTGGCACACTGACTTTGTCGGCTATGTGTTGTGCGTGTTTTGTTTTGGGGTAGCATTTGCTTGGATGTCTGCTTTGGAGGTCTCTGTTGCTTAGGTAGATTTTTACTTAGAGCCTCCGAGTATGTTTTTGTGTATTTATGTGTTTGGTTCGCTGATGTGGTGGGACTATGTGATACTGGAATTGTGTTGTGTGAGGTTACCTTCTCCTCCTGACTGGTTTCACCAGTTTTGATATGAGAGAGCTCAGCCTCCAGTTTGGCTATATGGTTGCATCTCTCACATATATTTGAACCTGTTTGGAGGAGGAGAGGGTTGTCCCTGTACATGAGACAGTTGTAACATTGCCTCAAAATTCCCAGATTCACCAGCTGGACTGGAGAGGAAACCATTGACTGACCTTTGGACATGTTAGAGTAATATAGGGAAACTGAATTAAGACGGACCAATAGGGGACAAGGTAATCGTAGAGAGTATAAGAGTAAGTAGTGCTTATGGTTTAATAGTGCTAACTTGTAAGATTACTTATTTGGACCAGTGAAGGGCCTTAGAATGAGAATATGGTGTTTAAATTGAGAGATAGAGCAGTTCTAAGGGGAAAAAGTGAAGAGCAGACTTTGTGGAGCCAGGAATAGTTTAAAGCCAATTAGGTGTCGCTGCCCGTTGTTGCGCTATGCACAAAATCATGCAAAACCGCGCAAAAGAGGGATTTAAGAGAGGAAGATCAAGGAGTTTGGAATTGACCCAAAATGGCCAATAACACTACAGTTTCAAGTCAGTAACCACTCCCACAGGGGCAGGCAGGCTGCTCAATGTTTATCACTGCCACGGATGAACAGAGAGACTTCTCTTTAGCCCAAGCAAAAAATGGCCTCCAAGAAATTTACAAATAGTTCAGAACAGCAAGCCTTTAAGTGAACTTTTTTAAATCTCAGAAAAGTGGGAAAAAAGCAAGTTTTTTTGTTTTTTTGTTTTTTTCAGAGATAGCAGAGGTTAGCAAGTATCAACAAATTATAACAGTGCAGTAAATGACCCCACACTTGAGTGCTAGGCCAGAGACAGTTAAAATGCAAGTTTTGAGAAAAAAACGATTTTAAAAATAAGTGCAAACAGAAATTCAGTAAACAGCTCTAGGTTGTGCTCTAAATACAGTTACTAATGCAGAAATCAAGTTTAACAAGCCAGAAAATTCTCAAAGTAGGTGGCTATGCAGAAAAACTTAGCAAATAATCTGAAGAAAAATACTTAAAATCTCAAAAGTGGCTCCTTTCTTCTCTCAGCATTTTCTCCTCTTGGTGGGTGCTTCACCAACAGCCAGCAAGTCTGAAAAGATGCCAAAACCACGAGGCAATTGGGATTTAAGAGAGGAAGATCCAGGAGTTTGGAATTGACCCAAAATGGCCAATAAAACTACAGTTTCAAGTCAGTAACCACTCCCACAGGGGCAGGCAGGCTGCTCAATTTTTATCACTGCCACTGATGAACAGAGAGACTTCCCTTTAGCCCAAGCATAAAATGGCCTCCAAGAAACTTACAAACAGTTCAGAACAGCAAGCCTGTAACTGAACTTTTTTAAATCTCAGAAAAGTGGGAAAAAAACAAGATTTTTTTGTTTTTTTCAGAGATAGCAGAGGTTCGCAAGTATCAACAAGTTATAACAGTGCAGTAAATGACCCCACACTTGAGTGCTAGGCCAGAGATAGATAAAATGCAAGTTTTGAGAAAAAAACGATTTTAAAAATAAGTGCAAACAGGAAATTCAATAAACAGCTCTAGGTTGTGCTCTAAATACAGTTACTAATGCAGAAATCAAGTTTAACAAGCCAGAAAATGCTCAAAGTAGGTGGCTATGCAGAAAAACTTAGCAAATAATCTGAAGAAAAATACTTAAAATCTCAAAAGTGGCTCCTTTCTTCTCTCAGCGTTTTATCCTCTTGGTGGGTGCTTCACCAACAGCCAGCAAGTCTGAAAAGATGCCAAAACCACGAGGCAATCGGGATTTAAGAGAGGAAGATCAAGGAGTTTGGAATTGACCCAAAATGGCCAATAAAACTACAGTTTCAAGTCAGTAACCACTCCCACAGGGGCAGGCAGGCTGCTCAATGTTTATCACTGCCACTGATGAACAGAGAGACTTCCCTTTAGCCCAAGCAAAAAATGGCCTCCAAGAAACTTACTACTGCACAAGTTAAAACAGCACTGTCCAAGGCCAAGAATACAGCTTCTATGAGACCTGACAATATCCCTGGCTGTGTTCTACATGAACTACAGAGTGAACTGGCACCTCTCCTGTGTGCTTTGTTCAATCATAGCCTCACCTCAGGCTTTGTCCCTACCAAATGGTGCACTGCTACAGTCATCCCTCTCCATAAAGGAGGAGCAACTACAGAGCCTGGGAACTATCGCCCCATTAGCCTGAGTCTGATATGCAAAGCTATGGAATGCATCATTATGGACCTAATAAACAAGTTTATAGGGAATCTCCAAACTCTGGATCCCACACAGTTTGGTTTTGTGAAGGGTAGATCATGCCTGCTCAACCTGGTTGACTTCTTTGAGTCAGTCACCAGAGCTGTGGATGAAGGTAAGGTGGTTCATACAGCCTACCTTGATCTGGCCAAAGCCTTTGATACCATTCCTCACTCAGGAATCATAGAAAAACTCATTAAGCTAGGCATTAACCCCTACATCACTAGGTGGGTTGTAAACTGGCTCACATATAGAACCCACAGTGTGAAAGTAGCTGACTCCAAGTCAGACTGCCGACCAGTCACGAGTGGAGTCCCACAGGGTTTGGTCCTGGGTCCTCTCCTATTTGGTATCTACTTCTCTGAAGTCCAGGCCAACATGAAGGGACTCTGGCTGCCAAAGTTCACAGATGATTGAAAGTTGGGAGCTATTATTAACTCGCCAAGTGATGTTGATATCCTACAGAAAGACATCAAAGAGACCAATGACTGGTGTCAGAACTATGGCCTTAAGCTCAATGCCAAAAAAATGTGCCTTCATTCCCTTTGGAAAAAACCCATTTCCCATGAATTACCACATCGAGCGTAGTCCACTGAACACAGACGGTGTTATAAATGATCTGGGAGCACAGTTTGACAGCAACTTCTCTTCTGACCACCACATTGCCACTGTGGTCAGAAAGTCCTTCTATGTAACATATCTCATTACTAAGGATTTTGCATCTAGGAAGAAAGAGGTTATTTTCTCCCTCTACTCTTCCCTCATTAGGCCAATCATTGAGTACAGTGACCCATTTGGCATGTACCTCACTAGACACCTGCAACAACTGGAAAGGCCACAAAAGTACCTCACAAAGAGGATCTGATGCCTTAAACACTTGTCCTATATGGACAGATTCAAAAATCTCCAACTATTCCCTGTCTCATATTGCCTACTTAGAGGCAACCTCTGCTTGACTTACAAAGCCATGTCTGACCCAGCTCTGTTAGAAATGCTACATTTAAAGAAATCCCAATCCCTCTGCACCACACACTCCAGAGACCTCAACCTCATTACCACAATCAACAGAACAAGCTGGAGGGACAGGTTCATAACCCAGAGACTGCCCATGCTATGGAATATACTTCCCATACATGTCAAACAGAGCACCTCACTGGCCCTCTTCAAGAGAAATCTTAATGAGTGGATGGGAAATAGAAAAGTCACCCCAGGGGATCACTCCAGTGGCTCTACTCAACAGAGGAACTGGGAACTAAGGTCAGGGAGCACGATGCCAGGGTAATCCTATGGGCTAGGCTTGTAAAGGCTCCAGGGCCATTAGCCTAGTACACACCTATGAACCTATGAACCTATAATACTTAAACCTATAGACACACACACACACACACACACACACACACACACACACACACACACACACATGAAGGCAGGTGATGTGATATTATAAACCCCACCTCAGTACTATTACACAATGCAGCTCTTGTTTATGCTGGCATGTATGACTGGTTACTACCAGTATGCCATTGTCCACAGCAGGACATCATTCTATGTCATTCAGGGTATCTGTGTGTATGACTCACTCTCTGTGTGTCCTCCTGTCTCTCTCTCTCTCTCTCTCTCTCTCTCTCTATCACTGTCTATCTCTCTCTTCTCCATGTCTGTGTGTGTATGCTTGACATATTGTTATCTATTGCCCATATATATGCCTGTGTATCACATGCAACAGATGCAGATATATCTCATATGGGCCACTTACAGTTAGCTGAGGGTAATTCTGTCTGATGGGTGTGTATAGGTACCATTAAGGTGTACATAGCTGTCTGTATGCAAAGACATATAGGCACAATACAGTTATATAGTCCGATGTGGGTTTCGATATGGCCTGTGATTCTCTAAGTGTAGGAGCATGCCCAGTATGACCTTTGAAAGTGAGAGTTGGACTCCATTCCAGAGATAGTTGTACTCCAGTGTGGGTTTTGTGTGCTACACCAATAACTCTCAAAAGTAAACAGGATTTCCTAGAGGTACTGGATTTGTTTTAGCAGACATTTTCTGACATATCTGAAGTCTGACACTGCAATGTATTAAGTCATTACCTAGTGACAGATATCCTCAGATCATCACAGTGCTTTACTAGAGGAATACAAGATGTATGATGCACAAACCAATATTATGAACCCGACTATATACATTCTTGCCCAAAAAGGCCAGTTGAGAGGTGTGGCTACAGCCGGTTAACTGATGAAGCTGTGTAAACAGTCCAGCAACTTGGTGATATACTGACTGGGGATCTCCTGCTTGTGTGGTATTCTTCTTGCCTGCAAAGTCATATGATGTCTGATGTGGCCATAGCTCTCACCTGTAGATTTTTTGGCAGATTGTCCAGGTGTTTGTCTCGAAGTTTCATCCAGTCTTCATAAACTTGTGTTTTTATGGCAAGTCAGTGGCATATAATTGAAGACTGACATTACAAAATATTGACATACATTAGAGTTTCAAACTTCATAACTTTCAGACAATTCCTGATAATGCAAAACCCCTTATTCTACCAACTTTCTCTGTATGTAAGGGCCATATTTACAACACATGCCTATCATTGTGCCTTTGTCCCACTTTTATTTATAACCTTGTCCAGATGTCTTACTGTCAGAGGTCGGGAGGTATGGGTGTGGGTACAGAGTGTATTCTACTGTGCAGAAATGTCCATTATATGTATAGTATATTCCACATAGCACTGTGACTTCCAGGTATGTCAGGGGCAGAGCAGCACAGAGTAATGTGGTGAACCACTGACAGACAGTTGTGTATAGGTTGATAGGTTGCTATGATGTTAGTAGGGTATTGGCCCTGAAACCCTTATTACCAACACAGATGAGAGTGTAGCTCATGTTACAACATGTCAGCACACAAGCCTCTGTCCAGCAGAGACACAGGTGGGATCATAGGACTGTATTTTGTGTTTCCTGTGCACTTATACAGGGAGTACATCATTAGGGGTATTGAGGTACTTGGATTGCTGTTGACAGGGAGTGTATTCCAAAGATGGGGGAGTGTGTGGTACATGTATCTGTCACACCAACAAGCAGTACTGATATCACAGCCCAGGTTGATGCTGCCCCTATAGGTTGATGGAGTGGGCCTTGAGTTCCAGATGTGCAACTGTCCCATCAAGGCCGGGTCTGGATTGCTTTGTATGCCAGACAGGGGTCACCTCAGCAGAGCCTGTATGGAATGGGTTGAAGGACAGTGATGTTAGCTGATCTGTGTAGGGTAGGTGTTTGGGATTTGGGGTAAGGCCTTAGTGTTTGCAAGACCCTGGTGTGTGGAGTCTACATGGTCTGTGGTGTGTAGGTTTGTGAAGTTTTCATGTTATTTTGCCTCTGAGGTGTCCATTGTTTGGGTTTTGTTTTGTTGCAGACCTACACTTACATGGGTGTGTGTTGTGTATTTGCAGGTGATGTTTACTGACTCCTTACACTGCATGGCACCTATGTTACTGCACAATCTTTTCTGGTATGCACATTCTCCATTTGTCTCACCAGTGGTTCCTCTTCCCCTTATGTTTGTCTCTTTGTCCTTCTGTAGCCGAGTCACAGGCTTTGACCACAGTGGCTGCTATGTATTTGTAATTCTGATGTGGGCAGGGTACATGCTGTTACATCACACACAAGGTTATGGACTTCACACTTCTGAGTGTACCTATTTAGCAGGTTACCATCATTGCACCACTCCATTTGCTCTGGTCCTTAGATGGTTTGTGTTGCTATATGTTATTATGAGGCTCTATGTAGGCCTAGTTGTCATACCATCCCAAATTGACGTCTGGACAGGCCCAAATATGACATTCAGACAAAGACCCACACATGGGAACAGGGTTTTTTTAATAATCTACCAAACATAGACAGTTGGGAGACTGGTTTGGTAATTGCTTGTTTACTCTTATGGGTATGACATCTGCTTCCCCACTGTCTGCCATTGCTGTTTTGATATGACACTTTCCTGTTTTGCAAATAGTTGGCAGGCAAATGCAATGTTAAGACAAGCAGAACAGATATACAAGGCATGCTTGTGCTCCTTCTGTGACAGCCTGTGTCATTCCAGGGGTATGGCTGTTGGCCAGTGACATGTTGTCAGTGCTTACACGGAAAGGTGGCAGCCTTTTATACACTGGCAGTACATTGTCCTTCAGGTATCTACTGTCCTATTGGGCACCATACCTCTCAACTTCTGAGAGCCAGACATCAGGACAAATACATATGTATTTGGGTGACAGAGGCCTAAATATGGGAACCATTTTCAAGTACTGGCCTTAAAAACCTAGAAAGGTGATTCAATAGCAGGTTTTGAATTAGCATGCATGTTTCTATAGGGTATGATGTCTGATATTACAATCTGTCATTATTTTCTGACCTTAGTCTTACGTGATTTGCCAATGAATTGCCAGACAACCGCTATTTCATGATATACAGACCAAAAATATGATACAAACCTCTGGACATTCTGCAA